>NC_042616.1:319261431-319600691 GCF_901001135.1 Rhinatrema bivittatum | reverse complement strand
TGCTCTCTGCTCTTTGCTCTCATCTCCTCTTGTCTACCTTCCTCCATTGTTCCCATCCCAAGTCTTTCTCTTCTCTCCCCTTCATGTTGTACATTATGTCCTCACTTTGCTAGCAGCCTCCATCCTTATTATTATTTTTGCTTATCCCTAGCCTTCCTCTCTGCCTTCTCTGTTCTCTGTGTTTTCTCCCCCCCTCTCTACCTCCTGCATTCTTACCTCTCTCTACACTAACAAGCATACAAGGGTATGCTTGTTCAAAGAGACTTGGCTCTTTGAATAAGCATATCCTGACTAGTCCTCCCCCTCTTCCTCACTCTCCCCCCCCCCTCACTCTCCCCCCCTCTGCATCTCCCCCCCTCCTCCTCATTGCAACTGAGCCTATATGAAGCCTTACCATTCATTGTATAATACCGTTACCTTGTTCCACTTATTTATTGTTCCACATAATTTTTTGTTCCATTGTTTCCACATAATTTATTTAATTTATATGCATTTCGTTCATCTTCAGGCCCATTCGGCCTCTTTGCTTGTTTTTTTTTTCTCCCCTTCCCACATCCTGTTCTTTGTAATTTCCACCTGCTTGCAGTTATTATGTAAACCGGCATGATGTTCCATACTAATGTTGGTATATAAAATCTTTAAATAAATAAATTAAATAAATAAATAAATAAATTGTCACTTCTCCCTTTCCTCCAGCAGTCTTCTAATCTCTCCCTCATCCTTTTGTACTAATCAGCCTCCCCCTTCCCCAAAGTGGTTTCTACCTCATCACATTATACATTGTCTCCCTTCTCTCCCTTTCCTAGCAAGAGCAGGTCTTCAGGAAAGGGAGACAGGCTCACTGTCCATTCACTTTTTTCCCATAGGGTGTGGCTTTTCCAGAGAAGGGATAGAAATGAATCATTCCTACTTTCTACTTGTACTGCACTACTGACAGGAACACTTAGAGAAAGGAGGGGAGATGCAGATTGCTGGCCAGCCTTTCCTTCCACTGTGATAGAAATAGTGCTTTGATGGAGGGTACAGGAATGCAGTGGATCAACCACCGATGATCATCAAATGGCCTTCTGAATATAAGGCAGTGGTTCTCAAACCTGGGGGACCCAAAGCCAGTCTCATTTTCATGCAATGGAGGCAGTGTATGCAAATGTATCTCATACATATTCATTATGGATGTCCCGAAAGCCTGACTGACTGGGGGTCCTCCAGGACAGGTTTGAAAACCAGTGTGATAAGGAAAGGGTCAAAGAGGCAGCTCTTTTGAACAGAAAGAGGGAGGTAACATAAAAAATTCAAGGATAGGCATGGAAAATCCCCTTAGAGCTGCAGGGTCCCATTGAATGGATGTGAGGTTATCAGAGTTTTGGTGGGTAAATTTGGAATGCTGATTCCCTATGGGGTAGATTTTCTAACCTGCGCGCACGGGGTACATTTGTGCGCACTACCTGGCGCGCACAAATATACACCTGATTTTATAACATGCGCGCCCTGCACCACGCATGTTATAAAATCCAGGGTTAGCGTGCTCAAGGGGGTACACACTTGTGCACCTTGCGCGCGCTGAGCCCTAGGGGAGCCCCGATTTCAGAACGGCCTCAGAGGGAATAGGGAAAGCCATCAGAGGCCTCAGAGGGAACTTTCCTTCCACTCCCCCCACCTTCCCCTATCTATCCCACCCCCCCAGCCCTATATAATCCCCCCTACCTTGTTTTCAATAGTTACACCTGCCTCTGGCAGGTGTAACTTACGCGCGCCGGCCAGCTGCTGGCGCGCCATCCCCTGGCACAGCCACTGTGCAAGAGGCCTTGGTCCTGCCCCCGGACCGGCGCCCCACCCATGGCCCTGCCCCCTTCCTGCCCCTTTTTCAAAGCCCCGGGACATACGTGCATCCTGGGGCTTGCGCGCGTCGCCGAGACTATGCAAAATAGGCTCGGCACGCGCAGGAGCAGGTTTTCGGGGTTACGTGCATAAGTTACAAGCGTAACCCTTTGAAAACCTACCCCTATGGTTCCTACAGTGAGTGAACAGTTAATTTGGGGAAAGGGAAAATGACAGCTTTGAGCATGCAGTCTTGGAGAACACAGTTGTCCGTCAGCATGGCAGGTCAGGGGACTGTGCCCAGAGAAACTGTAGTATTCTCCTTAGAAAATAAGCACAATCTTTACATTTTGTTACCAGAAAGTATTTTAGACACAATACAAAAGTTTCAGGATGAGCAGATATGTCCTACATAGAAAAGAAAATTAAATGTACCATAGAAAATTGAGTTCAGAAAAAATTCAATTCTTTCCAATGTGTAAATTCAATTACAAGAGATGTGGCCCATTCCTCAAACTGTGACTTGGGTCCCATGATTTTTTGCACTAGGTAATCAAGATTTTCTGTTGGGTAAAACTTTCCAAATTGTAATCTCTCTTTTTCTTCTCATCCTATGGTATTTTCTCGGCTCTTTTTGGTTTCTCCCTTTCTGATTTCTTCCCGCCTTTTTATTTCTTATTTCATTTCAATTTCTTCCTTGTTCCTGACCAGCAACAGTGGATTTTTTTTCTCCCTTTCATCTTTCTCTTGCAGTTTGTTTTTTCTTCCTCCCTTTCTCCTCTTCTTCCCTCACACCATGGGCTCTCATGACGCTCTCTTCTTCTGGCTTCCTCCCTTAGCAGAATCCACAGTTTCCCTGCTGCTTGCGGATTTCATGACTCCTTCAGTGAGAAAAATATTGGAAGCCCGTGACAGAGCTTTCTCTTTTGTTAGTCCTTTGTTTTAGAATACATTGCCCTGCCATTTGCAGGCAATTGCATGTTCCTTGACTTTCAAAAAGCAATTAAAAACATTTTTGTTTAAAATAGCTTTTGAAGAAGCCTTGCAAGCCCCAGCCTATTGACGTAACTGCTTGTATAAAGATAGCTCACTGTGTTTGAGGACTGTTCATCTAAAGCCAGACTTGTGCTTTGTACTATTGATGTCTTGTTTTAAGTAATTTTATGAACATTGATTTGTTATAGGCTTTGATAAAGTACAAGGTATTAATGATTTTAAATAAATAAAGTAAATTGAGGCCAAGTCTGGCAAAGAAAGCAGAAGCAGTCAGTGAAAGAGAAACAGAACTAGTGCATTCTTATAGGCCCAGCCTTCTGCATGGATCCCAGGAGGGGGCATGGTCAATTAGCACATGCTAACTCAATGCTTCTATTACTGCTTGCTTCTGCCACTCCTGCCAGAGTGAATAGCAGCCCTAGATTTCACAGGCTGCTGGAATGCTGCGGTCTGCTCCATAAGTGGGAACACTTGAGTGTGAAGTGGGTGGTAGGTTTGAGGTTCACAGTTGGAAAAGAGGGCAAGGGAAAGCCAATGGGTTGACAGTTTTTATATTTTGATGGGGCATCAGGGACATTGCTGGGATCTAGGATGTGTCATGGCAAGAGTGGCCAACTCCGGTCCTCAAGAGCTAGAAACCAGCCAGGTTTTCAGGATATCCACAACGAATGTGCATGAGATAGATTTGCATGCACTGTTCACCTAAGGCCAGACTTGTGCTTTGTCCTATTGATGTCATGTTTTAAGTGATTTTATGAAAGATTGCATGCAAACTATCTCATGCATATTCATTGTGGATATCCTAAACACCAGGCCTATTTGTGGCTCTTGAGGGCCAGAGTTGGCCACCCCTGTGCTACGGGCAAGGAGAAGGAGCAAAGAAGGGAAAGAGGCCTTAGCACCCAATGCCCCAAATATTTTCCAATGTGCCAGTCTGGAGTTTTCCACCTTTTAGGCTGGCATAGTGGAAAATACTCAGAACACTGCAAAACAGATTTGGGGCATGGGTCCAAAGAGCCCTATGCCTAGAGATGCCCCTAATTTCAAATACACTTCAAAGTTTGTGCATCTTTTCTTCAGTTCTTCAGATGCATTACTGACAATAACAAACAGCCTCTGCTGTTTCACCTGAAATGCAGTCTTCCAAATGAAAATTGTTTGCTAAAATATCCAGGAGATGTGTTTTATGTTTACTGTGTGGAAACAAGCCTGAAGGAAATCATTTTGAAGCATATTACAACTCTCTGGGGTAAAAACAAAAAGTAATCAATGTCAATATATTTTGAAGACCCCCAGTTAGCTTAAAATTCATTGCTTTTCAGAAAAGGTTCAAACATGTCCCAAGGTATGGGAAATTTGTTAAGTTATTTTAGAATATGAAATTGGAGGAAAGCAAACTTTTAGTAATGTGCGGTAAATACGGTAAGCAGAAGACTGGAAATAAAGTGTATTTTTGTGGGGAAAAAATGAATGAAAAATGTTTTGCCTGGCATATATGTATTCATTTTAATGGGATGTGAAAGTGTAATATAAAACACAGAAGGTCAGAATATACCCAGCAAGAAAAAAGCATTCCTCACAAATGAGTCACATATGAAACCTTTTACTGGTATAAGGAAAGACGTACCAAATTTCTTAAAGGCATAAGCAGTGCTTTATACTTATAATCTTAATTACAAAAATAGCATGAGATCCTCTCCCCAATTACAAATACTAACATTTATTTGATGCTTCTGAGAGATAATATTGAATCTATTGATTATAAAATATACAACGACAAAAATTCTCTTTGACTTATGAGCTATTGGAACTGCCAAAGTGACGAGGGGAATCCTCAAATGTTCCACTAGGCGTTGAAGTATAAAGTTGCCTCTTGCCCCTGAATCCACCAGAGCAAGAGTTTGAACTTCAGATGGTTCGCAGATCAGGGAGACTGGGAGAGCGAGTGGAGGAGAAGTCGTGGTAAGATCTAAGAACAGTCCTCCCGCAGGACTTAGGCCCAACCGTTTCCCGGATGAATAGGGCATGCTGGGACATCGTGACCAGTCTGTCCACAGTACATACACAAGCCATGCCTCTTCCGAAGTCTTCTCTCTTTTGAAGTCAGGTGACTGCGACCAAGTTGCATCGGTTCTTCTCCACTGGCGACAGGTATTTCTGGAACTGTCTGGAGTGCAGGTTGAGCACAAGTCTCCTTCTGAACTGGTCTAATGGTAGGCTTGAGCTCTTTCACCTTATCATGGAGCCGGTGGCCAATTCTAGTAGCCAAAGCCACTAGTTCATCCAGCGAGTCAGGTGTCTCACGAGCGGCCAGCTCGCCTTTCAAGTGAGTATACAGACCTCTGAAGCAGAGGGTTTTCAGGCATTTGGAATCTCATCATAGTTCCACAGCAAGAGTCAAACTCTATTGCAAATTCAGCCAGTGGTCGGTTGCCTTGCTTCAGGTCCACCAGTGTAGAACCAGCAACAGTCACTGGAACAGGATCGTCAAAGACGGACTTAAATCCAAAAATCCATCAATATCCTGCAAAATTGGATCCTTACGTTCCCACAGTGTTGAGGCCCAAGACAAGGCCCTTCCATCAAGATAAGATAGAATGTATGTAGACTTGGTGTAGGCTGTGGGGAAGTGAGAAGGCTGTAATGCGAAATCATTGCAGCACTGATTTAGAAAACCTCTAGTCCTTTGAATCTCTCCAGAGAAACGAACTGGAGCAGCCAGAGGTACAGTTGTCTTTAAAGTTACTTGAGATAACTGACCTTCATTACTGGAAGTAGCGCCTTGATTCTTCTGTGCGTGTAGCTGATGGTACGCAGAAGTGAGTTTCTCCAATGTGTCCTGTTGTTCAGCAATGCGCAGGGCCAGGCCCAGTATGGCCTGCAGGGCATTAAGCGGTGCCGAATTCATAGAGTTAGCAATCTATTTTGTAGGGTTTGGGTGGACCCTTGGACACTGTGACAGCTGACCACGCACACGGGGGGAAGTCCCATAAGGGGCCACAGTTCAGGCTCAGCTCCGGACACACAAACACTGATTATATCTTTTATTAGACAATTTATGAAGCCACCAGAGGTGGCGGTAGTGAGTAGAAGATGAAGCCCGGCTGGGCTAGTATTCCGCAGGGCGCTGGAACAGCGGCCTCTCTGGTAGTAGTGCTGTAGGAAGAAGAACTGAGAAAATGAGAACACTGAGATATTCACAGAGTCCCCAGTATGGAGAAGCCCTGAGATAGGGAGAGCTGGCCCTCGAGGAGAGAGTATCAGACCCCTGGGCACAGAGACTCATTGGCAAGTACTCATGCAGCAGTTCTCTGTGGAAGGTGGCACTGGTGCTGGAATGGAGGCAGGCCCTCGAGGAGCGAGTACCTGGTTCCAGGGAAACAGCTCTGAGGAGTAGATGGGAGTTGTACTCACAGATGGTGACTGTTGCAAATTCTTCCAAGTAGAAGAGGAGATGGACACAGGCAGCGAGTCAGGGAACATGGGCCCTCAAGGAGCAAGTACCGGATCCTGATAGCGATCTGAAAGAAGCAGAGAGGCCCCCAAGGAGCGGATACCTCATTAACAGCAAAGAGTCCAAATAGAAGTTGGAGGCAGAGTACTGGTAGGGAGAGCAAATCCCAGCCGTAGGAATTCCCCTTGCTAACTCAAAGGCTAGCAATAAACAACAGGCTTAAATATCTGGGCAGCGTGATGTCATTACAGGGGGAAGCCCCTGAGGTTCGCGCCATAGAGGAAATAAGAATGAGGGCCGCGCAGTGCACTCGTCCTAAGGTATCTGAGGAGCATGGCGGGAATCAGTGCCCAAGCCGGTCCGGGGACGTCGGGAGAGGACGACGGGCAGACGCCGTGGCAGACAAATGTCCACAGGGAGCAGGAGGAGTCGAAGAAAAAGAAAGGTAGGCGGAGTGAAGCCGTCGGGCCACGACAGTTGCAACACATATGTATTCCACACATTAAGAAAGGTGGAAGGAAGGCAAAATGATTACTGTCATGGTAAAAAGGTGAGGTGAAAGAGGCTATTTTAGCCAAAAAAAATCCTTCAAAAATTGGAAGAAGGATCCATCTGAAAGAAAATAAGATAAAACATAAGCATTGTCAAGTTAAGTGTAAAACATTGATAAGACAGGCGTAGAGAGAATTTGAAATGAAGTTGGCCACAGAGGCAAAAACTCATAATAAAATCTTTTTAAATACATCCGAAGCAAGAAACCTGTGAGGAAATCGGTTAGACCATTAGATGACCGAGGGGTTAAAGGGGCTCTTAGGGAAGATAAGGCCATTGCAGAAAGACTAAATTAATTCTTTGCTTCAGTGTTTACTAATGAGGATGTTGGGGAGATGCCAGTTCCGGAGATGGTATGCATCCTAGGGTACTAAAGGAAATAAAAAATGAAATTTCTGATCTATTAGTTAAAATTTGTAACCTATCATTAAAATCATCCATTGTACCTGAAGACTGGAGGGTGGCCAATGTAACCCCATTATTTAAAAAAGGCTCCTGGAACGATCCGGGTAACTATATGCCAGTGAGCCTGACTTCAGTGCCAGGAAAAATAGTGGAAACTATTCTCAAGTTCAAAATTGTAGAGCATATAGAAAGACATGATTTAATGGGACACAGTCAACATGGATTTACCCAAGGGAAGTCTTGCCTAACAAATCTGCTTCATTTTTTTGAAATGGTTAATAAACATGTGGATAAAGGTGAACTGGTAGATGTAGTGTATTTGGATTTTCAGAAGGCGTTTGACTAAGTCCCTCATGAGAGGCTTCTAAGAAAACTAAAAAGTCATGGGATAGGAGGAGATGTCCTTTCGTGGATTACAAACTGGTTAAAAGACAGGAGACAGATAGTAGGATTAAATGGTCAATTTTCTCAGTGGAAAAGGGAAACAGTGGAGTGCCTCATGGATCTGTACTTGGACTGGTGCTTTTCAATATATATATAAATGATCTGGAAAGGAATACGACGAGTGCGGTTAGCAGATTTGCGGATGATACAAAATCGTGCAGAGCAGTTAAATCACAAGTGGATTGTGATACATTACAGGAGGACCTTGGCAAGACTAGAAGATTGGGCTTCCAAATGGCAGATGAAATTTAATGTAGACAAGTGCAATGTGTTGCATATAGGGAAAAATAACCCTTGCTGTAGTTACATGTTGTTAGGTTCCATATTAGGAGCTACCACCCAGGAAAAAGATCTAGGCATCATAGTGGCTAATACTTTAAAATTGTTGGCTCAGTGTGCTGAAGCAGTCAAAAAAGCAAACAGAATGTTAGGATTATTAGGAAGGGAATGGTTAATAAAATGGAAAATGTCATAATGCCTCTGTATTGCTCCATAGTGAGACCGCACATTGAATACTGTGTACAATTCTGGTCGCCGCATCTCAAAAAAAATATAGTTGTGATGGAGAAGGTGCAGAGAAGCCGACTGAAATGATAAAAGGGATGGAACAGCTCCCCTATGAGGAAAGGCTGAAGAGGTCAGGGCTGTTCAGCTTGGAGAAGAAATGGCATTTGTTTGCCATTAAAGTCATTGCATTGCAGCTTATTTTGGGTTCCTGAATTGGAGTTTTTACATTACATTACATTACTTCTCATAAAATTTTAGGAAGACATCACCAGAAAGGGGAAAGAACTCCAAAGTACCTAGACTAACAAAAGCAGAAAATATGGCAGAAAAAACCCCAAGGCACTGATAAAGGGGCAATGCAGCACAATGAGTGATATCAATAAATAAAGGAACCATGAGAGATGCAAAGCAGCCTCCAATAATGGCATCAAGATGTAAAGTCTGGAATAAGGCAGCATGAAAGAGCTGCAGAAAGTCCTTTCTACCAGTGGAAAGTAGTTAAGTCTGGATATGGCAGAAAATCTTAGTGTAAGAAAGACTTCAAGGTATAATATGAGGGATATAGCAGCAGGAAAAAGCGGCATGGGAGATATCTGTCTTCATGTTGCAATCCTTGTCACATGTCAGATTTAGTTTAAAAGAATAATCTGTCATCAGTATAATTGTTGTAACGTAATCTTTATTTCATTCCCTACTTGTTGCGGTTCTGGCCTCGAGCACTGCGGCCAGGCCCTTACCTCCGGGTTTCCGGACCTGCTCCCACTTCCAGAGGCTTGACTTGTGGCCTGGTTAGCGCTGGGGCTGTGCTGCTGCGGTCCCTCCCATGGACGCCCGGCTCCTAGGCGTGTGCGCGCGCCACTTGGGCGCTTTTCTAGGCCGTTTCCCGCCAGTGGTGACTCCGCCCAACTTCTGACATCAGACGCTGCGGCCATCCAGTCTTTGCCTTGCAACGGGTTAGCTTCCCGGTTTCCTGTTGCGCTGTCCCCCGGAGTGACTTGCTTCGCTTCGTCGCTCCGTTCCTGCTACAGTACCTGCCTGGTCCCTGCCTGCTTGCTACAGTACCTGCCTGATTCCTGCTTGCTTGCTACGGTTCCAGCCTGCCTGCTACAGGACCAGCCTGCCTGCTACTGTTCCTGCCTGGTTCCAGTACCTGAATCCTGTTACAGTTCCTGCCTGGTTCCAGAATCCGTACCCAGTTACCGCATTTTTACTGTCTTAGTCTGGTTCCAGTTACCTGTCCTGATCCACAACCCGCCTAAGTCCCAGCGGCCGGGTCCCTACGGGCTCCTCCCGGGGGGGCTTCGGCTTCCAAAGGTGAAGCCACCTAAGTCCCAGCGGTTGGGCTCCTACGGGCTCCTCCCGGGGGAACACCAGCTTCCAGGGTGAAGAGCACCTCTACGTCCTGCCTGAACATCTGCCTCCCAGCCTGCTATTCACTAGAGACATTGTCCACCTTTCTCAGTCTCCAGCAGGTCGGCCCAAGGGTCCACTAAACAGAGACTCCCATAACCCTACTTGAGCTTAATCTTGCTACCGGGTGGAATTATGGGTTTCTTGTGAAATGTGCTTGCCGAATTAAACTTTAGTCACAATCAGAGAATGTAAATGGTTTCTCATTAGTGTGGTTTTCATGGTACATTTTGAGGTTTGTTTTGTAAAAAAAAGGATGTACCATATTCTATAAACACAATCTCTTACCTTTATTGATTTTCAAGTGCTGCTTTAGTTCTCATTTCCTTCTGAAACTTTTACTACATTCAGAACATAGAAAGACATGGAAATGCATGTTTTCTATACTGCATGTTTTTCTGCCTTTTGACTGAGGGCTTTTATGGAAAATCCACCCCTGTATATTCAACAAACAGGGTGGGAGATCCAATCTGTGACATAGAGGTTTAGAAGAAAATGAAGAATTACAAAACAGGCAGATTGGGAGCAGAAGCCAGTATTTTTTTTATCTTTTTTCACATTTTTTTCTGGGGACAAAATACCCAAATATAACCAACAAAGGTAAAGGCTAGAATAGGAAAAACACCAAAAGGCTTCTAAAGAGAGTACCATCAACAATGGCATGAACCCTCCAAGGCTGTACAGGAGAAGCAAGGTAGCGCCAAGTGTGGCATGACTAGCTAAAGGCACCATGAAGGGGGAACAAAGCACCAAAAGAAACAGAAAATACCCCAAGACAGTGATAGAGTGAAAGTAAGTGAAAGAGTGGCATGAATATCCAAAGCATAATGAGAAACGCAAAGCAGCCACCCAGTGTGGCAAGTACACCCCAAGGCTCCAAATGAGGGGCAAACAACACTAATAAAATAATAAAAAAAAGTCCCTAGGCATGGAGAAGCTGGAAGAAATCTCTGGAGGAGGCCTGATGTCATTTTCAAAGAAGCTGTTTGGGTTTGGAGTTGGTCTTCACTGAAGGCTAAGATTCTACTGAGTAGAGTCACTGAGTGCTCTTTAGCCACTAGCTGTTTACTATCCTGTGATTCAGAAAAACTAGGACAGTGTCTTTTTCTGAATACGTGTTTTGCAAATACTGCCTCCATCCTCCATTACCTCAGCAGCAATAATCATGGAAGAGTGCAGTCCTGGTGGTTCTGGGTGCTGCATTTCTGCTGTCCTTGTCTTTTGCTGTGGTATAATTCATCAAAGGTTAAATATAGGATAAGGCCAATTATCACCAGAACAGTAAGATGTGGAATCTGAAGAAAATGTCCAAGAAAGCATGAATGTGGTAAACACACCTGCATATCCTCTGAAAACTCAATAGATACTATATAAAAAAATCAGAGGGTCTAAGGCAATTATTCATGCCAGTCTATCTTTTATTTCCAATTGTTTTCAAATTGTACAAAAACATTAATTCTTGTGCAGGGACTCTATCTAGCCATTTCAAAATGATCCAAACATGCTTTACCCCTTATAGCATGCTCTACTCCTCATTAGCTACACTCCACACATACTCATTTCACATTCATACTTCATTCCTCAATCACACCTCACATAAAAATATACAGTTTGAAAATATGCTTTGTAGCATTACCAATACACCAATTTTTTACAAATTTAAACCACATGCACTGATATTTTCATGTTACATTCAAGGTACACATTTGATATAACACATCTAGTTATATTTTTATATTGGAACTTTACATCCAATTAATCAACCAGTCATATTGCTGAAGGCTGTATTTGTTCCTAAAATAGTTGTACAACGAGAGCCTCATTTCACCTTAAATCTAGGGCTTCTTCAGGGACATCATAGATTAAAGGTTTCTCATTTGTAGCTCGGCTCATAAGATCTAGTACATGTGTTCCTATAAAATCGGTGCACTGCATAACATATATTGTAACTGGATTTTTTTGAGCAATTGACAAAGTTGAAAAAACAGGGATTTGAATTATTTAGATTAGTTATGATTATATTGTCTATTATATTTTAGATACGTGAAATGAAACTCATGTTATGAGGTGCACCGATTTAAGTTCTTGGGGAGGGCTTATATTCCTTCTAATGTAGCGCAGCACTTTATGCCATGGCTTGTGTGACAAATGTAAATCTGTACAAGGTTCTTACCTCCATATGTTTTGGGAATGTACTTTGGTCAGTTCCTTTTGTGGCAAAGTCTTAAGCTATATGGCCTGTTTATTGACTGTTGTGCTTCCTCCTTCATGGGAATTGATGTTGTTTAACTGAATACCTCAGACACTGCTCCGTGGGAAAGGTCCCCGTTTGCTGCTCCACAAAGCTTCTACTGGCAGTCTCCAGATCCACCATCTTTTTGGACATGGCGGAATCATCTCCCCCGATTGATACAGTTGGAATGACAAGTGGCTTGTACATCCTTTCATCATCAACGAGCTTTTCTACAGACTTGGGAGTCTTATATCCAGACCTTGCCGCATAGGCTTCGTAGCCTTATTCTCAATGGCTGGTTTCTTCCTTTGTGGGACTCGAGATTTCAAATCTATTGGATATTATTAAGAGCTGCAGACCATGAGGAGCCTAAGGGTGGGGGGAGGAGTAGGTGGGTGGGGGTTTGTGACTAGTGTGCGAAACATGTAAATTGTACGTTTTCTTCGTTTACTGCTCTGCCTGCTTGCAAATGCTGTTCCGGCAATGTGCTGTCGGGCTTTGATGAATGTACGGTTGAGCTATATTATTTTTGAAATCTTAATAAAATTGTGTTGAAGTAAATATGTAAGTTGCTATTTTAAAAGAGACTTACACACTATGGGGAGATTTTATAACATGCCATGCAGCCTACATGTGCGCACGCAACCCAATGCGCATACATGTACGCCCAATTTTATAATATGTGCGTGCAGGCGCACGCATGTTAAAAAAATCCGGGGTCGGCACGCGCAAGGGGGTGCACAATTGTGCACCTTGTGCGTGCTGAGCCGCGCTGCCTTCCTCTGTTCCCTTCTCCCTAGCCTGACCTTCCCACCCCTTCCCCTAACCTTCCCCCCCTAGCCCTACTCTAACCCCCCCAAACATTTTATCCTACCTTTTGTGCCTGCTTCCAGGCATGTTGTGTTGCAGGCCTCTGGCCCTTCACGCCCATGTCCCGCCCCTTTTGTAAAGCCTCGGGACTTACATGAGTCCTGGGGCTTTACGCGCACCGCCAGGCCTTTTTAAAATTAGCCCGGTGCATGTAAACTTTTGAAAATCTACCCCATAGACTTAGTAATGTACTCACATAATTTTACACATGCTAATTATCTTGCATAAATTATATCTAATGTATTTATAGTGTATTGGCAGGTGGGAGTACTGTGATGGAGTTCAGGCTAAATAACCAGGAAGGTCTCAATGACCTGGAAAAGAACTGGGATTTAATGGTGGAGTAATTGATAAACTGATAATTTCAATTTTGCGCACATATTTTAAAATAGATGAACTTGCATAAATCGAGATTTACATAAATAAATCCTAATTTATTTTAACACTTAAAATAAATGCATATATATTTTTAAAATACATAGGAAAAGTTCATGCATTCAATGCATTGAAATACTCACTTTCAATCAAATGAAAATATTTGCTTGTAAGCATATATACACGCACATGTTGCAGGCTAGAGATATTATTTTATAATTCATGAATATCTGATACAAGCAGGTTATAAAATGCTATCATAAATCTATGCATTGTCATACATGTTGTATATTCAGCACATGCAGTTCTCTAAAGTTTATTCTCCCTACTAGTTTGAAAATCCACACCATTGGGCTGAATTGACAAAATGCTTTATGCATGTAAATGGGCTTTTGAAAATTTCTATGTTATATACCACTTTTATGCATGTAACTCCTTTGAAAATTATCTGTATAGGGGCGGATTTTAAAACGAGCGCGAACAGCCTACTTTTGTTTGCGCTCCAGGCGCAAACAAAAGTACGCTGGATTTTAGTAGATACGCGCGGAGCCGCGCGTATCCACTAAAATCCTGGATCGGCGCGCGCAAGGCTATCGATTTTGTATAGCCTGCGCGCGCCGAGCCGCGCTGCCTCCCCCCGTTCCCTCCAAGGCCGCTCCGAAATCGGAGCGGCCTTGGAGGGAACTTTCCTTTGCCCTCCCCTCACCTTCCCCTCCCTTCCCCTACCTAACCCACCTGCCCGGCCCTGTCTACACCCCCCCCTTACCTTTGTCGGGGGATTTACGCCCCCCGGAGGGAGACGTAAATCCCCGCGCGCCAGCGGGCCTGCTGCGCGCCGGGCCGCGACCTGGGGGCGGGTACGGAGGGCGCGGCCACGCCCCCGGGCCATAGCCACGCCCCGTACCCGCCCCCAAAACGCTGCCGACACGCCCCCGGAACGCCGCGACGACCGGGCCCGCCCCCGACACGCCCCCGACACGCCCCCCTCCGAGAACCCCGGGACTTACGCGAGTCCCGGGGCTCTGCGCGCGCCGGGAGGCCTATGTAAAATAGGCTTCCCGGCGCGCAGGGCCCTGCTCGCCTAAATCCGCCCGGTTTTGGGCGGATTTAGGCGAGCAGGGCTCTGAAAATCTACCCCAGAGACCTCGAAAAGAACCCTCCTCACTCTCCTTGACCCTTCATCCCATTCTCCATCCTGAGCTGCAAAGAAAGAATCACCAATCCCCACAATCTGCAAAAAAAAACAAACCCAAAAAAACCCCCAAAAAACCCTCTGCTAATCACTTTTCCTCCCCCCTCCCAGATTCCCAAAAATCTTCTAATACCTAACTGGCAAAAGGCGACAGCAATACCCACTACCAACTCAGCCTCTAATGATGATCTGGCTTTGTTTATCAGATACATCACCATTACCTTCTCATCAGTAAGTTAATTCCTGGTCCAGTGACTCTTCCATTCTCAGTGAGTCCAGTTCCAGTGAATCTATTGATTCCAGTGACTTTGGCTCCTGTGTCTATGTCCACAGCATCTTTTTCCATTATTCTGAGCATTTGCCTCTGGCCCCAGGTGAAGGACCAGCTCCTAATTCAGTTATTCTGGATCTGGATCCAGACTTTTTAACACCTGTTTCCATGATTCCGGATAACATGGCTGATTATGAGCACATAGGGGGCCCTCACTTGTCTCTGTCCACAGGTGAAGGGCCTGCTCCAGGTCCCATCACTCCATTTCTTTTTTATGTGACTTTATTTCTTGCTTTTATAGTTCTAAATAGCCTGTTTGAACCTGTGCCTATAGAGGGTACAAGTTATAGTTGGCTTAAAGTAGAGGGCCAGCTCAGTACCTGTAACACGTGATCCTATGCATATGATGATGTACCTTGTTCACCTTGACTCCAGCACCACTGATTCTGGATAACTTCCCTGATCCCAAACATATAGGGGGTGTTCATATGTGTCTGACCCTAGGAAAAGGGCCAGCTTAGGTTCTTGTGACTCTCATGCTCATAAATAATAAGGTTAATAACCCTCTTTTTCAAAATCTATTGTTTCAACCCTTAGGCATTTCTTCCATGACTGACAAAACAAAAGATTGAAAATAGTGTTTACACATTGCCATTTGTCCTTTGAACTTAGGAATTCCTGGCAGAGGAAGACACATTTAGGTTAATATATGATTCTATAAGCCACTGACTTATATTTAAAAAGGACAGCCTGTAGCAACAAGATTGAAATAGGAACTAAATCCCCAAATTAATATTTTGGGAAAAAACTAAAGTAAGAAAATGTCTCTGCTAGATAAAACCTTTTTTACTAGAGCTGTTGTCAGTTACATTCCACTCTCATTGAAACAAATAGAATTGACACAGTAATTCTCACAAACTCTGTTCAAATGAAACCTATGAACAAATAATAATAGAAAAAATGGTCAATTTGATTTTCTCTGAAAATCTTAGATAAGGAAACATAATTATTTTTTGGTTTTTTTTATTATTAGTTCATAAACAATACTGTGATCCAGCAAATGAGGCCTATGTATACCTAGAACTTGGAGAAGATAATTCACAAAATAGCAGATACTTTCTCTTGCTTGCTTTGTTAAAGTTAGACTAGGAGGAACAGAGTTGAACCACATGAGGAACTGAGGACCAGAATTTTAAGAAGAAAGTGTGCTGATGCACTCCAGTATTGAACTGAAATCTACAGAGATTCTTCATAAATGTGAACTGATTCAAATACCTGCTACTAATATAACTTTCTGGTCAAAAATACATACAGAAATGCTTACAAATACATACAAATTGATTGATACAGTAAGAAACAAGAAAATATGATTTACAAAAATATGTTGTTTTCACATATTGGGCTGGATTTTAAAAAAGATATGGGCGTAAATCCAGAGGATCTACATGCATAACCGGCCTTACATGCACCGGGCCTATTTTAAAAAGGCCTGGCGGCATGCGTAAAGCCTGGAGACGTGCATAAGTCCTGGGGCATGCAAAAAGGGTTGATCCAGGGGCATTTGCCTCTGTGCCGGGGATTGCGCGCCAGCAATCGGCTGGCAGGCGCAAATGGTAAAACAAACATTTTTGGGGGGTTAGAGTAGGGCTAGGGGGGAAAGGTTAGGGGAAGGGGTGAGAAGGTCAGGTTAGGGGGAAGTAAAGTTCTCTCACAGGCCGCTCCGATTTTGGAGTGGCCTGGAAGGGAATGGGGGAAGGCTGCACGGCTCGGCAAGTGCAAGGTGCACAATTGTGCACCCCTTGCGCGCGCCAACCCCTGATTTTATAAATTGTGTGCCCCTGCGCACACAAGTTATGAAATCGGGTATACATGTGCGCCCACCGGGTAGCGTGTGCACATGTACACCCGTGGGCAACTTTTTAAAATCTACCCCATTGAGTATTAAGTAATATAATTTTTACATACCTTGGTAAATTTCAGGAAACAAGTAAAACCTGCTAGACACTATTGTGTGTGAAAATTTTGAGAAAAGAACCTTTGTATTGGTTTAAAGTAAATGAGAAGTTTGCATTTATTAGTGAACTGAAATGTATCTGATATTTTGTGTTGGTGAATCATTCTTTCTGTAAGACTGGAAAATTAAAAGCTAATATTTGAAATTCTTTGAAAGTGAGATGCCTAAAAAAATAGAAAACAAACTGCTTAACAGTGAAAAGATAAAATAAATTTAAAAGAACTATAATTATCTGATGAAGATTTAATCTTAAATATTACCAAAGTTATTCCTGAAAAGTACAAAATAAATATTACTTCTTAACTAAAGAAGATTATTTAATGTAAATTCTTTGTAAGATAAACTTTATTTCATATTAGAATTTGAGTTAGTGCAGTCATGATGGTAAGTTAACTTTAAATCATTTAAAACAAATGTTATCATTGATTAACACCTAAACTAATCATATGGCACCTACTTTGATCCCCTGTCTCCAATGAAACTCTTTATATTGTAAATAAGTTATATACAGAAGATGTGTGTGTGTGACTTCTATTGGAGAAAAAGTGAGGGAGAGATACCATACAATTTGGTTTATGACCATTCTGAAGTTGTCTTTCCCTGGTCAACACATGGGGGCTTATATAGTATCTGGCCTTTAGCTTCCAGTGAACATTTCTGCTCTCTGTTAATATTATTTCATTTTGTCTTGTTTGCTGTTCTTTGATTGGCCTAGCAGGAGCTATATCATATTGATTGGGTTATTACTTTCCCACCTCTGGCTGTGCTCCTGTCTGGTTAATTGTCACATCTGTGCTTGTGGATCTCTGTACCAGCCTCTTTATGCATTTATTTATTTATTTATTATCTTGAAAAAAATATTTTATTCTGCATCTTCAATGTCTGTGCAGTGCAGAGTACAGGGTTAACATGCACAGTTTTACAATCCAGCCAATACATTTTAAAATCACAACATAAAACAAATTAAAACACAGTTCTGTACTCTTGTTAGTCTGGGTTTCCTATCTGTCTTCCAATTTCTTTGAATATCTTTGAGCTGATTTTGACTATTCTTCTGCCTAATGGACTAGTGGCTTGTTGCTAAGGTACTGTATAGCAATGAAAAAGCATTGTATAAAGCTTCTGATTCTGGTTTCCAATTTTAGTAGCTCTTTTTATGACAACAGCAAACTTTAAGAAGATCCTAATCCCTAGCGTTGGCCTATGCCTCAGCTAGGGATACTGTCTTTAAAGAACTCCACTAATTGCCCTGTTTTCCTCAGACTCAGAGAAAATTCAGTTTAACACTTCCCTCTATTTTCTTTCACTGAACTAGTTTCTAATCTAATACTCTTATTGGGGTCTACCCTCAGGCTGTTTAATTTATTTATGAGCCTCTAAATTTGAAACAGTATAAAAGGTTTTGCTGAAAACTAAGTAACTATATCCAGTGCACATCACTGATCTAATTCAAAAAAAGTATCTCAAACTCTCTTTTCTCCACCACTGTTACTACCATCCCAAGTTTAATTTCATAATAAGAACATAAGAACATAAGAAATTGCCATGCTAGGTCAGACCCAGGGTCCATCAAGCCCAGCATCCTGTTTCCAACAGAGGCCAAAACCAGGCCACAAGAACCTGGCAATTACCCAAACACTAAGAAGAACCCATGCTACTGATGCAATTAATAGCAGTGGCTATTCCCTAAGTATAATTGATTAATAGCCATTAATGGACTTCTCCTCCAAGAACTTATCCAAACCTTTTTTGAACCCAGCTACACTAACGGCACTAACCACCTCCTCTGGCAACAAATTCCAGAGCTTTATTGTGCATTGAGTGAAAAAGAATTTTCTCCGATTAGTCTTAAATGTGTTACTTGCTAACTTCATGGAATGCCCCCTAGTCCTTCTATTATTCGAAAGTGTAAATAACCGAGTCACATCTACTCGTTCAAGACCTCTTATGATCTTAAAGACCTCTATCATATCCCCCCTCAGCCGTCTCTTCTCCAATAACGTAGTTACTACACCACTGAATATATCTGGCTATCTTAAAGTTAGCTGGATATGTTTATCTTGCTCACTTTAAGACATGCACTGAGCTGACCAGACATAGCCGAATAAGTTATCTGACTTATCTGAAAATCTGAGTTATTCAGATAACTAATCCAGCTAAGATGGCTTCTCCCCAGAATGCCTTCCCCCCACCAACTACTTAGTTGGATAACTTTTTATCTGGATAACTAGTTATCCGGCTAAATGTTGGCCATTCAGTGGGGCCAGATATCTAGCCACCGCTACTTAGCTGGACAACCCTAAGTTTCCTGGCTAAGTAGTAATGAATATCACCCTCATAGAGGTTGATATACAGTAAACTGATGTCATTACTTTTTGCAGGTAAAACTATGCTGGTAACTTTTCTCAGATATTCAGTGGGCTTCGCAGTTAAGTATACCACTGAAAACATGTGGATAAAGTTATGTGCATAACTTTACTTGGATAGAATAAGGACTGTGATTTTTCTAACTAGTCTTATGTATGTAACTTTAGCTGGACAATGTTCAATACATGCGCTAATGTGTGCTCACAAGCTAAAGTTTAACCCCGATTCTGGAACTCAACCAATGACACCCTTTTTTGTCCCTATAAATTTTGTATGCGCAAAATGTAGTGCACAAAGATTTTTTGATTGGTGAGGAAAAGTATTTGGATGCTAAGTTTTGTGCAGGTAACTCAAAGTTACCCACACAAAGCCTTTCAATATTGATCTCATAGTAGATATAATAAAAAAGGACCTTTGGTCCAAGTAGTCTGCTTAGCTGTCACTGTGAACACTTATAGAAGTGAGTATCTCCCAAATGTCAGCCATACAAGCTTGATTGCCTAACTGTTCTAGGTACGGCCATTGCCTATCCTTACTTACACTGTGCTAACAATATCTCCTAACTAGCAAATAAGTTTGACCAAATTCAGGATATCACATATCCATAACTGGGAAGAAGCATACACATTTGTTTAAAAAAAAATGGGTAACCTGAACGAAAACAGTCCATTTTTATTTAATTTTGTTTTACCCAAAATGTATGCACAATCCCAAGGAAAACTCCCAAAAATTTCAGGTATTTTTATTTTGGCAAATAGTGTGAGCTATTAGCATATAATACTATTTACCAAGAAATCAATCAGGCAGTCCTAGTCTGTGGCCTAGGACTGCCTGATTGAGCTGAATCAAGCCTATCCAAGGCCTGCCCTGGTCCCTCAAACCTCAAATCCCTCACTCCCTAACAAGAGGCTTGGGTATGTGCTTAATTAGCTGGGCTGAGCGAAGAGCAGTTGAGGCCTTTCCAGGCCCCTTGAATCTCCCTGCCCCCCAGGGAAATCAGCCAGATCTAAGGACTTGCAAGGCCCCCACTTACCCATTCTGTGAAGGTCCTGACATGAGAGAGCTACACTTACTCCTGCACAGCACCGTGGCTCTTTAAAAATGGTGCCAGACTCTGGCACCACAGCGACGTCAAAATGGGGCTGGTCTCAAGGCTGACTGGCATTATTTTATTGTATGGCAAATCAAGAAAATGGTATCAGCAAGCCCTGAAAATGGCACCATTTTAACATTACATTAACACCAGTCTCAGGACTGAATTCCATTTTTATAGAGACACAGCAGGCTGGCAATAAGAGGAGATCACTCATGATCCTTCATCCTTTTAGGACCCTCATGAAAGGGATAAATGGGGACCAGGGAGGCCCCTGACTATAGCTGATTTCTGGGGGGCAGTAGGAAGTAAGTATATGTAATTGTTTTTCCTGAATTAGGCAATGTCAGCAATATTCCCTAATTCAAAATGGTTTGGGAGAACTGAAAACTGCTTGAATTTTTTCCGAAATTTCGGAAAAAATTCATTTTTGAGTTAGTGCGCGCTAACCCCAAAAATCGGGGCCTCCCCAAAAAAAAACTTGAACCGCAGGAAAAACGAAATTCCCCTGGGGGGGGGGGGAGGGGCCCTGAAACAAAGCCCAACACAAAATTTTTACCCAACGCACATCACCAGTAGGAAGGTCACAGGAGCCCTGTAATACCCTGGCTGGGCTTGGTTCAGTCCAGTTGGGAAGGCCCTGGATCCAGGCCATAGAATTTTGTTGGTGGTAGATGGGGTTTGGTAGACCCCTGGAAGACCTCAGAAATTCCCTTGGAAGCTCCATGAAACAGGACTGGGAACCCAGAGAGGCTCTATTTTGGGTACTTTTTTTGTGGGTTCTTTAAGTATTTAATCCAGTTCAACTAAAAAGAAATAAACTTTAAAATGAAATGAAAAAACAAAACAAAATAAAAATATTTATGTAAACCACTCTAGGTAGGAACAAATAAATGTTGCAGGGTAATTTGGAGTTTCATCTTAAAATAATCAATTCCTTAGATGGTAACCAGGGAAGTTTATAATCAAGAATAAAGTAGAATTAGAAATAAAAGACGATTGTTAAACTTTTAAGATTCTGTTTATTTTTAAATTCCCTTTCTGAAGAGAATTAATTTGGTATTAAGAATATAGTAATAATTGCAATTACAACTGCAAAGAAATTGTGAATTAGGAATAAGAACCTGGTTCTTTTATAAATAGTGAATTGTAAATCAGATAAGTATAGCATTCGCTTTCTTTCTTATAATCACTCTATTTCTTCTAACAAATACTTAATCCTAACTCTTGGTGGTCTTTTGTGAATTATTTGAATCATACAAGAATATGGAATCTCTACCAAGATAACCCCCCAAAAATGATTTCTCAGTTAAGATTTTTTTTTTGAAGTCTATATCCCTGTCTTTGTGTATGGTATGTGTTTTCTCTAATTTCTTTTATATAAGAATCTCTGCTAGTAATTGTGCATTCAGTTTAAAACTTATCTCAGATTCCCTCAATGCAGCTGCATTGGCAGTGGGGGGGGGGGGGGGGGGGGGAGTTTGTATTCACTGTTAGCTATTGGTGCCTTGCCTTTATCCAAGGAATGATGAGAAGCTTTAGATAATTGAGTTTGAAGCTTGATTTTGAGCCTTGATAATGTGGACTGAGAGGATTACCACTCTTGAACCTGTAGTCTGAAACAGCTCCTGCTATCCTATCTTTACAAACGCAATAAAAGAAACTGACTCTCATTTTGTGATTATCTTCCACAGACTAAATAAGTACCTTTAATTGTACTTTAATACTCACTACAAGAAAATAATATATAATCAATTTTCCCTATCTAATGGGAGAGATATGAATCTTTGAGAGTAAATGAAATGAGAGTGTGAATGGAACTTATCACATGAGAATAGGATGCATGAGATCAGCTTTGCCCTTATAAAAAGAAAATAATACTCTTCAGAGAAATCCTTTCCCTATATCTTATGTGAGAATGAAAAGTGTGTATGAAAAAAAAAAGAAACTTCTGTAGGTTTTACAACATAACATGCAAATTCAGTTATACAAGTTTATGCTTCTTACATTTACTCTTGTTTCTCAATTCCCATTGTTTTAAGTAGTAATGATGACATTATGAGAATTTATATATCACCCCTTATTTATTGCATGAGATTGTGAAATTCACCATCCAGAAATATGAGAAAGCTATGCTTGGTAAAACAATCCAGTAGCTCATTAACTTCACTTAACCTCTCTTTCAGTGTATTCAGCACTAACACTGTATTCAGGTCAAACATTATAGCAGTGCTTCAGAGGATCTTCACTCACAAGCAGGGAATTTATTTAACCAACCAATCAGATTATTTTTCTGTGGGTTCTATATTTCCAGAATATATTAATATATTTATCCTTTTCAGGCTGCATAGAGAGAGGAATATCTAGTAAGAGAAAGGAAGTGATGATCTCTTTGTACAGGGCCTTGGTGAGGCCTCACCTAGAGTACTGTGTTCAGTTCTGGAGACCATATCTCCAAAGGGACAGAGACAGGATGGAGGTGGTCCAGAGAAGGGAGACCAAAAAGGTGGATGGTATACATAAAATGACTTATGAGGAGAGTTTGAAGAACCTAAATATGTACACCCTGTAGGAGATTAAGAACAGGGGTAATATGATAGAGACTTTCAGATACTTGAAAGGTTTTAATGATCCATGGTCAACAACAAACCTTTTACGTTGGAAAAAAATCAGTAGAACTAGGGGCCACAATTTGAAGCTCCAGGGAGGAAGATTCAGAACCAATGTAAGGAATTATTTTTTCAAGAAAATGGTGATGGATGACTGGAATGCCCTTCCGGAGGAAGTGGTGAAGACTAAAACTGTGAAGGATTTCAAAGGGGCATGGGATAAACACTGTGGATCCATAAAGGCTAGTGGATGGGAATGAAGAGAAGAGTCATGGGGATGGATTACTGTACCTTGTGATACTACCCTTACTCAATAAGCCTTCACATGGTTAATGGAGCTCCAACATTGCTCTCTGCTTCAATGGCAAGGGGAAATTTGGAAAAGAGGATTTGCATTCAGACAACAACCAACAAGGATATAACTTCACAATCAGGGTAAACAAATTAGAGTTGGGGTAGCTTGCTTATCACGTCGGTTACTACCTTAAACCAATTAAGCCTGATACATCACTTTGAATGCATATACAGCATTGCTCTCTGCTTCAACGACAGGGGGAAATTTGGAAAAGAAGATTTGCATTCAGACAACAACCAACAAGGATAGAACTTCACAATCTGGGTAAACAAATTAGCATGGGGGTAGCTTTCTTATTACGGCGGTTACTACCTTAAACCAATTAAGCCTGATACATCACTTTGAATGCATATACAGCATTGCTCTCTGCTTCAACGGCAGGGGGAAATGTGGAAAAGAGGATTTGCATTCAGACAACAACCAACAAGGACAGAACTTCACAATCTGGGTAAACAAGCATGGGGGTAGTTTTCTTATTATGGCGGTTACTACCTTAAACCAATTAAGCCTGATACATCACTTTGAAGGCATATAAAGCATTGCTCTCTGCTTCAACGGCAAGGGGAAATGTGGAAAACAGGATTTACATTCAGACAACATCCAACAAGGCATTGATCTATGCAGTCTGGGTAAACAAGCATCAGGGTAACTTGCTTGATGTGGCGGTTGCTATCCTTAACCATTAAGCCTTATGCTCACCTTTGATGCAGCACCAACAATGCTCTCTGCATCAATGACAGGGGATGGCAGGACATTTGAGTCAAACATTTACTAACAAGGGCCCTGAACTTGGTGGTTGATGATACAGATAAGTATAGTAAAACAAGTTTGGAAGCTTGCTGGGCAGACTGGATAGGCCGATTGGTCTTTGTTTGCCATCATATCTATATTTCTATGTTTCTATGTTATTAAGGTTGAATCAGCCAATTCTCTCTATCACAGCACTAACTAGGCTGGCAAAAATCCATGAACTAGCACTTCAGTAATTTTTAAAAATTGCCACCTATCACTTCTTACTTTTCAGGATTATTTGTACTGAATTTGACTCTCACACTCACACACAAGCATTCACTAAGGAAATCCAAATAAATCAGTGTCTTTTACAGTAGTTAGGCATAACTATAGCCACCGGAATCACAGCCTCTCAGTCTGCAGATATCTCTCTTTCTCTCTCACTCTCTGTGTTTTATTTCACTCTCTGTGTTTTATTTCACAGAGAATATTCCTACTTTGATAACATCATGTGAAAATAGTTCCACCCCATCTAATTTATAACTCTAATGACCAAGAATCCACAGAAAAACCTAATGGTAATTACGTTTAGGAGATTAGAATTTCTTTAAAAACCCAAACATTTACCTATTGTTGCGTCTGTTGGTCGCTGACGGCTGCGACCACTCTGCCTTACCTCTTTTCTTCCCTTTTCCTCCTCCTTGGGCAAGATGGCTACTTCCGCTGCCGAGTGCCGAGGGCCTCAGCGTCTCCAGCTCAGCATGGGTGTTTCAGTCCGCCATGCTCACTCCCGTGGCCTCCTAGGGCACGCGCGTGCACATCTCCTACTCTCAAATACACGTCATGGCGGGAACCTCAGGGGTGTCCCCATCGCATAATGTCAATACATCCGGGTATTTAAAGCCTCCGCTATGCTTCCACCTTTGAGTTAACAAAGACTATGGTCTAGCTTCTCTGACTGCTCTAAGTTGCATGCTTAGATAATGCTCTACACTCCAGGGCCTCGCTCCGTTAGAAGCTCTAGGCACTTGTTCCTCGGGGGTCTCTTGCTTCCATCTACCCTTCGGGGCCTCTACTAATTAGACAACTGCTCCTTGGGGGTCTATCTCTCTTATCATTTTCAGGACCTCAGGACTATCAGTTACTCCCTCCTCAAGGGCCTACCGGTCTAGTATCCTACACCACGGACTGTCGGTCCCACCATCTTCACTGCCAGGAAGATGCCTGCACTATGTTCCAGTGAGTACCTTTATGATCCGGTTCTCCAACTCCACCCACCAGGCTCGGTTTATCCCACACCGCGGGTCCCTATCTACCTTGAACATCTGGGTGAGATTCTACATCTGAGACTGTCAGAATGTATTGGCACCTTGCTGGACTCCAGTGCCTCTCCTTCCTGCCTCATACCATCTACAGCAGTACAATAAAGCTTTCTACCAACAAGTGTCTGCTCTCTGCATTTAGCCTATCACTGTGGTTCCCCATGGGGCCTCTACCCATGGGAGGAGTCATGTCCATTGCGACTAAGGGTCCACAATGCCACAAACACAAAAGATTGCTAAATCCATGGACTCAGCTCAGCTCGCAGCCTTGTAGGCCATTCCTGGCCTAGCTCAGCGGATCACGGAACAACAAAAGTCTTTGGAGAGCCTAGCTATTGCCTTCAATCAGTTGCATGCTCAATGGAATTCTTCAGCGACTCCTGTAAAAAAATTGCTGTCTCCAGTGGTGACCCTCAAGACCACTGTACCCTTATCCACACTTAGCCGCTTTATGGGTTAAGCCAAGATGTGCAGAGGGTTTATTAATCAATGCAGCATGCATTTTGCATTACAGCCTACCTTCTTTCCCACAGAAGCTTCCAAAACCACCTACATCCTATCTTTTCTAGAGGGACGAGCCTTGGCTTGGGCTTCACCGTTATGGGAACATGAAGATCCTATCCTGAATGACCTATCAGGATTTCTTAAGCTTTTCAAGTCTGTCTTTGATGACCCGGCTCACCAGACTGTCGCTGGATCTGCTTTGCTCAATCTCCAGCAAGGTAACAAGCCGCTTACAGACTTTACTATTGAATTAAAGACTCTAGCATCCGAACTACATAGGGACACTGGATGCTTACGTGCCATATTCATGGAGGGCCTCAACTCTCACTTAAAGGATGAATTAGTGGGTCATGATTTGCCTGTTACCCTTGAGTCCCTGATGGAACTGGCTGGGAGAATTGACAGCTGTATCCGAGACCGGACTCAGGAGGCTAAGTGTCCACAAAAGTCTACTGTGGGGGATAAACAATCTAAACCTGTGCCTATTTCCTCCAGCCTGCCATCTGCTCCCTTAGAAGAGGAAGAGCCTATGCAATTAGGCCGAAGCCATTTAACTTCCAAGGAGAGACTTTTTCACAAACGCATGGGGTTATGTATGTACTGTGGCCAATTGGGCCATGCCGTCCAAACCTGTCCCATCTGTCCGGGAAACTGATGGGCCTAGGATCTGCAGGAGGACTTCTCCTGGGCCTCACATCTCCTACTCCTCTATTATCCTTACCAGTATCCCTACTCTGCAGAGGATTTGGATTTTGCTCTTATTGACTCTGGAGCCAGAGGTAATTTTATCTTGAAGCGCTTAGTTAAACATGTACGGATTCCTACCACACCAATAGCTAAGCCATTGCTATTGTGCTGTATCCATGGAGAACCACTTCCTGGAGAAGTTTCATTGACTACCCAGGCCATTGGCCTGTGCACTGGAGCTTTACACTCTGAATCCATCTCATTTCTCATATTGGAAAAAGCCATGCATCCGGTGGTACTGGGGCAACCTTGGCTTCAAGATAATATGCCACAATTTAATTGGGCCACATTGGAATTGTCCCGGTGGGGACATGACTATCATGACTGGTGTCTCGCTGAAATTTCACCACTCATTTTCATGCCCACTACACCATCATTACCTGGTTTACCTCCACAATACGCCTCATTCCAGGATTTTTTCTCAAAACAAGCAGCAGATGTACTTCCACCGCACAGAGTATTCAACTGAGCCATAAATCTGAAGCCTAATTCAGAACTTCCCAGAAGAAGGGTTTACCCTCGGTCAGTAGCTGGGAGTCAAGCCATGTCCACTTACATTCAAGAGAACCTGCAGAAGGGATTCATTAGACCCTCCAAATCCCCTATTGGTGCAGCATTCTTTTTTGTAGGGAAGAAAGATGGCACCTTACGCCCCTGCATCACTTACAGAGATCTGAATGAGATTACCATCAAGGACAGGTATCCCCTGCCCTTAATTTCTGAACTGTTTGACTGGCTTCAAGGAGCCAAGATATTCTCCAAATTCGACCTTAAAGGAGCTTACAACTTGGTGCGTATTCGTGAAGGATAGGAAAGGAAGACTGCTTTTAACACCCGCAATGGACACTTCGAATATCTCGTCATGCCCTTTGGTTTGAGTAACGCACCTGCAGTCTTTCAAAATATGATGAACGATATCTTATGGGACCTTCTTTATCAATGCTTAGTAGTATATCTTGATGATATATTGATCTGCTCCCAAGATCTATAAACTCATCAGGAGGATGTCAAGAAAGTTTTAAGACACCTGCATGAGTACCACCTATAAACAAAGCTTGAAAAATGTGAATTCCACAAGTAGTCTGTACCCTTCCTGGGATACATTGTTTCTAAGAACGGGTTTCAGATGGACCCCAAGAAATTAGAGAGTATCCGGGACTGGCCCCAACCTACAGGCCTGAAAGCACTGCGCCGTTTCTTGGGATTCACCAATTACTATCGTTCCTTTATTAAAAACTACTCATCATTGACAGTCCTTCTAACTGCTATGACCAAGAAGGGAGCCAATCCCACCAATTGGTCTCCTGAAGCTATATCAGCCTTCCTGACGCTCAAAGAGACTTTTCAAAAGAAGCTGTGCCTCCGCCATCCTGACCCACATAGTCTGTTCATCGTCGAGGTCGACGCATCAGACGTTGGCGTGGGAGCAGTTTTAAGCCAGTATAGTGAATCCAATGTGCTCCATCCTTGCTCCTTCTTCTCAAGGCAATTCTCGCCTGCCGAAAGAAATTATGGAATTGGAGACAAAGAGTTACCCGCAATCAAGATGGCCTTTGAAGAGTGGTGTCCTTGACTGGAAGTCATACAACACCAAATAGTAGTGTACACCAATCACAAAAATTTGGAGAACCTCAGACATGCTCAGCGACTCAATCACCATCAAGCAAGATGGTCCCTGTTCTTTAACAGATTTGACTTCCTTCTGAAGTATCATCCAGGAGAGAAGAACACTCGGGCAGATGCCTTGTCATGATCCTTCTCCCCGCAGGATGTGTCAGACAAACCTCATCACATCATTGTCCCCAGAAGAGTGATTCTTGCAGCCACTCATGTGGTACCTACCGGGAAGACGGTGGTGGCCAGAAATCTAAGGAAGAAGCTGTTGAAGTGGGCTTTACGGGTGAAGCCAAGATGTGCAGAGGGTTTGTTAATCAATGCAGCATGCATTTTGCATTACATCCTACTCTCTTTCCCACAGAAGCTTCCAAGACCACCTACATCCTATCTTTTCTAGAGGGATGAGCCTTGGCCTGGGCTTCATCGTTATGGAACATGAAGATCCTATCCTGAATGACCTATCAGGATTTCTTAAGCTTTTCAAGTCTGTCTTTGATGACCTGCTTTGCCAGACTGTCGCTGGATCTGCTTTGCTCAATCTCCAGCAAGGCAACAAGCCGCTTATAGACTTTGCTATTGTATTTAAGACTCTAGCATCAAAACTACATGGATGCTTATGTGCCATATTCATGGAGTACCTCAACTCTCGCTTAAAGGATGAATTAGTGGATTGTGATTTGCCTGATACCCTTTAGTCCCTGATGGAACTGGCTGGGAGAATTGACCGCCGTATCTGAGACTGGACTCAGGAGGCTAAGAGTCCATGAAAGTCTACTGTGGGGGATAACCGTTCTAAACCTGTGCCTATTGCCTCCAGCCTGCTGACTGCTCCCTTAGAAGAGGAAGAGCTTATGCAATTAAGCCAAAGCCATTTAACTTCCAAGGAGAGACATTTTCACAAATGCATATGGTTATGCATGTACTGTGGCCATTCGGGCCATGCTGTCCAAACCTGTCCCATCTGTCCGGGAAACTTACGGGCCTAGGATCTGCAGTAGGACTTCTCCTGGGCCTCACCTCTCCTACTCCTCCATTATCCTTACCAGTATCCCTGCTCTGCGAAGGAATTGAATTTCAGACCCTCGCTCTTATTGACTCTGGAGCCGGAGTCATCTCCATTGCGACTAAGGGTCCACAATGCCACAAACTCATAAAATAAACCGTGATGTTACAGATTTATGTATTCCTACAATAACCTGCTCACTTGCCAGTTCATTGTAAACATGCAGTAAACATGACATTGCTATGATGACATTCCCCTAGCTCTGTTTTTTTTATTTTCATCAAGAGAAACAGAACTCGATTTAACAGCTTCACTGAAAAAATTTGAATGTAAATGTGAAGAAATTCAAAAGAAATTAAATCAAATCCCACCTTAAAAAGATCTTAAAATCCACCAAAAGAAGCTCAAACCACAGAAAACACTCCTTGAGAAATCCCCACTCTTTCAAGTCCTGTGATAACTTCTTTGAAAACATTCCCACAATGCTCATTTCCATAAGAAGAGAACAATAAGTTTTAATCTCAAAACAAGGTGTTAAAAGTCACCTTAAGCACTTCTTCAGATGTGTACAGCTACAATCTGGCATGTTTTAAAAAAAAATATCTAGCTATTTTGAGCCTCTGAAACCCCCTCTCCCAAACAGGATAAATAACTTTTTTCTGAGTGAATTTTAAGTTTAAATTCTTACTGTTTTCCGGTTACCAGACCTTCTTTTCAAAACCTGTAAATCAGTGATTTTAATTTAAAAAGAGATATTTGATGTTTTTAGGATTGATTTCGCCAAGGTTCACCTGGGGGCTACCAAAGTTTACAGGAAGCTTCTTTGACCTATCCCCACCTAAATCACCAAAGGGTAAATTTTAAAATGCTGGCCTGTGCAATTCTGGGAGATATGTGTGTGGCTTGGGTGCGTGCGCACTGTGCACATTTTCAAAACACCAAGCCATTCGCGTATCTTCTGATATGCGTGGAAAAGCCGGTTTTGAAAAAAGGAGTGGGGAGAGAATGGGCTGGGAACAGGATCTGGGAAGGCTGTGGGTGGGGCATGGGTAGACCAGGACAGTAGGGATGTGAATCGTTTTTTTGACGATTTAAAATATCGTCCGATATATTTTAAATCGTCAAAAATCATTAGAGGCAATATACAATAGGAATTCCCCCGATTTATCGTCAAAAATCGTAAATCGGGGGAAGGGGGAGGGGAAGGGCGGGAAAACTGGCACACTAAAACAACCCTAAAACCCACCCCGACCCTTTAAAATAAATCCCCCACCCTCCCGAACCCCCCTCCAAATGTCTTAAAATACCTGGGGTCCAGTGGGGGGGGGGGGGGGTCCCACTGTGATCTTCCACTCTCGGGCCACGGGTGCGTTAATAGAAATGGCGCCGGCACCATTTTGGTTCCTGTCCCCCGACGTCAGGAGCATAGGAGATCACTCCCGGACCCCCGCTGGACCCTCAGGGACTTTTGGCCAGCTTGGGGGGGCCTCCTGACCCCCACAAGACTTGCCAAAAGTCCAGCGGGGGTCCGGAAGCGACCTCCTGCACTCGAATCGTATTTGCCGTATTGCAAAATGGCCATTTTGCAATACAAAATGGCGGCCGCCCGGACCACCGCTGGACTTTTGGCAAGTCTTGTGGGGGTCAGGAGGCCCCCCCAAGCTGGCCAAAAGTCCCTGGGGTCCAGCGGGGGTCCGGGAGCGATCTCCTGCGCTCGTGACGTCGGGGAACTGGAACCAAAATGGTGCCGGCACTACCTTTGCCCTGTCATATGACAGGGCAAAGGTAGCATCGGCGCCATTTCTATTAATGCACCCGTGGCCCGAGAGTGGAAGATCACAGCGAGACCCCCCCACTGGACCCCAGGTAATTTAAGACATTTGGGAGTGTTTGGGAGGGTGGGGGATTTATTTTAAAGGGTCAGGGTGGGTTTTAGGGTTGTTTTAGTGTGCCGGTTTTCCCGCCCTCCCCTGATTTACGATTTACACGATTTAAAAAAAAACAAAAACGTACGATCCGATTCCCTCCCCCCCCCCCAGCCAAAATCGATCGTTAAGACAATCGATCACACGATTCACATCTCTACAGGACAGCACCATTAGGGACCATCCCACTGAAGCGCGTGCTAGCAGCTGAATGGCCCGCACAACTTACTACTGCTAGGCAGAGCAGGAAAGTTTAAAACAAAAAAAAAGGGAAGGGCGGTTATAGGGGTCATGGAGGATAGGGGGAAAGGCATGCAGGTTAGCTAGAGGGTTAGGAAGTTCCCTCCCAGTCCACTCCTTTATTGGAGCGAACTGGGTGGTAACTGGGGAAATGCCCTATCATGTCGCTGTGCGTTTCTAAGAAAATCTCCCATTGAATGTGTGAGTTGGAACTCATGCACACATGCACTTGCCAAAGTTCCTCATGAGAGGCTTCTAGGATAAGTAAAAAGTCATGGGATAGGTGGCGATGTCCTTTCGTGGATTACAAATTGGCTAAAAGACAGGAAACAGAGAGTAGGGTTAAATGGACAATTTTCTCAGTGGAAGGGAGTGGACAGTGGAGTGCCTCAGGGATCTGTATTGGGACCCAAACTTTTGAATACAATTATAAATGATCTGGAAGGAAATACGACGAGTGAGATAATCAAATTTGCAGATGATACAAAATTGTTCAGAGTAATTAAATCACAAGCAGATTGTGATAAATTGCAGGAAGACCTTTTGAGACTGGAAAATTGGGCATCAAAATGGCAGATGAAATTTAATGTGGATAAGTGCAAGGTGATGCATATAGGGAAAAATACCCCATGCTATAGTTACACAATGTTAGGTTCCATATTAGGTGCTACAACCCAAGAAAGAGATCTAGGCGTCATAGTGGATAACACATTGAAATCTTCAGTTCAGTGTGCTGCGGCAGTCAAAAAAGCAAACAGAATATTGGGAATTATTAGAAAGGGAATGGTGAATAAATCAGAAAATGTCATAATGCCTCTGTATTGCTCAGTGCTGAGACCGCACCTTGAATACTCACTGTGTACAATTCTTGTTGCCGCATCTCAAAAAAGATATAGTTGCGATGGAGAAGGTACAGAGAAGGTCGACCAAAATGATAAGGGGAATGGAACAGCTCCTCTATGAGGAAAGACTAAAGAGGTTAGGACTTTTCAGCTTGGAGAAGAAATTTCTGAGGGGGGATAGGATAGAGGTGTTTAAAATCATGAGAGGTCTAGAACAGGTAGATGTAAATCGGTTATTTACTCTTTCAGATAATAGAAAGACTAGGGGGGACTCCATGAAGTTAGCATGTGGCACATTTAAAACTAATCGTAGAAAGTTCTTTTTCACTCAACGCACAACTAAACTCTGGAATTTGTTACCAGAGGTTGTGGTTAGTGCAGTTAGTGTAGCTGTGTTTAAAAAAGGATTGGATAAGTTCTTGGAGGAGAAGTCCATTACCTGCTATTAATTAAGTTAACTTAGAAAATAACCACTTCTATTACTAACAACAGTAACATGGAATAGACTTAGTTTTTGGGTACTTGCCAGGTTCTTATGGCTTGGATTGGCCACTACTGGAAACAGGATGCTGGGCTTGATGGACCCTTGGTCTGACCCAGTATGGCATGTTCTTATGTTCTTCAATAGTACAATATTATATAATTTTTATAATGCTGGTGTCTTTATTGAATTACAAATATTCCAGTATTCCATAATAAACGATTAAGCAACTTGGAAACTGGATTAGAACTGTTTTAAAAACAAAATTTAAAATGCTTCAATTTTGTAGGACTTATATATTTCTGAACAGTATTGAAGTAAGAAACATTTCAGTCCCAAGTGAGGATATATAAAATAATTTCTTCAAGATAACTATAAGGAAAATAGCTGAAAGCTAATTCAGCAAAAATCCCTAGCTGTTTAATGCAATGTTAAGGGACCTCAAGAATATGAATATACTCCTCTGATTATAAGCAGACAATTTTTGCTTGGTAGAACTCTGTATTCCTTCATCTTACTGTTTTCTTACATTAAGAACTTAAGAACATAAGAACATGCCATACTGGGTCAGACCAAGGGGCCTTCAAGCCCAGCATCCTGTCTCCAACAGTGGCCAATCCAGGCCATAAGAACCTGGCAAGTACCCAAAACCTAAGTCTATGCCATGTTACTGTTGCTGGTAATAGCAGTGGTTATTTTCTAAGTCAGTATACACACACATGCAAGATAATAAACATAGAAACAAAGAAAGTGATGGCATAAAAGGACCCTACTGTTGCGCGTCCCGGCCGTGCTAGGCCTGCACCTGGGTCTGCTCACCTCGCCCTTGCTCCAGCGGGTTCCAGCCCGACCTCTCCCGCGACCACAGCCAGCTCCCTGTGCCCTTCGGGGCCTTTGACCTCCCAGTGTTCCTCTCGGCTTGGCTTGGCGTCCTCCTCCGCATTGGGTCCGCCCCAGGCGCGCGCGTGGACCACCCAGCCCTTTAAAGGGCCCGGGTGGGAAACCGCTCCGCGGCATGCAGTGATGACGTCACTTAACTTCAGTATATAAGTCGAGGCCCTTTCCCCAGAACCTCACCTTGGTAATCAGGTCGTCACCTCAGTTTGAAGCTAGTTGCCATCCTTGTTCCTGTGCCTGTTCCAGTGTTCCCGTGGTCCTTCCTGTGTTCCAGTGTCTGTTCCTGTGTTCCTTCGTTCCTGAGTCCTTTTCCATGTTCCACTACCCAGGTTGTACCCTCTCAGACTGATACCCGGTATTTACCTCGGCCTGTCTTTGACCTCGCTTGAACTGATAATTAGAACAGAGCTCTGCTTGCCTTTTGACTACACTCGGACCAATACCTGGAATTGACCTCTGCTTGCCTTTGACCATTCTCGTACTGATACCTGGAACTGACCTCTGCTTGCCTTTGACTACGCTAGGACTGATACATGGAACTGACCCTCTCTTTGGCTTACCATCCTCGGATGGATACCCTGGCTTTGACCCTTGCGCTCCATTCGAACACTCTCTTTGCTCCTCCTGTGACCACCAGGTCCACCTGCTTTGACACCGCCTGCGACCTTCTTCGAGCTGGACCACTAGGCATTCCCTATCCTAATCGGAAGACCTTCAGTTCCTACCTTGTTCCTGTGGTCTCCGGTACTCTCGGTTCCGGTCTAGCTCGCCTGTTCACTGACAGCCACCCACCTTTTCTCTTGGTGGGCACACCTCTCCATCATCGCTCCGGGAGACCCCCAGAGGCCCACCTAAGCCCAGGCAGTCCAGGAATCCAAGGGCTCAACCCGCGGAGCCCCCGGACCGTTATTGGTGAAGTTCCTGTCAGCCTCTGTCTCCTCGTATGCTCCGCCTCCTGGCGGCCGTTGCCCTCTGGGATTCCTTAGAGGGCCGTACCAATCCTGCGCCAGGCCAAGGGTCCACTTCCAGCGTAACAGGTTGCCAAGGCCATAGACTCGGCAGTCCTCCGCCCTGCAGGCTATCCTGGGCCTGGCTACACGTGTCCGGAAGCAGCAGCAATACCTCGAGGCTTTGGCCACCTGCTTGGCATTGTGCTAAATGTTTAGGCCCAGTACTCCCAAAGGTATTATAGGTAGGCATTATGGCTTGTTCATGTTCAGTGTTGTTCTGTAGAAAGAGAAGCATTTAGGCCCACCTGATTACTGGAGGGTCCCCTGTTTGTAACTCTGACATGTTAGTTATCATATATGCCTCAGTCAGATGTCTGTCATGCTGCAGGCATAGAAAATATTCTGGAAGGAGTAATGACTATGATGACATCAATAGAAGGAAGGGACAAGTTTGGCACAGACATTATTGATAGTTGATGATGAACTGTCTGGGAAACTCACACTTCTGCATTGTAAGGTAACCTAACTGCTGGAGGCAGTCTGTACCACAGAATACATATGTGAGTATGTGTGAGTGATGTGCTGTGTTAGCCTCAGTCTAGATTGGTGTCTGAGCGTGATGTAGAGCTCGTTACTCTCTTCCATACTACGACAATGCATACACTAGGCAATGTAATGTGTGTGCACACATACAGCTCACACTGGTTTAACACACAAGCAAGCCTATGCCCCCACTCTTTATGATGGATGCCTCGGATATGTGAATGTGTAAGATGTGGAGAAAATGGCTTCATGCTTTGCTTTCTAATATTCCCCCTTGGCCAGATACTGTTTATTCATTGGGTTGAGAGGGGGCATGCAAAAAGTGGCTGTGTCTGAATTCAGATTTTCTGTATCACTTTGCCAGATGAGTACATATCTGCCTGTAGTGTACACTGGCCCCTACCCCAATACCTGATGCTCTCCCACCCAGGAACTGGAGTGGGCCTATTTCTACTTGTATTTGGGGTATGCCTGTTTGGAAAAAATTCAGCTGGCAGGGAGGCTGTGTCTTTTTTTGGGTGTGGGGGTAGGTTTTGATGATGTCCACTGTTTTGGGGATGCAGGGCTGGAAGGAAGTAGGAGGGACTCTGGTGCCCTCACGACAGTTTCTTTCAGATTCTCCTGATAAAAGGGTGGGGGAGAGTTCTGTGCCAGCATATGGATGATAGCTGGGGGCGGGGGGGGGGGGGGGGCAAGAGGCTTGACGGCATCCTATTAGAGGTTCTCATTTTCAAGACTGATGACAAGTTAAGCACTTATCTCTACAACATATCCTGGTAATTAGACCAACATCCTGCCACACAAGGCTCTCTAACTTGATGCTTACTCTGCCATGTGTTTATGCTGCCTAAGTAATAGGAGCCTAGAATAGGGGCCACTTGACTCCATGTGATTATAGGGGACAGGTTCAGCTACAAACGGGAGCCACATCACTAGTCCACTATGTAGCCTCATGATTATGCACCTCTGTCTACTTGCATCCTGCTCTAACACCATGTCAGTTGCTGTATGACAGCTGAGGAGGAGAGAGGGAGTTGAGCAGGATAGAGATTACCCACTGTCCAAGAGTAGACAGCATGTGAGATCATTCTTAGCAAACAGGTATTATATAGATCCCCAACCCAAGCCAGTGCAGGGGTGGCAGCCAGTCTGTGGAAATCTGCCGTCCCAAGGAACTGCAGACCTCATAGCTGTCTACTCATAGCTGTCTGCTCTTCACTTCTCATAAACTTGTAAAAATAATAAAGTTTTCAGATGTTTTTAAAACAATTTTAAATCAGAAGTATCACGTAATTCCTTAGGTAGGGAATTCCAAATTAATGGACCAGCAACAGAGAAGGCCCACTTCCTTGTTTCTGATAAATGAGCCTCTCTAACAGAAGGGACTTTCAACAATCCCAGATCTCAGGAATGATGAAACCAACCTGGGATATAAAATTGTAATAAATTCTGTAAATATAAAGCTTTAAAATTTAAAACCAGAAATTTAAAACAATTACAAAGTAGAGGTATCAAACAATGTAATTCACAAAAAAAAGTGGGTAATATGGTCCCAAGTTCAACCACACATAATCAATCATGCAGCAGAAATTTGCAATATCTGCAAAGCATGGATACTGGTTCCCGGCAATCCCATATATAAACCATTGTAGTAATCTATGGATGAAAGAACGAATGATTGCACCAAAGTACACAAATCATTCTGCTCCGAGATTTACCACAGATGGCCTAGCATTTGTAATTTGGAAAAAAACAGATCTTGATACTATATTTAACTGAGGCAAAAAATTTACATTTTCATCAAACAAAATCCCTACATTTCTAGTGACTGTTTTACATGGTATCATAATACCATTTATCCTGATCAGATGAACAGTAAAATCCTGGGTCCTAATGCTGGCTGGATTCCGCCTCTGCCATCCATGCATGTCCGAAGTGCGGCATTCCCCGATGCCACCTCTGCTTGGCTGTCACTCTTCATAGCCAGAAAGAAGCTGCCTGTTCTTCACATCCTGTGGGCTGTTGACTTCCATTCTGATCTTGCTTGTCAGCATTCTAAGCATGTGTGCATGTGCCTCTGTTGAAGATTTAAAGGGCCTATGGCGGGAAATGCCACAGCACCTCCCGATGATGTAATCTCCTGCCAGTCCTATAAAAGGGCTCCTTCATCTCCTTCCTGTAGCATTCACAAACATCTGCTAGTGCTTTCAAGGTCCTCCATGTTGCCTGTTCCATGTTCCTGGTCTCTTGGTTCCTGTGATGTCCTGTTATCTTCATTTTGTTCCTGAATCCAAGTCTTTGCCATGTTCCTGAATCCAAGTTTTTGCCTTGTTCTTGAATCCAAGACTTTGCCTTGTTCCTGATTCCAAGTCTTCATCCTGATCAGAGTATTCAGAGTCTTCATTTACTGATTCAAGTATTTGGAAGTCCATCCCTGGTTTCTGAGTCTGAGGTCCAAGTTCTGAGTTCCTGAGTCTGAATCCAAGTTCCTGAGTCTGAATCTGAGTTCCTGAATCTGAGTTCCTCAATCCTGTCCCTGTCTTTGGAGTTCTTGTTCCAGCTTCCGTCTTGCTTCTGAGTCCAGTGCCTGCAATGCTATTTTGAGGTCAGCGATCAGCCCACAGGTTGTGTAGAGCAGGCAGTAGTGCTGGACCTCCTCAGTTCCTTCATCATGTTCCAAGTCCTGATGCCATATCCTCATTAAGTTCCAAGTCCAGAGTCTGCATTGCCTTTGGTGTGGTATGCCACTAGCCTACAGGCTGTGCAGGGCATGCTGCAGTGCAGGGCTCTCCCAGAGCTTTTTCATTCCAAGTCTTCAGTGTCAAGTCTTCAGTGCCTTTGCTAGTTCCAAGTCCAGAGTCTTTGCCTTGTTCCAAGTCTTCAGAGTCATGTTCAAGCCTTCATCACATCTTGTCTTGATTCCTCAGCCTCTGTCTGACATCACACTCAAACTGCTTCCAAGTGGTATTCTAAAAGGGCTTTTGAGTAGCCAGAGGGCTACCCCAGCATTGTATTGCTGGGCCTCCTTTCATGGTGCGTGCTGGACATCCAAGTGTTCCTGTTCCAAGTCAAATGTGTTCCTAGTTCCAAGACGAGAGCATTCCCACTCCAGTTAGCCCGTTCTTGGATTCATTTGCCCACCAATGGCATGGACTGTGGCCAGACCTAGGGTGGTTCAGATTGTACTGTGGCACATGGGATCATACTCTTAAGTGTCCATCCATGCTCACAGCAGTATACCATCACCATAGGCCCCAGCACAGGAACTCTGTAGACAGGATAGGCCCAACATGCTTCTTCCCTCTAGTGGACACAGAAACTCTGTACAGAGTCCCAGCCAGGCTTGTTTACACAAGTATTGTTATTTGGCCTGTGTGTGGTGTCTGAGAGAGAGAAAGCATGTGTATGGTGAGAGCCTGTGTGTGTGTGAGAGAGAGAGAAAGCATGTGAGAATGAGAACCTGACTGTGTGTTTGAAGGAAGAAGATAGATGGAGAGACAAGAAATAGAAAAAAAGACAATATAAAAAGAATTGGCAAAAAAATAAGAAAGGGAAGTTGGAACAAAAAAGCCTGTGACAAACCGATTAGAAAACTAAGATCAGACAGCAAAGATAAAAAAAAAAAAAAACTTTTTATTGACTGGCACATGTAATCTTTGGTAATGTGCAAGAGTAGCACTTTCTCTATGCAGATCTCACAATGTACAAGATCAGCATGGAGGAAGTGGAAACCCACAAGGCCTGCACAGAGGAGGCAGCAGAATGGGCTTCAGTTCCAGTAGCAGCAATCAGTAGGGATGTGAATCGGGCTTCGGACGATTGAAAATATTGTACGATATTTTCAAAATCGTCAAAAATCAGGGGCTCGCCCAAAACGATATGAAAACCCCACAAAATTGTTCATGGGGGTTCTCTTATCATTTTGGGGGAGGGTGGGGAAAACAGCCATCCAGTGCTCCTACCATGTGACAGGGGCCGGCCAATGGCACGGATACCCTGTCACATGGTAAGGGCAAAGGCCATTGGCGCCATTTTGATTAGTGGCAGCTGATGGCCCGAGAGCGGGAGATCGTTCCCGGGACTCCCACTGGACCACCAGGTACCTGTAAAAAGTTTTTTGGAGGGTCGGGAGGGTAAGGGACGCTAAGGGATTAGTTTTAAAGGGTTGGGGTGGGTTTTTTGTTTATCGGCTCGGGCACAGCTGATAAACAAAACCGAGATCGGGCTGAAAAAAAACCCACGATGTGAATCGGAACCGGAATCAGAACCGATTCCGGTTCCGATTCACATCTCTAGCAATCAGCGCCTCCCCAATTGCCATGCGGCAGCAGTGACAGTGGCAGCAGAGGAATGAGAGAGGCTCCGAGGTTGCTGGCAAAAGAAAGAGAGGGGGTCTGCCTTTAGTGTGTGCATGTGTATGAATGGGAGTCTGCCTGGGGGTGTATGTGTGTGTGAATGCATGGGTGCCTGCCTGAGGGTGTGTCTGTGTATGAGAATGAATGGGTGCCTTCCTGGGGTTTGTATGAGTGAGAATAGGTGCCTGCCTGTGTGTGGTGTCTGTGTGTGTGAGAATGAATTGGTGCCTGCCTGGGGCTGGTGAGGGAGTGGTGTGAAAATGAATGGAAGCCTGCCTGGGGGTCAGTGTGTGTGTGTGTGTGTGTGTGTGTGTGTGTGTGTATGTGTGTGTGTGTTTGTATGAGAATGATTGGGAGCTTTTCCTGAGTTGTGTGTGTTTGTGTGTATGTGAGGGAGCCAGTGAAAGTGAGAGCATGAGTGTGTATGAGAAAATCCAGGGGAGTAAGAGTTTGTGTGGGGGGGGGGGGAGGGGGGGAGAAGATAACCTCCTAATCCTCAACAATATCAGGGTGACTGGAAATCAAGAGCTCCCACGAATGGACAGCAAAGGCTTTTTAAAATCCTTATTAGTTTTAATTATTGGGTGTTATTTGATATATGTGCTGTTTTGAAATATTTTATTGGTGTTTGGGAAATTGTAAAAAATGTATATGATTTTAATTAATAGAAATTCTATTTATCAGTAGTTTTAAAATATTCTTTTATTAGTATGGTTTTCTATTATAACTGATGCTTTATGTTTCTTGATTTTATTGTTTTATGAGGAATGGTGGTTCTGTTTTTCCATTGTTAATACACAGAGTCTGGCTTCTTGGGGTTTCCATTTCAGGTTTTTTCTAATTTGTGCTCCTTTATTTTGTATTCTGTATTTGGTGAGGGTCTGTCTCTGTGTGTGTGTGACCATGATGAGAGATTCTGCTAGCGTGTAGTGTCTGTATAGGGAATCTATAGCAATCGGGTTTGTTTTGTTTCCTCAGTAGGTGATGTATTGGTATTCTAGGACCCAGTGTAATATTTACCCTTGCTTTTTCACAGGTAGGGTTATTGTTGTTTGAGTCCTTGGTGTTATTACTGTTATGTTATGATGGAATTGCAGTATAAATTTTGATTGTCTTTTTTGTGGGGTTTTGTGTTAGTTCACTCTAAAATTACAACTGGCTATACATCCACCTCTATCATTTTTATACACTTTTCATTCATTTTTAAGGCACAATCATATGTGAAAAAAAATGTGACTAATTACTCAGAGAAAAACCACCATTGTATCTTAGTCACATACATTTTCTTATATTTTCAGTGCAACCCTTATTTATAAATATAACTTAAAGGTGAATTTTAAAAGCTGGGTGTGCGCCAAAATCAGGCTATGTGCGCACATGTAGGAAATACGCATGTACTTCTGACTTTAAAAGCCACCTACATTTGCACACATTTCCCAATATGTGAATAACTCATTTTGAATGAAAAAAGAAGTGTGATGTAGGTAGGGCATGGGTGTTCCAGGAAAGGGGCCAAGAGGTGTGTGCACAAGCACTTAGATGCCTGAGTATGCATCCAGGTCCAATACTGCATAAATTTACTTCTGCTGTGGAGGAGGTGTAAGTTTAAAAAAAAAAAAGCTTCATTGAGGGGTTTAAGGTGTCTGGGGTAACTGGGAGGAGTGCAGGCTAAAGAACCAGGGGGATTTGGAGGACCTAGATCTAAAATGGGTGAATTGGTAGTCAAATTGGTGAAACTGGTTATGGCATGGATGCTTGCATTTTATAAAATCCCCCAACTTGTATGGCTCAAATACAACATTACTCAGCTGTGCACACCCACTTGCAAAATTGGACACACATATATATGCGCCTTGGCTATTTTATAACATACTTGCTACAGTTGCCCAACACATTTGACATAAGATGCTCACATTGATGCAAACTGCGCAACTGATGCCAAACAGTACATGTATTCTTCTTAGCATTGGTACTTATGTCTTCTTTATTTCCACAGCTCTAGCCCAGGACTATGTCAGTCCCAGCCATCAATCCCCAGAAACCAGCAGTTAAGTCCCAGGGATCAGAAGCACTGCAGCAGTTTTCCATGGCCCCTTACTGATGGATGCACAGACTCAGTTCAATGAGGAGAAGGAGGAGAAGCAGCAGCAGCCTCCTGAGCAAATGCAGATTCTGGCACCCCTTGAGTTAGCAAACCTGCTCAATGTAAACCTCAACATAGCAGGCTTCATGGAGAATCCCAACCTGCAGTGGGATGCAGTTGATCCAACTCAACCCATCTCCAGCACACCACGTCACAAACAGGAGGCAGCAGTCACCAAGCTGGAGCAGCCCACCAGCCCCATCATGCCACATTTAGAGGCCTAAATAGCAGCTCTGACCACACCCAACACAGCACCAGCACCAAAGCCAACACAGCCCTCGATTCACAAACAACTGGACTGGCTGGAAAGGAAGCATGATGTACACCTCCACCACATATGAGCAGAGCTAGTGCATTTGAGGAGGGCTGTCAATAGTCAGATCCAGGCCTTGTGTGATCAGATGGCAGCCCACATGCAAGCTATCACCACAGTGGCAACATCAAATAACATGACTAGTGTCTTAACCCACATTTTCCAATACATGCCTGAGACTCCACCTGTGCCTTTCCCTGTCATCCCAGAACTCCACACCCTGCAGCTCTCTCTCATACAATCATTCATACACACAGTCTCTCACTGGTACATGCTGTCTGACTCACAAACACAGGCTCTCTCTCACTCCACATGCTGTCTTGCTCAAGCACAGGCTCTCACTGTCACATACTGTCTCTCTCATACACACAGAGGTTCTCACATGCTGTCTCTGCAAACATTCAGGTCCTCACTACCACACACAGTCTCTCAACTCACTCTCTCACACACACACACACACACACACACACACACACACACACACACACACACTCTACAGACCTTCAGCCTCTCTCTTGCCTCTGGGCCTCCTCTTCACGGGCCACTGCAGGATGGTCTCTGCAGCAGCCTTGATCTTCTCGGGCCGCCCACCATGTGGGATCCATGTTGGTGGCCCTACTACCGGGCCTCCTCCTCTTCTCAGCCTGCTGCGACTTGAGATTCATGGATGACTAGAAATGCTGCTCCTCTTCTGCACGTGGCTGATGCTCCTCCTCCTTCCTGCCCGCGCGGCTCCAGCAATATTTTCTTCTGGGGCCACACGGGCAGGAAGGAGGAGGAGCACCTTCAGGTTTGGACGCAACCTTTTTCTTTGGGCCTTGGTGACATGAGCTCCACCACAGCCCTACTGATCTTCCTGCTGTGTTTGTCCAGCACACAGCACAGCGATACTTCACTACTCAGCCGCAGTGGGATGAGGTCCACCGGCGGCCGCATTGGCTCCCCCTGACCTCCCCTCGGTATACCACTTGCTCCACCCCCTGACGTGCACTGGGCTTGTGCGACACACCAGCACACTGCAGGCGACATACTAAAGTGTTGTGACACACACTTTGGAAAGCTCTGTTCTATTAGAAGAATATAGGGAGGATCTATATGTTAGAGGAATATTCTGGGGAGGAATTCTTTTGTGGATGGGACTGCTTGGTGTCAGGTTAGGGGAGACTTCACTTGTGGCTATTGCCTCTTAAAATATCACAGACCCATCTCCTGTGATTGCACATTGCCCTAGTCCCAGAACACACATTGCCATGGTCAATAATGGCATAATTTGTCCTGTCATGGCTACACATATTCCCTGGGCAACCAGTGGATTTACTAAACTCACATACAACAATTAAGTAAATCCAGCAAGAAATTACATCAAAATAACATGTTAAAGACCCAAATTAACATAACTTATTAAAGTGATTCCATAGAGCGTATGTATAGATTAATTGAAGCTTAATTACCCACTGAAAAAAACTAATCCCCTCTCTTCCCTAAAAGAAAGCTGAACATTGTAAATATGGAAATGAAAGCTATAGAGATGATGGAAAAGAATATATTCTACAGTCAAGGTTTTAAGGAAAATGGATATTTTTATTGGAGAAAAGAAAGATTCAATATAAAAATTCAGATTTCAAACAGCCTAATTAAAGTAAAATTCAAGATATACCCAAAATGAACATTGCATCAGTGTTTTAGAGGTGCATACAAATGTATTGACCAGTAAGCAATGAAATTTAGGATACTACTCACAAATCACTGCTCAGAAATTGGCCTTGGGACATTCTATTAACTTTAACGACCAAGTAATAATAACCACTACAGTACCAGCAATAAACCTAAAAAGAAAAGTAAAACTTTAGGTATACAATGTTTGAAAACTTATCCTTAATAAAATTCCCTGCCATGCAGACCATTAAACATGAGTTCTTCTTGGTAAGGGCGAACATATGTATATCACTGTGAGAAATGAGAATACTCAGTATCATCAATAAAGTGACAGAAGAAACAACTCCTATAACGGAAGTGATACGCTTAATGGTATCATGGCAATGTTATAGGGATATAGTATACTAGGGATGTGAATCGTGTCCTCGATTGTCTTAACGATCGATTTCGGCTGGGAGGGGGAGGGAATCGTATTGTTGCCGTTTGGGGGGGTAAAATATCATGAAAAATCGTGAAAAATCGTGAAAAATCAAAAAATCGAAAAATCGCAAAACCGGCACATTAAAACCCCCTAAAACCCACCCCCGACCCTTTAAATTAAATCCCCCACCCTCCCGAACCCCCCCCAAATGACTTAAATAACCTGCGGGTCCAGCGGCGGTCCGGAACGGCAGCGGTCCGGAACGGGCTCCTGCTCCTGAATCTTGTTGTCTTCAGCCGGCGCCATTTTCCAAAATGGCGCTGAAAAATGGCGGCGGCCATAGACGAACACGATTGGACGGCAGGAGGTCCTTCCGGACCCCCGCTGGACTTTTGGAAAGTCTCGTGGGGGTCAGGAGGCCCCCCACAAGCTGGCCAAAAGTTCCTGGAGGTCCAGCGGGGGTCAGGGAGCGATTTCCCGCCGCGAATCGTTTTCGTACGGAAAATGGCGCCGGCAGGAGATCGACTGCAGGAGGTTGTTCAGCGAGGCGCCGGAACCCTCGCTGAATGACCTCCTGCAGTTGATCTCCTGCCGGCGCCATTTTCCGTACGAAAACGATTCGCGGCGGGAAATCGCTCCCTGACCCCCGCTGGACCTCCAGGAACTTTTGGCCAGCTTGTGGGGGGCCTCCTGACCCCCACGAGACTTGCCAAAAGTCCAGCGGGGGTCCGGAAGGACCTCCTGCCATCCAATCGTGTTCGTCTATGGCCGCCGCCATTTTTCGGCGCAATTTTGGAAAATGGCGCCGGCTGAAGACAACAAGATTCAGGAGCAGGAGCCCGTTCCGGACCGCTGCCGTTCCGGACCGCCGCTGGACCCGCAGGTTATTTAAGTCATTTGGGGGGGGGGTTCGGGAGGGTGGGGGATTTAATTTAAAGGGTCGGGGGTGGGTTTTAGGGGGTTTTAGTGTGCCGGCTCACGATTCTAACGATTTATAACGATAAATCGTTAGAATCTCTATTGTATTGTGTTCCATAACGGTTTAAGACGATATTAAAATTATCGGACAATAATTTTAATCGTCCTAAAACGATTCACATCCCTATAGTATACAGCAGTCTACTGAAAATAAAAGTCAAATAACATTGAATTCAGAATATATGTGATTTAAGGGGAAAATTTGCCAGTTCATTTTCAAAACTTGTCATTTTACTTTTTTTGATAAAGTTTCCAAACTTGCACAATACAAACAATACCATAGGCAGATCTATACACCAACCCATGGCAATTCATCCTAAAACATTTGCATTAAAAATGCAAAGCTCCATATTCAAAAGTGTTATATGGGTAAAAGTGGCTTTTAGCCCATATAAATCTTACCCTTTAAATGTCTCTGTCCATGTTTCGTTGAAGAATCAGGTTGTCTTAGTTACTAAATCCCAGACTAAAAATAAATTACCTAAAGTATTTACTAATCTATTACTAAATAACCTCCCCCTGAAGTTTATTTGTTATGATTCAAACATGACTAAAATTATCTGAATTACTTCCTTGTGTTTCTCTGCCAACCAATGTCAAGTTATTCTGCGTAGTCCAACCCCTAATTAGTGGGCAAATCTATAAAGTTAGAATGGAAAGTAGAAGTGTGCAGGAGTAGGGGTGGGGAGGAAGTCCTTTACCTCTATTATTCCTTTCTAATCTTAAGCAGTAATAATGCACAATAAATGTAAAATATCACTTTATCAAATATAAACAGAATAAAACCAATTAAAAAAAATAGCCCCATCAAAATGAAGTATCAGCAGTTGTCGATTTCCAGCCAGAAAAATTGTCTGTTCGTAGTTCATTTCCTTCAAGAATGACAGATCTTTCTTAGCTTGGCTGACCTTTATACAGTACTCAGGCCCTGATACAATTAACACAGGTTACAAGCTCTTTTCAACTCCTAAGACTTCAAACACTTTTCCTTTGCACTATTAAATCTAAAGAAAAAATATTCAGCCAGGCAATCCTTTCCCTTCGATTCTTATTTTCTAAACCTAAAGAGTGTTAATGCCCAACAAACAAAAGAGCAATGCAATATATCTCTTCTTCAAAAATAAAAAAATAGCAATTAAGACAAAAAATCAAAATAAGGTCACAGTAGTTGAATTCAGGCAAGAAAAATTACCTGTTTGAGATTCAGCTGAGGGCAAAAGGAGGTGGTATCACTGAAACGGATGGTGGTGAGTCTGCTGCTGCTGTAGTGAGAGTGTTGAATCATGTGAACAACTGGTCCGTGGAGGCTGCCAGAATTTCCAGGACCTTTTGTTGATCCTGCAACTAATAGGGAAGAGCTAGAATGGCCTGCACCCTGCAGGGGTGTTGAGTCTGCTTGGCCCATAGTCTCAGCAATCTGTTGCATTCGTGGACCCTTGGACCAAGGTAGAGTTGGCACAAACTTCAAGGAGGATCCCTGCAGGTCCCCACTATTGGCAGGTGGACCCGGATGAGGCAGAAGCCCAACTGGAGCTTTGCATCTACCAGCCAACATTCCCCTCAGGTTGAGCCTTTGGGTACCAGAGCTATCAGGTCTTAGATGGCAGACTCTGCTAATGGTAGATAGATCCATTGGGGTTGTTGGGTAAGAGTAGTCATAGGTGAGGTGAATCAAGAAACAGGCAGTGGTCAGTGACAAGTGACATTCAAGAATGTCCAGGAAGATGGCAGTGGTCGGGAGGCAGGTGGCATTCAGGTGTCTGACCAAAGGGAAGGAGGGGTGGATAGGCAGGGCAGGAAGACACGGAATAGCACAGAAAGCAAGGCACACTGAAGAACAGAAGAACTGAAGATACGACCACAGGAACTGATGAATGAAGAAAAGGACCATTAGAACTGAAGAATGAGTGTTAGGATTTGTGGGTTTCGTGGACCCTTGGCCCAAGGTGAGGGTTGATACCACCTGTGGGAAGGAGCCCCACAGGTCCTCACCATCATGAGGCGAGGTCAGGTGCAGCAGAAAATCTAGTAGTGGGTAGAGGGTCAGAGCATCCCACGTAATAGCCACATGATCGCAGTAACTTGCAGAGACTTCTCTGAGGGATCCCGAGGAGCGGGTGAGTGACACAGTTCAGAGGGAACCCACAGTATACAGGCTGAGCTGGAGATGCAAGTGCCAGAGCAGGAACCTTCAAGAGAGAAGCGTAGGCAGTCCCCGAGGAGCATGGAGCACAAGGCTGGAAGTTCAGGAGGTATGCTGCAGAGGCAGTCCCGAGGGGCGTGACTGCATAGCGAAGGGGGCTCTGGTGTGATGATGTAGGCTGTCCCATGGGGCAAGGAAGCCTGAGTTGAATCTCCTAAGTAATGATGTAGACAACCCCGAGGAGCGGGGCTGTGCACGATGGATCCTCTGGTAGAGGAACGGAGACACTACCCCGAGAAGCAGGGAGGTGCAAAGTACAGTCACTGGTGTAGAACGTAGGCACTGCCCTGAGGAGTGTTGAAGCACAGACACAGTCATTAGTGTAGAATGTAGGCACTGCCCCAAGGAGCGGGAAGCACAAAGTATAGTCACTGGCGTAGGCACTGCCCCGAGGAGCAAGGAAGTGCATTGTTGAGTCTCCAAAGCAGTAAGGCAGTTCTGAAAGGCAACCCCAAAGAGCAGGGAAGCTGGCAGGCAGGACCTCTGGAAGACTCAGGGCTAGCCTGAGGAGCAGGGAAATCCTGGAGACAAGGTCTCCAACTAGAGCATAAGCAGACCCCGAGCTAGAGTCCAGAGTTGCAGGTAGATCCGAGACAGAAACCACAGGTCTGAGGAGACAGAAGCAAGCACCAGTAGTGAAGGAATTTGTTGCCAAGTTAGCTAGCAAGGGGCGAAGGCGATGTTTAAGAACCCCGACCTAGTGATGTCATCAGTTTAGGATGCCCCTGTGGTTCCCGTCATTGAGTCTTCAAAGGAGGGCCCAGTGACGCGCGCTCGCACTCCAAGGAAGGCCCGGAGTTGGCGTGGGTGGCGGTTGCATCCCGACCGCCTTGGGAAGCCTTGGGAAACTGTAGGTATGCGGCAGTAGCGGCTAGCCCCAGCCACGAGCATGCCCGGAGAGGAGAGAAGGGCATCACATGACGCAAGTTGAATCGGTCGCAGCTGTCTGCGACTGAGAGTCATAACAGTACCCCTCCTTTTAAGACCCCCCCCCCGGGGGTTTGGGTTTTCGAGGATGTGTGGCATGGAGCTGCTGGATAAGCTCTTTGTCCAGGATATTGGCGGCAGGTTTCCAACTGTTCTCCTCAGGTTCAAAACCCTCCCATGACAGGAGATATTCCCACTTTCTACCACATTTCCTTACGTCCAGGACATGTTGGACTTTACAAGTGACGTCCACTTCAGAGGAGAGTGGTTGAGGCTCTGATGGTTTTTTAGAGAAGCCAGACAGTACCATTGGTTTCAGTAGTGAAATGTGGAAGGCTAGGTGGATTTTGAGAGAAGAAGGCAGCTGGAGTCTGTAGGTGACTGGACCCAGGTGGCGGAGCACCGGAAAGGGACCAATATACCTTGGAGCGAAGTGAGCCGATGGTAGCTTAAGTTGGATAAACCGGGTGCTAAGCCACACTATATCACCTGGTTTAAACTGGGGTGCTTCGCGATGATGTGCATCAAAGAACTTTTTGATCTTTGGGTAGCCTGCTGGAGCAGCTGCTTGATGCTTTTCCAAAGTTGATGCAGCTCCTGGGTGGTTGACTGTGCCCTGGAGAGGGCACGGATAGTGGAAGCGGAAGCGGTGGTAGAGGCCGACATCCATAGACCACCTGGATGGGAGATGAACCAGTGGAAGCAGACTGATGAGAGTGTAGGGTCAACTCCTCCCAAGGAAGGAGGTCGGCCCAATCATTCTGCCATAGATTCACATAGGCCTACAAATATTGCTTCAAGTCCTATTAATCCTTTCTATTTGTCCATTGGCTTGGGGATGGTAAGCTGAGGTGAAATCTAACGAAATGTTGAATTTTTTGCAGAGAGACCTCCAAAAGCGTGCAGTGAATTGGACTCCCCGATCTAAAAGGATATGCTTAGGGAGGCTGTGGAGCCAGAATATGTGTTGGATGAACAATGTAGCAAGCTGCAGTGCTGAAGGGAGACCAGGCAGAGCCAGGAAGTGGGCCATTTTTGAAAAACAGTTGACCGTGACCAGATGGTGTTATTGCTACTGGAGGCAGGTAGGTCCACTATGAAATCCGACATGATGTGGGTCCATGACTCACTCGGGATAGGCAGCGGTTGCAGGAGTCCTCACGGATGTCTCACAGGAGACTTATGGCGGGTGCAAGTAGGACAGGACTCTACATAGGCCTGTGTGTCTTTTCTCATGGTAGGCCTCCAATAGAACTGCTGGAGTGTGGAGAGTGTTCTAGACTGGACCGGGTGTCCTACTGTCAAGGAGTAATGAGCCCACCAAAGAACCCTCCATCATAATTGGTGAGAGACCACCGTTTTCCCAGGTGGCACTAGAAATGTGGCAGACAGAATGACCTTAGCAGAGTCAATTATGTGCTGTGGGGTATCGGGAACATCCTCTGCAATGAAGGATCTGGAGAGAGCATCGGCACAACAATTTTTATTGACAGGTCGGTAGCGCAGCAGGAAATTGAATCAGGTAAAAAAGAGGGCCCAACAGGCCTGGCCATGGTTCAGATGCTGAGCATAGTGTAAATACTCGAGCTTTTTGTGATCGCCATACACTGTGATCTGGTGTTGGGCTCCCTCGAGCTAGGGATTCCATTCCTCAAAGGCCAGCTTGATAGCCAGTAACTCCTTATACCCGATTGTGTAAATTTGTTCTGTTAGAGAGAAGATCTGGGGAAAAAAAGAACATGCGTGTAAGGTATAGGTAGTCGAGTACTGGCTTAGAACCGCCCCTACTCCAACGTCGGAGGCATTGACCTCGACTACGAATGGACGCCTGGGATCCAGATGGCGGAGACATGGCTCCTGGAGAAAGGCGGTCTTAAGATCCTGGAAGATGTCATGGCTTCGGGTGACCACTGAGAGGGATTGGCCCCCTTGCGCATCATGGCCATGAGTAGTGCGGTCAGGGTGGAATAATGGTGAATAAAATACCGGTAATAACTTGCAAAGCCAAGGAATCTCTGTAATGACTTGAGATCCGTAGGTTGAGGACAATCACGGATGTTCTTCAATTTCTGGGGATCTATTGTGAACCCTTGACTGGAAACCACAAAGCCAAGGAAAGGAACGGTCTCCTGCTCGAAGGAACACTTTTTGAGTTTGGCATAGAGTTGATTGTCCTGTAGATGCAGGAGGACATGAGAGACATCCTGGCTGTGGCTTTATAGGTCTTGGGAGAAGACTAGGATGTCATCAAGGTACACCACAACGAATTGGTAAAGCATATCTCTAAAGACTTCATTCATCAGATTCTGAAAGACCGCAGGGGTTTTGCAAAGGGCAAATGGCATCACAAGGTATTCAAAGTGGCCATCACATGTGTTAAACGTGGTCTTCCATTCGTTGCCTTTGTGGATACGGACCAAATTGTAAGCTCCCCTGAGGTCCAATTTGGAGAAGATTTTCATTCCCTGAAGCCTATCAAAAAGCTCTGAAATCAAAGGCAATGGATAGCGATCTTTTAGAGTGATCTCATTTAGGCCTCAGTAATTGATGCAGGGAAGGAGTGAGCCATCTTTTTACCCAAAAAAGAAAAGTCCCGCTACCGCGGGAGACTTGGAGGGCCAAATGAAGCCTTTGGCCAGGTTCTCACGGATGTTCTCTGACATGACCTGAGTCTCTGTTAGCGATAATGGGTAGATCTTGTTGGGTAGCAAGTTTATTTCATAATCGTAGGAATGATGCAGGGGTATGGTGAACACAGCCTTCTTAGAGAATGCATCAGCAAATGAGGAGTATTGTGGTGGAAGACCGGGAGGAGAGAGCGAAGCATTCAGGCAAGGCAGGGGCAAGACAGACTCCAGACAGTTTCTTGGCAGGAGGAGCCCCAGCCAGAGAGCTGTAAGGTGGTCCAGTTGAACTGCAGGGTATGTTGCTGTAGCCACGGCAGTCCCAGGATCACAGGATGTATGGCTTTGTCCAGAATGTGGAAGGAAATGGTTTCTACAGTAGGCCGAGGAACTGGCATAAAGGTGGAGGAATTGAGCTTGGTAGACTTCATGACGGCAGTCACAGTGACATCTAAACGAGTGATCAGGTTATTAATGGCTGCTACCAGTGCAGGGGTTGTTGCTCACTGATTCTTTGTGCCAGGCCAGGATAGCTGAGACCTCTGCCAGGTCCATGGACATGGCAATCTGTTAGGATTTGTGGGTTTCCTGGACCCTTGGCCCGAGGTGAGGGTTAATACCACCTGTGGGGAGGAGCCCCAGAGGTCTTCACCGTCGGGAGGTGAGGTCAGGTGCAGCAGAAGATGTAGTAGTGTATAGAGGAACAGAGTGTCCTGCGTCATAGCCACGTGATCGCAGGAGCTTGTAGAAAAACCTCTGTGGGGGATTCCAAGGAGTGGAGTGAGTGACACAGTTCAGAGGGAACCCACAGTATACAGGCTGAGCTGGAGATGCAAGTGCCAGAGCAAGAACCTCCAAGAAAGAAGCACTAGGGAAGCCCCGAGGAGTGGAGAGCGCGAAGCAGGACGTTCAGGAGGTATGCTGCAGAGGCAGTCCTGAGGGGCAGGGTTGGGCAGCGAAGGAGTCTCTGGTGTGATGATGTAGGCTGTCCCATGAAGCGGGGAAGCCCGAGTCGAATCTCTGAAATAATGACTTAGGCAACCTGAGGAGTGGGGCTGCGCACGATGGTACCTCTGGTAGAGGAACAGAGACACTACCCCAAGAAGTGTGGAGGTGCAAAGTACAGGCACTGGTGTAGAATGTATGCACTGCCCCGAGGAGTGAGGAACCACAGAGTTGAGTCTCCAAAGCAGTACGGCAGTTCTGAAAGGCAACCCCGAAGAGCAGGGAGGCCGGCAGGCAGGACCTCTGGAAAGCGCAGGGCTAGCCCGAGGAACGGGGAAAGCCTAGAGACAAGGTCTCCAACTGGAGCACAAGCGAGCCCCTGAGGAGTGGTACCCAAGACAGAGTCTAGAGTTGCAGGTAGATCCGAGACAGAAACCACGGGTCTGAGGAGACAGGAGCAAGCACCAGTAGTGAAGGAACTTGTTGACAAAACAGCTAACAAGGGGCATAGGCAGTGCTTAAGAACCCCAACCTAGGGATGTCATCAGTTGGGGACGCCCCTGAGGTTCCCATCATTGAGTCTTCAAAGGAATGCCTAGTGGCGCGCACTAACGCTCCTAGGAAGGCCCAGAGTCGGAGTGGGTGGCGGCGGCATCCCAACCATCACGGGGAGCCCTGGTAAACCGGAGATATACGGCGGTAGCGGATAGCCCCAGCTGCAAGCATGCCCAGAGAGGAGAGAAGGGCAGCACATGACATGAGTTGAATCAGTCACAGCCATCTGTGACCGACGGTCATAACAATGAGATACTGGAACTGAAGGAAAAAGACACTGGAAGTGAGGAACAAGGATATTGGAACTGAAGAAAAAAGGCAAAGGAACACTTGGACTGAAGTCAGGGGACACTGACAACACTCAGTACTCGCCGAGGCAAGGAAGAGGTGCACAGGAGCGCCTTTTCTAGGCCTAACAGAATGAAGACATCAAGGGCATCACCAGCCCTTTCCTGCCCTGAGCCCTTTAAAAGACAGGCTGTTGGGCATGTGCATGCCATAGGGGGAGCCTGGACGAGTGTCAGTGGTATCCCACCATGAAGAACCTTGGCAGCATCCTCCCACATCGAGGCATGATGTCACGCCACGCTGGGGAGCCAAGCAATCTGAGGGCATTGGGGATGACTGTTGAAGCTCGGCCCGAGCTTCAACAGTGCAGCCATTCATTAGAGGAGCCCACAGACTGCCAAAAATGCAACAGCATGTTTGGGAAGACTTAAAACAGAGAATTGCAATAATCCAAGTTGAATAGGATAATAGCTTGAACTGTAGATAGAAAATCACAACTACTCAATAAAGGCTTTAGAAATGCAATAATCACAGTTTATAATATCCATATCTAAGCCTTAAACTGATCACCAGTAGTAGGAATTGTAACAAGGCTTTTAATAATTTGAAATAATTCCATCTAATTGTTGTTTGGATGTTGGAATTGCAATGCAATAGAAGCTTTGCTTCATTACACATCTTGCGATATTATTCAAGCTGGTTTCTATAAGAGAGAAGGTTGTCAGCAGACTGAGAGGTCAAAGTTAATAGTGCTGCATACGCAAAAACAGCCACATACACGAGGGATGAGCGTGTATTTTAAAAGGTGCAAATTACACGTGTATCTATGTGTACTCCTGCAACAGGGTACTCAATAATGCACGGGAGAGAGATAGAGGAGAGGAGGAGGAGGAGGAGGAAAAAGTATCCCACACATAGACTCTACAGGACATGGACTCAGTTTTTAGATCTGAGGAGGAAGTCATGCGTAGCTTCAGGTTTAATAAAGAAACCATACAGTACTTATGCCAGCATTTACAGGAAGACCTACAATCCAGCAGCCAGAAGGGGCCATGCCAGCACATCTCAAGATTACCACTGCCCTAGCTTTTTTTTCTACCGGAACCTTCCAAACTCCTCTGGGAGTCATGACTGGTGGTTAGTGCAGTTAGTATAGCTGGGTGTAAAGATGGTTTGGATAAGTTCTTGGAGGAGAAGTCCATTACCTGCTATTAAGAGCTAGAGGTGCCATCTTTGAATCAGTGTGCTGTGGGAAGGAACCGGGCATGGCCGAAAAACTGAAAGAGATTCCCCTGAAGAAGGCAGGAACAACCGCCAAAGCATTGCCGATGTTGGGAGGTATAACAGCGTGTATACAGTGGCAGACAGTACCATAACAAAACAGCAAGTATACTTTACAGCGGCAGACAGCACTGCGACAAAACAGCAAGTGAAGCGCCAGTGAGTGCGAGTGTGGTGTGTAAAAGCAGCACCGAAGAAATAGTGGATGAAAAAACAAGAGAATGAAAATTTGGAGCACTTTGGTGTCGGGCTTTAATTAAGATAAGTAGCGTAATTGTGGTATTAAATTTGGGTAACACAAGTGGGAGACTGAAGTCTTTTAAAAAAAAATTGAAAAAATTATAATCAATGGGAAAGAGTAAATGAGGTGACCGTGAGTGCCATATACATGAAACTGGTTGCAGCCCTTTGTGGGCAAGAGCCAGATGACTGTAAGAGCACATTGTTTTTCTGATACAATTTCCCAAAAGTAAATTTGAGCGTGTTTAATTCTAGAAAATGTGAATGATAGGTTCCTCTACGATTGGGGTTAGTTAATTGTAGATTTACATGTTAATGTTTCACATCACAGGTAAGTAAGTGTATAAAGAATGTCAATGTTCACAGTCAGTTCAGGCCCTCCATTCCTCTTTCTGTACCTTTTGATGCTCCCATAAAATTGTAAATCATGTACCCCTTTCAAATATCTAGTCTCATTTACCATGGGCTTTTACTCTGTCTGCCTAGCTACTGAGGTAACCAATTATCTGCATACACTCTTGAAGAGAGTTACTTATTGGATCTCAATCCGGTGTAATGCAAGCTCATCTATCACATTTCAGTCATATGGTTGAATAGGAAATTTGCCAAAGAAGATTCCATTTATTTGGGTCTGGAGGTGAGAGGACAGTAGACGGCACTAAGTCAGGTTAACATACAGATATGGAAAGTCCAAAAATTATCCCATGTACCAGTCTCCTTCTAAAAAGGCATGCCCTCTGTGTGCAGACCATTAGTCCAACTATAATATCATGGCATATACAGCAGTGATCTTTTAGTGCAGTGCCCTACACTCCAGACCTGATGCTCTGGAGCCAAGGGGTGAATCATGCTCTTCTCTGTGAGCAATTGTGGCCTACATCATGATAGCAGAAGGACTGCAAATGGCTCCACAAACTATATGCCATGTAGATACACTAGCACTTATATACATTATATATCTTGTATACATTACTCACTGTGTTGCAGGTCAGGCTGTGAGATGTCCAGGTCCCCCAACTCACTCACAGCTGACTCTGCAATGCTGGACAGCATTATCTGATCCGCCACTGTGAAGGTGACCTGGGAATCTACCCCCGCCGCCTGCCTCCATGCCTGTTTTATTTTCACAAGACATCACAGGTCTCTCCATTTGTTGCAAAACTCGCCCACACTCCTGCTGTTTTTTTAAAAACAGCATTAATTTTGTACCTAATCTGCTCTCAGATCTGTTCCTTCTAATAGGAGTCTACAATTTTTGCCTTCTCTCCATAGAGAGCACTATAAGCCTTCATCACTTCCTTTACAAGGAGGGCAACCTCCCTGGGCAGAAAATTAGGCTTACACATGTGTTCTGGCTGGCCCTGAGACATGGTGGTGCAAAGAAAGAAGGGCCAGACTCCCTCCTTTTATGCCCACAAAGGCACATAGTGCACGTAGAGATACACATTCATGAGTGCAAATCACGTGCATATTCATGTAAGTGGCCAGTGCTTATGCATGTACATCTTACGTGCATATAAAATTAAAATACAGAGCATTGTTACGCATGTTAATTAGTACACACGTAAATCATTCTTTTTTCAATTCTAGTGAGCTACCTATTAATCCGAGTGAATGTAAAACAGCTGCTGACAATTACACTTCCCATCAACCTCCAAGTGTGAGGCAAGTTCTCAGAATTACCATCAAGGCAGTCACTCTGCTAGTTCTTAGCATTTACCATATATAGAAGAGGGGGTGGTGGAGTGAGTGATTGCCTTTAGCTGGGAGCTTGGGTGTTTGAGTCAAACAAAAGCGCATGAGCCTGCACATCCTACTTTTCAGAGATGCTGTGGGATGGACATAAGTAGGTGTTATAGAAGTTATTTTTGGGGGGGTTTCGGAGGAAATTTCCTTAGCTCATCCTTCAGCAGGGGATTCCCAGCTAACACTTGTGTGCATGGAGGACTAGGTAAGGTACAGCTCATAATTAAGACAGTATTTTTAAAACAGGTATAGCATAGTATGGGTTTAGGAACTGAACTCTAGCATTTATTTCCTCTTACATCTTAGGTCCATGGGGCAAAGAGGCATGTTAATAGGACGCTTTAGTATACTATGGCACTATTGTTTAGGGATGTGAATCGTTTTTTGACGATTTAAAACAATTGTCAGATATATTTTAAATCGTCAAAAATCGTTAAGAGTCGCGATACAATAGAAATTCCCCCGATTTATCGTCAAAAATCATAAATCGGGGGCGGGGGGAAGGCGGGGAAAACCGGCACACCAAAAAAGCCCCTAAACCCACCCCGACCCTATAAAATGAATCCCTTACCTTCCCCCCCCTCCCGAACCCCCCCCCCCCCCAAGCTTTTTTTTTTCTCCCACTCTCGGTCCATCGACGCCATTTTGGCTGCCACTCAAAAATGGCGCCGATAGCCCGATAAAAACAAACAAACACCCGACCCTTTAAAAATGACCCCTTAGCTTCCCCCACCCTCCCGAGCCCCCCAAAACATTTTAAAATTACCTGGTGGTCTAGTGGTGGTCCCGGGAGCGATCTCCCGTTCTCAGGCCGTCAGCTGCCACTCATAAAAATGGTGCCGATGGCCCTTTGCCCTTACCATATGATAGGGTATCCGTGCCATTGGCCGGCCCCTGTCACATGGTAGGAGCACTGGCTGGCCGGCGCCATCTTTAAAGATGGCCGCCGCCGTATTTAAAGATGGCCGCCGCCGTCGTAAAGATGGCCGCCGATAAAATGGCACGGATTCCCTGTCACATGGTAAGGGCAAAGGGCCATCTGTGCCATTTTTATTAATGCAGCCGATGGCCCGAGAGCGGGAGATCGCTCCCCGTGCACCCACTGGACCACCAGGTAATTTTAAAATGGTTTTTGGGAGTTCGGGAGGGTGGGGGAGGGTTTTTTTGTTATCGGATCGGGCGCAGCCGATAACAAAAAAAAAATTGAGCCGGACGATAAAAATTTTAAGATTTTGAATCGGAACCGGAACCAATCAAATCCCGGGTCTCTTCTCTATACGTGAGTAGCTGCATTCCAAATTTTAAGTGGTGCCATTCTTTCTGGGTCCCAGGGTATGCAGCAATATGTGAAGGTTGCAGTGCACATGTATTTTATTTTATTTTTTCAGGTGGATGTCAACGTCGTCGTTCGTTGCTGCTTATTGTGGAGATGGTGCTTGTGCTCCAGAAATTCCTTCCAGCGCAGATGCATCTCACACTTACAAGCCTCATCTCTTTGCAGATGCCTCTCCCTCCTTGACTGCTGGCATGTTTCTTTAAGGTAAAATTAATTACATGAACTGATAACACATGTCTGCATTTTTTTTTACGGTCTGTTCTTCATTTTCTAGTAGAGATGTGCAATCGTTTTTCCCGAATTAGGAAATGTCAACAAAATTGCCTAATTCGGAATAGTTCGGGAGAACCAAAAAGCGATTTAATTTTTTCTGAAATTTCGGAAAAAATTCATTTTTGAGTTAGAGTATGCTAACTCCTGAAACGCGTGCACTAACTCTGCCAGGTTAGTGTGCACTATCCCCAAAAATTGGGGACCCCGAAAAAAAAACAACCCCGAACCATGGTAAAAACAAAATTCCCACGGGGGCCCAGAAATGAAGCCCAACATGAAATTTTTACCCGAAGCACATCTCTATTTTCTAGTTATTACATTCTCATGACTTACTCCCTCTTCCACCTCCCCCCCCCCCCTTCCTCCACTCTCCTCTTCCTCCTCTCACTAGTTTCTCAATAAATACAGACACGTGAATTTTTCACAAATAATTTTTTTTTCAGCTTTGAAAAACTATTTACATGTAAAAGAAAAAAATAATAAAAGAACAGGGAAGGGGATATCTAGGGACAAAATATTGTACAAAATTTTAAAACAAAAACAATCCCAGGAAGTTAGGTAGGAGAGTGTTCAGGACGATAACATTCTGTTGCCCAGGTTTGTCACAGCTGCCCTCAGGAGTTGTAAGACCCAAAGGTGGGCATTCAGCATCCTGAGCACGTCCTTTCATAGGCATGCAAAGCTCTCTGCTCCATCGCCATCCCCCTCCGAAAAACCTTGAACTCACACCTGGTGAGAGGCTCATCATTGGGAGCATTTGCTATAAATGATGACGCTTTTGGCTGCTGAGCTGGGAGAGAAGCAGACAAAGCTGAGGGCCATGTATGCCTATCACGGCCAGAAAAGGCTGGCTGGTCTGGGTCTCCACATCCTTTATTCCCACGGCAAAACAGGAAGGAGGCCTCAGGAATGGGAAAGGTGTCAGGAGTTGCTGTAGGCACAGGGTGCACCTCTTCTGCTAGGTATGGCAGATCACTGCCACTACCTCTGTAGGTGGTGACTGGGGTGGGGGAAGATCATCCTGGTCTCCCCCCAGCAGCGGCTGCTACTTTTGCGAGGGCTGGGGCTGGTGCTTCCTCCTCACCATCCTCCTCTCTTTCTGCCTCTTCCTCAGCACTTGTCACATACCAGTATGGAGGTCACATTAACAGCTACAGAACACACTCGGTGTTCTCATCTTATTTCTTTTGTATAGATTGAGGATCTGAAGAAAAAGGCCTAGTGGCTGTGCCTCCAGAAGAGGAGGTGACTTGATTGGCTTTGTGTTCAGTGGGATGAGGCTGGTGGTAAGTAAATCTGCAAGCCTACTGGCCACTGTCCCCATAAAAATAAAATAGGGACAGTGCCTAGGTGTCCCCTGAGGGACACCTAGGCACTGTCCCCATTTTATGACTGCCTAGGTGTCCCCTGAGGACTGGCTTGAGAGATATTGCTATAGATATCAGCATGAAAAGATTTTCTTATCCCTGAGAAAGTAAGTAGCATCTCTTCCTTACAGCATTATTATACTTGTGCCTATAAGGTTTCAGTCATTCCATGTAAATCTGGTCTATTATGCCTGTGACATAGTATGACATAGTCAACAAATGAACACCCATGCTAGTAATGTCAGGTTAAACTATTACAGTCTCCATATTTATCTATTTAATATTATATTATAGGGTGGTTACTTGCCCCCCACCCCCCCCACCCCATGCCTCACCATACCTAGCCACTCCCACAGTGTCTCCTTATGCAGTAGTTTACCTAATCCCATTACCCACATTCTACTTACCCACATTGATAGGATGCTCGCTGGTTGAACTCCTGCTGCAGGTCTCTCCAGGCCTTATGCATCATATGCAGGTTCCTCCACCAGCCAGGCACGAGGAAGAACTCTTCCTTCTTTGCCACCACAAGGGACACCAGATAGGTGAAGTCCTTGGTGGTGAAATTAGGTACCCAAGCTTTTGCTGGCATGTTCAGGCTATACACCCACGCACAAGAAGTCCCACCCTCACAATTGCGCATACATGCACACAGATCTACATGTGTTTCATAGTACATGCGTGGATCTGCACCATATACACATGTACATTTCATCGAAAACATGTATTTTCCATCATGTGCGCAACTTTGCATGTACAATACAAAATAAGTTTGATTTGCTGCGCACACCCATGTACACGCATTTATTGGCACACGCGTGCTCCTTTTAAAATTAGCCAGTGAGAATGCCCCCAGGTTCTTTCAAGTCTGTGCAAAATTCATCACATCTTAACAAGATCAGGACCAAACCACTTGGAATTCTTATAGCATCTTATTTGAATGTTTTTAAAAGGAGCAATATGGTCAAGTTCTTTTAGTATTAAAGCATCCCAGTCATATCCGGCAGCTTCAGTAGAGATGGGATTAAAATTATTCAATGCTGGCTAAGAACTGCCTTGAGCTGATCTAAATCAATAGGAATTCTTCTTTTACATGATCAGCCCTTAGAGGACCATGCTGCAATTGACTTACCACCAGATAAAAAAACGAAAGTACATAGTGATCGGTTCACGCTACCTTTTCTATGGACAAATTAAGAGGAAAGTGTGCAAGCTGATTCATTGATAAAGATCAAATCAAGGATATGTCTATGTTTGTATTTGGAAGCATTTACAATCTGATGCCAACCCAGGCAAGACATGATGTCCAAAAACTGCAAGACATAAGAAGGAGGAATATTGAAGTTGCCAATAATTAACATGTTCGGATCAGGTTTTGAACTAAACAACATGTTAATTATAAGCAACATCTCAAGTACTGGAGAGATCTTAGAAGGCGATAAACTAAACTTAAACTGAAAAACTAAGAAAAACCCCCCAAGAATTTCATAAGCAGAACAATGATTGAGATGTTCAACAGCCATGACAAAACAGTTCTTGTTGATGATCAATAATCCAGCACCTCTCTTATGATTGCAGGGCTGGTGGAATTGCTAAGTAACCATTCATACAGATTTGATTAATGAGCACAGCATAAAGTTGGTCAACCATAACTTTGCAATACAAAGAAAATCCAGAGCATGTGAAACAAACAAATCTCACTGCACTAGGATTTCTTTTTTAACTGATTGTCCATTAACCAAAATAATGTTTTAAATTCAATGAGGAAGAACTGTGAATATCGTTACACATGGGAACAAATTTGAACAACAACACAGTCTTCCTTGAATTCTAATGCTGCTTAGATCTTCATGCCTTTCTCTCCCTTGCACAACAGACATATTCTGCAAAATGACCTCTGGAAGATTAGAGGCAACATCTGGAAGAATCATTTGAGGTTTCTGATGAAGAACATCCTTGGAGGTGTTCAAAATATCTGGAGAAAAAGTCAATACAGACAGTGAGTTCTGGCCAGTGGTAACCTGTGATGTGCGTGAAGGAGCACACAAATGAGTTTTTTGTCATCCTTTGCTGGCTCATCATTTCTGCCCCACAAGGATGATGTCAGAGAGGGAGGGCAGGGCCTGAACCCCTCATTGTTATCAGGGCCAGCATGGTATAAGTGTTACATTTGGAGGTTTGCTAGTGGTTGCGTTTGCCACTCACTGCCCCTTGATGAGGTGGGCACCATCAGTCAGCCCACATGGCACAGATTCCACCAGAGGAACAATGCTAGCCAATCCTTTTGGTAGGGACATTGTCAGCAGGACACTATCAGCCAGACTATGCAGCAAAGATGCCGCCAGCAAAGAGCCACCAACACATGTCACACCTTGACCTAGGTATGCGCGTGTGCCACTGCCCAGGATTTCAAGGAACCATGGCCTATATAAGAGCAATGTTAAGAACATAAGAACATGCCATACTGGGTTAGACCAAGGGTCTATGAAGCCCAGCATCCTGTTTCCAACAGTGGCCAATCCAGGCCATAAGAACCTGTCAAGTACCCAAAAACTAAGTCTATCCCATGCTACTGTTGCTAGTAATAGCAGTGTCTATTTTCTAAGTCAACTTAATTAATAGCAGGTAATGGACTTCTCCAAGAAATTATCCAATCCTTTTTTAAACCCAGATACACTAACTGCACTAACCACATCCTCTGGCAACAAATTCCAGAGTTTAATTGTGCAGTGATTGAAAAAGAACTTTCTCTGATTAGTTTTAAATGTGCCACATGCTAACTTCATGGAGTGCCCTCTAGTCCTTCTATTATCCGAAAGAGTAAATAACCAATTCACATCTACCAATTCTAGACCTCTCATGATTTTAAACACCTCTATCATATCCCCCCTCAGCTGTCTCTTCTCCAAGCTGAATAGTTTTAACCTCTTTAGTCTTTCCTTATAGGGGAGCTGTTCCATCCTCTTTATCATTTTCGTCACCCTTCTCATTACCTTCTCCATCGCAACTATATTTTTTTTTAGATGCGGCAACCAGAATTGTACACAGTATTCAAGTTGTGGTCTCACCATGGAGCGATACAGAGGCATTATGACATTTTCCGTTTTATTCACCATTCCCTTTCTAATAATTCCTGACATTCTGTTTGCTTTTTTGACTGCCGCAGCACACTGAACTGACGATTTCAATGTATTATCCACTATGTTGCCTAGATCTCTTTCTTGGGTGATAGCTCCTAATATGGAACCTAACATTATGTAACTATAGCATGGGTTATTTTTCCCTATATGCATCACCTTGCACTTACCCACATTAAATTTCATCTGCCATTTCGATGCCCAATTTTCCAGTCTCAGAAGGTCTTCCTGCAATTTATCACAATCTGTTTGTGATTTAACTACTCTGAATAATGTTGTATCATCTGCAAATTGTATAACCTCACTAGTTGTATTCCAATTTCACTTGCATGAATCAATTACTATGTGTAAAAGTGTATGAATAAGGTTGGTAATGTATAGGCATATGTCTCTGACAAAATAGCAATTACTGCAGGTAATGCCCCTAGTCTGTCCCTTTAGACCCTAGTAAAATATTTATGCACATACTGTAAGAACACACATACTCTTGAGGTTTATACAAAGCATATATGTGTTTACATGTTATATACTCATGTATATGCTATTTTTACTTTCAAAACCCATTTGAAAATTCACTTCACAAAATTACACCTGCTCAAGAGTACATGTACTTTGTACATGTATGTCCATGCCTGTAGCAGGAGAATTTGTGAATTTTCTAAGTGGATTATGCATGTAAGTCCACTTTGAAAATCTGGGCTAAAGTCTGCTTTGCAAAGTACCCGCCAATTTTAACCTTACACAGGCTGTTTGAAAATGATCCTCCCTGAATTCACTATCATATTGAAAAGTGAGGGAAGAATATACATTTCTATTTATAATCCATGGAAACTAAATAAGGTTTTAGCTATTAAAATTCAGGTCTCAAATCAAAGGTAGAAGTCAAGGGAGTATAGTCACCATTTAAATAGATGCAACCAGCCAATTTTACTCATGGCAAGTATTCATTCACAGCAAAGGGGCAAACATTGACAAAATAGACATTGATAGTATATAATAATCTCAAATTTGCTTGATCTCATAGTCTGCTTAATGAGATGGCATTGTTTCAGTATGGAGGTTGTATGACTAAACAACACACCCACTTCAAACAGCAGTTTGCTACTAAAGTGTGAAGCTCTCCATCTGTTTTGATAAATGGTAAGAAACAGTGATTTATTTATTTATTTTATTTATTTAAAAACTTTTCTATACCATCGTTAAGTTAGATAACCATCACAACGGTTTACAGCAAGGCACCCTAATGAAAATGTGAGTGGTATAGATTAAAAATTAATCATGTGCCATCATAGTGCGGTAACAATTCATTTAAAAAAAAACTATGTGTGTAAATTAGGCTTGTCTGTTGGGATCATATTTAACATTAATGTGCATTTGTAGCTTACAAGTAACTACTTTTAGTTTGGTGTGTCCTTATCAGTCAACTGTTTTTTTCCTTCTCTTTATCTTTATAAAAAACTTGTTTAAAAAGCCAGGTTTTCAGATTGGTTTTGAATATTTTGAAATTACTCTGCAGCCTTAGTTCGAGTGGCATGATGTTCCATAGCACGGGGCCTGCCAGTGAAAGTGCTCTCTCCCTAACTTGCATGAGGCGTGCTGTTTTGACAGAGGGGACAGTTTTTATTTATTTATTTATTTATTTAAAAGTGTTTGTATACTGTCTTTACAAACAGTGTTTAATCAAAACGGTTTACATAACTAAATAAAAAACAAATGTAAATAAAGATTTAAATTTAAAAGAACATAAAGATTATCAAATTATAAAAGCTCAAAATTACAAAAATATATAATAAAAATAAAAATCTAAAACAATGAATAGTTTACATAAAAAATAATCAGTTAGTAGAGCCTTATTAGCAGATCTTAGGTTTCTTTGCGGGACATATACACGCAGTGCAGTGTTGAGCAGTGATGATTGGTGATTTCAATTTTTATAGGGCACTTGTATCAAGGGCTTCTTTCATTACCCATTTGGACAGTGGGAGAAGAACGTCTTTATTTGAACAATTTACTTCTGCCCACCCTGTGACCCTTACGCACTCCCCACTTAGCCTGTGCTCCTCACTCACTCACCCCGCCCATGTTGTGCACTTCACACTCAATAATTAGAGTATTCAATGACACTTCATTGCATCTAAATGGATGAACACAAGATAGCCACAGGGAAATAGCTCAGCAGACAGGTCAGAAGGTATTCAAGGCTCTGACCATTAGTTGCTATAAAGATCAAATGTAGTTGCTTTAAACTGAGCCCTATATGTGACTGGGAGTCACTGAAGGCTCTTTAGAGTTGGCATAATATGATCTTTCCATTTCAAATAAGTAAGAACTCTACCATATTCTGAACATAATTGCAACTTATATACTGCTTTCTGCGACAACTCAACATTCATTCTATTTCAGTAATCTAACTCAGAAATAAGTAATGCACTATTCTGCAAACCTTATTCTCACTCTACTACCTTGTGCACATTAGTTACTCCTGCCCATTCTGTAGCTCTTCTTCTTTCTCTTCTTTAAGTCTCCTCACATAACTGCTTCCTCTCTATTTTTACCCCTCCCTCTCTCTCCTAGAAAATGATTCTCCAGCTAGTGCAATAGACCACAGAGCCTTCCTGGGTCAGTGTTCACATTGGTTGAGCTACTGTCCACAGGGCATAGGACCTGACTCTGTGGAAGCAGTCAGTAATTTTCACTTTGTCTACTCTGAACACTCTTTCTTCTCTTTGAGCAGATAGCACACCTCAATAATCAAGCCCAAGCTCACTGAGGTACTATTACACTTACCGCCCACACTGGCCGTGCCGGCCCTGCTCCCTGTGGTCTCCTTCCTTGCACCGCCGACGGTTCACCCCGGACCCCCCATGCATTCCTCCGACGGGCCGGCTTCCATTCCGTCGATGCCAGGCCTCTGTCAGGGCACAGGATGCCGCTGGCCTCCCTGCCTGTCTGGTCCTTCTTCTAGGCATGCGGGCGCGACTATGGCCTTCCCTTAAAGAGCCAGTGGTGGAAAATCCCCGTGGGCCCCGCAGGATGTCATCACAATGCTTGGCCTATTTAGGCCTGCTTCCCCTTCTCCTCCCTGACTTAGCAATGAGACTCCTGCCTGTAGTGGTAGTTCTGGTGCCTTCCTTAGTCAGTTGCCGCCCTTCGCTCCTGGATCCGCTTCTATTCCTGCTTTCTGCTCCTGCTTCCGCCTTCCGCTCCTTTTCCAGCTCCCGACTCCTCGCCCATCGCTCCTTCTCCCCTTGGATGGACCTTTTGGCTTTTGACCTCGGACTGGACCTCGTTCTGCCTGCTTGCTGCCTGCCCAGGACTATGAATCGTATCTCTCTCTGCTTGCTTGCTGCCTGCCCAGGACTATGGATCAGATCTCGCTTTGCTTGCTTGCCGCCTGCCCAGGACTTAGGATCGGACCTCTCGTTGTTTGCTTGCAGCTTCCCCAGGATCTCAGACCAGGACTTCCTCCCACCTGGCCACGCCACCATGGAACCTGCCTCCATTATTTTGGCAGAACCTCTGTACAGGGGCCCACCTAAGTCCAGCTGGTCCTGGCACCCAAAAGCTCAAGCCACGGGGAATGGGATTGGTATTGGTGAAGCTCCATCCGGCCCCTATCTTCCATCAGCCTCGCTTCCTGTCGTTGGAAACCTGTGGCAGGTCTTCCTCCCAGGTAGCGTCAATCCTAGCACAGGCCAAGTGTTCACATTTCTATCGAGGTCACAACAGGTATTAAGGATTGCCAGCTAACTCCTACTTTTCAGAGCAGGTTGATCCAGATCCAGTCCTGGTTTACTCCACTGCTTGCATGAACTTGCAATTCTGATATCCCTATTGATTTCCCTAAGAAAAACACAAATACATGTCCATCTTGGCAGCAATACAAAAACAGAATTGGATTAGCATGTCCCGAAAGTCTGGAGCCAATTGGCAATCCTAGGAGAGTTAACAATCTTGGCAATTACTCTCCTCCTACCTCTCTTTCTCTTACATGGGGTTATAGTTGCACAAGTCATAAAATTTGACAGTTGAACCGAGCCAGAGATATCAAGTGACTTGACTCTAAAATTCAGACATAAAATGAGTCAAATTAATTAGTACAGAGAAAAACAGACCTTGTGGTTTGGCCATAGCACTATGCAGGATGGTGTGGAGGCCCCTGCTAGAACATAAGCTGGACAGTTTTGCTGTAGAAAATATTGTGTCCAGACAGCAAGCAGTGAGAGATCCCACTGCTTGGGCAAACCTCTTGGGAAAGGAAAAGTTTAAGTAGGGAAAAAAATGATCATAAAAGCAAACAAAATGAAACACGCAATGCTCTGCCAAATTAAAATAAAACAATTTTGCAACCTTTTTCTCTCTGGCGTTTATTTCATCTTTGCTCAGTCCTTGTTTACTTGATCGTCTCCATTTCAGTTTATTCTCTATCTCTCTTTTTTTTTTTTTTTTTTCCAAACTTTTCTCATTTCTAGCTTTCATTTCACAGCTTCTATTTTCATGTCCCCTTTCTATTTTATCCATCTTTAGGGGTCTCCATCTACCCTTATTCACATCTGTTTCTTCAGTTTTCTCCCTTTCCTCAGTGTATGTGCTTTCCACTTCTTCCCTTCTTCTTCTCCCAGTCTGGCTTCCTTTGCCCATTCCAACCTTTCCCCCTTTTCCTCCCCTCCCTTTTTTCTCTCCCCTCACTGCTTCCTCCCTTCTTGTTTTTCTTTTCTCCCATCCTGTCCTCTCTGTGCAGACAGTCTGTGTGTCTTACCTCTCCGCATTTGGCACAAAGACTCAATCACAGGCTGATTTGGGACTGAAATAATGAACCGGTAATATAGAGAAACGTTATAGTGCAAGAAATGGGCATGCGATGGAAAATATTAAAACAATAAACTCTAGACAGTGACGAAAATAAAAAAAATAACATAATTACATGTCCCGTAAGCAAGGATTCAACTAAGAATTTAAACAGAGAAAGTAAATTGTCTTTCCTGCAGGCAGAATTTTGGGATCTGGATGTCAGGTGAAATATGATAAACAATAATCATAAAATATAAAACTGAAGAAACAAAATAAGGCTAAAATGAAAGCTTCAGTGATCCCCAGTGGATGCAGCAGTACTTTTTCCTGACACAGAAAACCATGAACTGTAGTCTAGATGAGACTATGGTGCCACCAGACATTTATGTGCTCTGGCTGTGGCAAAAAAGTCTAATCTGCTACAAATTTCAGACCTTTGAAGACCATTAAATCGCTTAACTTATTGCTTTGTTTTTCAGAACTGAATCACTGTCAGCCTTCATTTACAGCAAGTGCCAGGAAAAACAAGACAATTCTCTTACTCGTGTTTAATTACCTACTGAGGAAAAATCAAAATGTGCATTTACTAAACAGCTACTTCTTCACATAATATATTCATAAGATATAACTTGTGCAAACACCTACCATACAGCTCGATACAGTATCGTCCGGTCGAAGATTGCCCGTCTGTAACGTGCTCGAAGCGCACAATACAGACGAGTAAGGCCATCCAGCGATACAGTCTCCAGTTTCACGCGTCCTTAGCGCTTTGTAAAATAGACACATAACCCTTTCCGCACCCAGCATGTAAATGAACGAAAAAGATGTATAATGAAGGAAATAGCTATTCCCCTCCGATACTGTAACGGGCGCTGATACTATCTCCTCAGTAACCCGCTGTTTTGCTGCGGCCTTAACCTGCTACTTTACCGCCTCCCCCTAGAAGGAGTTAGGACTGTGAGTCTAGTAACAAATCCATCGACACCGCTTAAGATACTCAAACACAATAAAACAATAAGCCTGGCACCCTCCTTGATGTAGTACGTCCCGGATGCCCCCCCCTCCCCAGCGCGCCCGCCACTACCCCTTTCATCAGCTGCATCCACCCATTATGCCCCTCACGGGCATGTCCCGCTTCACAGAGCGCTCCCACTCAAATCCGTTCATGGGTATATACCCTTTCGCCCCCCTCACAGCGCCATGCTACCACTGCGACCCGGCAGTCCCGTGAGGCCTACAAAAAAAAAAAAAAATCCCCGGCTCCCGCGCCCCCGCACTGGCCCGCCGACTCTAACCCCCTCCTCCCGATCGGGCGGGTAGGTGGCGGCGAAAAGCAAAAAAAAACAAAATCAATTTTTTTTTTCAAAAAGCGACATCACACAATGCATAAAATAATTTCTCCAGCCTTAAAGCGACAATTTTGTTTTTTTCCAAAAGCGACTTACTTTTGGGATCTCTCAAGATCCCAAAAGTAAGTCGCAAAAGTAACTTATTTTTCTGAAGCCATCAGGAACACGATCTTAGCTCCTCCGGACGAAGACGAAGATGGCCGCCTGCACGGGGAAAGCGTGCAATTGGCAGCTGAAGACGTGATGTCACGACGTTTGGCGTCACGAGATGTGACGTCACGTCTTCAGCGGCCAATTGCACGCTTTCCCCCGTGCAGGCGGCCATCTTCGTCTTGAGCTACGATCGTGATGGCTTCAGAAAAGTAAGTTACTTTTGCGACTTACTTTTGGGATCTAGACAGAGTTGGCGGGCCAGTGCGGGGGCGCGGGAGCCGGGGATTTTTTTTTTTTTTTGTAGGCCTCACGGGACTGCCGGGTCACAGTGGATGCAGCTGATGAAAGGGGTAGTGGCGGGCGCGCTGGGGAGGGGGGGGCATCCGGGACGTACTACATCAAGGAGGGTGCCAGGCTTACCGAACCGCTGCTATTGCCTCTGCTCGCAGGGCCTCACGGGACTGCCGGGTCGCAGTGGATGCAGCTGATGAAAGGGGTAGTGGCGGGCGCGCTGGGGAGGGGGGGGCATCCGGGACGTACTACATCAAGGAGGGTGCCAGGCTTACCGAACCGCTGCTATTGCCTCTGCTCGCAGGTCTATTTCGCCGGCTTGCTGCACGCTTTCGCTTTGCTCGGCTCGGCTCTGCTTTTTCTCCTCTCCCGACTTTTCGTGTTTTTTACACTTCCTGGTGCCTGTCATTCCAAATGCCATTTGAAATGACATTTGAAATGACAGGTACCAGCGCACCCAGGTTACTGTATAGGCGCTGTATTAAGCGCCTATACAGTAAAATGGGTTACGCGGGCATAACCTTTCCCTAACGCTTTAAAGCCGCGGCATGCATTTGCATGCGATTAGAAGAGAGTATCGGGGAGTTAGTGAAGAGAACTGTGCGTGCGGGGAGGAAGGGTGCGCCTGACACTGCCGCACTGTTTTTACCGCGGCCTTACTGTATCGACCTGATAATAAGGAATAACTTTGTGAACTTTTTTCAGCCAGCATTTCCAATCCAAATCATGAAAATAAGTCTTACTAGGAGACTGCCTGTTAACTTGCTTATAAAACATTAAGGGGGCAATTTTAAGAAGGCCGTACAGTTGCAAAGTTTGGTAATTCTACCTCATGTAGGGGCCAATTTAATAAGACAGCAGTTGAAATCTTTGCTAACTTTTTAATGCTGATTTTTTACTACTGTGGTAAAAGTTTATTTCCAATGGAAAAAGCAAATGAGATGCATAGAACACAGTATTTAAAAATTAGGCTGATGTAATACAATAGCATTAAAAATCAGTGCAAAAAAAGCTTTGATTTTTTTTAAATTACTGTACTAAAAATGTCTATTTTGAATGCAGCAAGCTAATTACAGCTGTATAGTTAAACATCAGCACTAATCCGGAAAAGAGCGCTAAAGCCAAATTAAAGTTAAAATATGTAGTGGTTTACTTTTTCACAAAAATCCTAAGTAAAGTTTATTCCAGCGCTATTCGCTGAAGTTTCATTCAGCACTAAAACTCAGTGGAAAAGGGTAAACAGTGGAGTGCCTCAGGGATCTGTACTTGGACAGGTGCTTTTCAATATATATATAAATGATCTGGAAAGGAATATGACGAGTGAGGTTATCAAATTTGCGGATGATACAAAATTATTCAGAGTAGTTAAATCACAGACTGTGATACATTACAGGAGGACATTGCAAGACTGGAAGATTGGGCATCCAAATGGCAGATGACATTTAATGTGGACAAGTGTAAGGTGCTGCATATAGGGAAAAATAACCCTTGCTGTAGTTAAATGATGTTAAGTTCCATATTAGGAGCTACACCCAGGAAAAAGATCTAGGCATCATAGTGGATAATACTTTAAAATCATCGGCTCAGTATGCTGCAGCAGTCAAAAAAGCAAACAGAATTTAGGAATTATTAGGAAGGGAATGGTTAATAAAATGGAAAATGTCATAATGCCTCTATATCGCTCCATGGTGAGACCATACCTAGAATACTGTGTACAATTCTGGTCGCCGCATCTCAAAAAAGACATAGTTGTGATGGAGAAGGTACAGAGAAGGGCAACCAAAATGATAAAGGGGATGGAACAGCTCCCCTATGAGGAAATGGGTATGGGGCAAAAGACTAATCAAACTATCAGGTAGCTGAAAACTTGTGAACTTATTACTTTTGGGTGAAGACATAGGGAACCCTGGAAGAGCTCATAGTGATTTAGATGTACAAATCAGTTATTCAATTGGATAAAGGAATAAAAGCCTAACCCAGTCATGAATTTGTCAAAAGATTGTGCATTTACTATCCCTGGGCAAGGAAAAACCATAAAAAAAATCTCTGGAGGAGGTCTGTGGCATTTCTGATTTGAAAATCTGTCATCAGATCTGGTTATAGGGTTAAAAGAATAATTGACCATTTAGTAGCAGGAAGATGATTAACTGTTCCTGAGTATGTCAAAGTCAGAGGAAACTCTGGAGAAGCCCCATCATGTCTCTATGGTGTCAATGGGTGAAGAAGGTAAGAGGTTGGGTTTGGAGGTTGTCTTCCCCTTTGCTCTGCCTTTGCTGATGTTGATGCTTGTAGTGGGAGGAGGGGGGGGGGGGGGTCCCCAGCATGACCATTTCCCTTGCATGCAGCAAGGGAGGAGTTGGGTAGTAGGAGCAATTACATCAACACTCCAAAGCACCGAGGAGCAAGGACACTGCAACTAAGGAATCAGCATTCTAAGGCATTAAGAAAAGACCAAAGTAGCAGGAGCAGAGATACAAAACACCCAAAGCATCACAAAAGGGCTAAACAGTATCATGAACAGCCCAAGGTACCAAAAGAAGGGCCAGAATACAGTGGCCATTGTGATTTGTGGCTTTCCTCGACGAGTGAAGGCAAGTCCTTTGTTATGTCAATTATATTGGCATTCAGTAGACAGTGAGTTAATTTTAAATTAATAGACTTAATTTTTAAGGCTCTTAAAGGCAAGGGATCAGGTTACTTAATGCATTTGTTGAAAGGTTATGTCCCTATGAGAAGTTTGCAATTGGTTAATCAAGTATTTTTACAGGTTCCAATAAGGAGGGAGAATGGAAAAGTGATTACTCAGAAGAAGGCATTTTTGGTAGCGAGACAAGAGCACTAGAATAGAGCTCCTGTGAAAATTTGCTTGGAATCAAACTATGTGATATTCAGAAAATATTGAAGATCTGATTGTTTCTAAGAGAAGCAAGGTAGGCTGAAGATGCAAAGTAGGAATGTGGTATTTCAGGAATAGTACTTGATTGGTTTGAGAGTTACTTGTCTGAGCGTTCTCAAGTCATCCGATTTAATAACTCATGTTCTTTGTCTCAGCAGGTGAAGGTTAGGGTGCCACAGGGTTCAGCCCTTTCGGCAATGTTGTTTAATATATATCTCGCCCCCATTACCAAATTGCTAGCTACCATTTCAGATGGGTATAAGATCTATGCTGATGACATCCAGTTCTATATACAAGTTTAGAATTCATGGCAGGAAACAGTGAACTCATTATCCTTGTGTTTGGATACTATTAAGCGATGGTTGAAGCACAATAAGTTGTTGCTAAATACTGGTAAGACCACAATGTTGTTAATTCATCGACCTCATTCCGTACCTTTACAGGACACTATTTCAATAGACAATTTCTCATTTTCTCTTACTAAACCTATCAAGAGTCTAGGTATCATGATTGACTCAACCTTATCTTTTAAACCTCAAATAAAATCGCTGATTAAAACAGGCTTCTTTAAACTTCGGTTGTTAAGAGGCCTTCGTCATTTGTTGTATGATAAAGATTTTCTGATGGTTATTCGTGCCATTATGTTTCCGCACATTGACTACTGTAATGGGTTATATATTGGTTTACCGAAGTGTTCAATTCAATCAGTACAACTTTTGCTAAACTCAGCCTCTAGGCTGGTTTCTCACACAAAGCGCTTTGAAAAGATCTCGCCGACCCTATGTAGACTTAACTGGTTACCAGTGAATGAACGTATAGTGTTCAAGATAGGCATGTTAGTTTACAAGCTCCGTGTTTCAGATTCTACCTTTTGGTTTAATGCATTGCTACGGATTTATAATCCAGTTAGATGTTTGAGATCTTCACAAGTTAATTTGCTAGAGATTCCCTCAATTCGTCATGCCCGTTTATCCTGTACTAGGGAGACTTCTTTCTCTATAGCGGCACCCACTCAATGGAACCTCCTTCCTTTTGACCTCAGATCTTTAGAAGACGTTAAAAAGTTCAAAATGGCATTTAAGCAATATCTGCTCCATCGTGCGTTCAATGATAAATGAGGCGGCATGAATGTTCTTAATCTGCTTATTAAAGTAAATATGATTTAATAATTGAATATTCCATTTCTGGAATAAGCTCCTATGCCTAAAACAGTAACGGGCGGATTTTCAAAGCCCTGCTCGCGTAAATCCGCACGGATTTACGCGAGCAGGGCCTTGCGTGCCGGCGCGCCTATTTTCCATAGGCTGCCGGCGCGCGCAGAACCCCGGGACGCGCGTAGGTCCCGGTGTTTTCGGAAGGGGGCGTGTCGGGGGCGTGACGGGGCGGGGCCAAACGACACGACATTTTGGGGGCGGGGCACGGCGTTTCGGGGCGGGCCCGGGGGCGTGGTTTCGGGCTGGGGCATTCCGGGGACGTGGCCACGCCCTCCGGAACCGCCCCCGGGTCTGATCTCGGCACGCCAGCAGCCCGCTGGCGCGCGTGGATTTACGTCTCCCTCCGGGAGGCGTAAATCCATGGATAAAGGTAGGGGGGGGTTTAGATAGGGCCGGGGGGGTGGGTTAGGTAGAGGAAGGGAACGGAGGCAGGCTGCGCGGCTCGGCGCGCGCCAGCTGCCCAAAATCGGCAGCCTTGCATGCGCCGATCCAGGATTTTAGAAGATACGCGCGGCTACGCACGTATCTTATAAAATCCAGCGTACTTTTGTTTGCGCCTGCTGCGCAAACAAAAGTACGCAATCGCGCAGTTTTTCAAAATCTACCCCTAAATGTACTATTAATATTCGGTATTTTGTTTCTTGGTTTCTGTGAAGCTGAAATTTGTTGTTTGTATTTTATATTGTTTTTATTATGTATGTATTCTTGTATATCGCTTAGGCCTTGTTAAGTGTTAGGCGATTAATAAATTTTAATAAATGAAATGAAATTGATACAGAGTCATAGACAAGGAAGGGTGAGAACCAGCCCAGACAGCCGGCAAGCACTAGCGTGAAAAGCTAGCCTCCTTCCTGCACAGCCTGCCTGATCTGCCAGCACCAAGCCCAGGAATCAAGCCTCTCCCCTGCACATATTTTCCAGTTCTCCAGCCTGAACATGCTTCAGAGGTGAACAGAGGTATCACCTGAAGCTGGAATTAGGGTAAGTAAGTTAGCCACAAGTATTAATATCTTAAGCAGGCTAAAGTTTATGGCATGTTTTGTTACCAGCCATGATACAGAACTTTGTTTAGGAAAAACTGGTGCTTAGTGGCCAGGATGTTAAAGATAAAAATTGTTATCATTTTCTAAATGCTATGTCCTGCCAAATCTGATAAATAAAAGTCCTTTCTGAGGAAAATATACATTGCAATTGACTTTTTCCTGACTTAGGATTGCAAACTGGTAGGAGGGCAGTTAGCAGTTAATATGGGTAGCCAGGACTGCCGCTTCTGCCCAAGCCCTCCCCTTTACAACCAAGTAATACATATTAGAGATGTGAATCGTGTCCTCGATCGTCTTAACGATCGATTTCGGCTAGGAGGGGGAGGGAATCGTATTGTTACCGTTTGGGTGTGTAAACTATCGTGAAAATCGTTAAAATCGTGAGCCGACACACTAAAACCCCCTAAAACCCACCCCCGACCCTTTAAATTAAATCCCCCACCCTCCCGAACCCCCCCCCCAAATGCTTTAAATAACCTGGGGATCCAGCGGTGGTCCAGAACGGCGGCGGTCCGGAACGGCCCCCTCAATTGAATCCTGTTGTCTTCAGCCGGCGCCATTTTGCAAAATGGCCGCCGCAAAATGGCGGCGGCCATAGACAAAAACGATTCAACGCAGGAGGTCATTCCGGACCCCCGCTGGACTTTTAGCAAGTCTTGTGGGGGTCAGGAGGCCCCCCCAAGCTGGCCAAAAGTTCCTGGGAGTCCAGCGGGGTTCAGGAAGCGATTTCTTGCCGCGAATCGTTTTCCGTACGGAAAATGGCGCCGGCAGGAGATCGACTGCAGGAGGTCATTCAGCGGCGGTCCGGAACCCCCGCTGAACGACCTCCTGCAGTCGATCTCCTGCCGGCGCCATTTTCCGTACGGAAAACGATTCGCGGCAAGAAATCGCTTCCTGAACCCCGCTGGACTCCCAGGAACTTTTGGCCAGCTTGGGGGGGCCTCCTGACCCCCACAAGACTTGCCAAAAGTCCAGCGGGGGTCCGGAACGACCTCCTGCATCGAATCGTTTTTGTCTATGGCCGCCGCCATTTTGCGGCGGCCATTTTGCAAAATGGCGCCGGCTGAAGACAACAGGATTCAATTGAGGGGGCCGTTCCGGACCGCCGCCGTTCTGGACCACCGCTGGATCCCCAGGTTATTTAAAGCATTTGGGGGGGTTCGGGAGGGTGGGGGATTTAATTTAAAGGGTCGGGGGTGGGTTTTAGGGGGTTTTAGTGTGCCGGTTTTCCTGCCCTCCCCCTTCCCCCGATTTACGATTTTTTAACGATAAATCGGGGGAATTGGTATTGTATCGTGGCCCTAACGATTTTTGATGATTTAAAATATATCGGACGATATTTTAAATCGTCAAAAAACGATTCACATCCCTAATACATATACACAGATTTTGGAGTCAACAGGCCGCAGCTTTATTAAACACCCCCTGAGCCTGAGATATGCAAATGTAACCATGAATTACCCCCTTTTCACCCATCTGTCACAAACCAGCAAGATGGGCAACCTAGGCTATCCCAGCCTGCAAACCGTGTAAACCCAGGCTATCCCAGCCTGCCAGATGGGCACACCCAGTCTATCCCAGTTTGTATGAAGCACCCACCTTTATGCGTCCCACAACTCCCGCCACCACCACCACCAAGCAAGGAACCAATTAAATCGACCCCCGCCACCGTCCAGCAAGGAGCCGTACCAGCCACAACTACACCCAGTTGTTTGGCTAGAGACCCCCGACCTGCCCCCTGTCAGGTCAGCCACTAGTTACCAAAGCATAACCCCTCACAATCGGCTTGGGCTAACTACCACAGGCACAGGTAAGAATTACCTGCGACCCCCAAAGATGCGGCCAGGACTCCTACGGAGAATACATTCCACAGCCTCCTGCAGCAAGTTCAAGAACAAATCCAAACCAATAAAGGATAAACGTACCCCGTCCCTATGTAAGAGACCCACGTCCAAATCCCAGGACCAATCATGCCAAATATGGAAACCCCCAATCGAAGTCAGCCAAGAACCAATCTGTTGATCGGCCTTAGCGAGACATTGACGCCAAATCTTTTTCTTGATCGCTGAAGGACGAGGAATAATGTCGGATCAACAGAGAACCGTGGCAGGCAGCAGAACATAAACGCACATTAAATCTCTGTGCACCATGCCAACAACCGTCGACCAGACATCTAACCCCAATAATTCCCCCTAAGATGAACAATCAAAATATCCAGAGGACTGAGACAATCCAGCCCCTGACACAAACAACATAACAACTCCCTTCAACACATCCCCTCCGCCCCAACAACAAAAGGACACTCCACAACCCCTAAAGCCCTGTAAGGGCACCCTTGAGGATGCGAATAGGCCCAGGCCACATAGAGTGTCCCACAATCCATATGATTATCTCACAGCGGTCCGCACCTGCAAAGAGAGAAATGTTAATACCCTGTGCGATTAAGGAGACTCCTTGCGCACTTACCTAGTGAAAACATCCAATTTCTACCTTCCTATTTGCTGGATCATTCTGCCTGACAGACCGGAGAGTGCCGCAGAAGTGGCTGCACCAATCTGAAACGAGTGAGACCCGAATCTCGAAGTGTCCAACCCCAGTGCAGCCAAGCAAGCCCACAACACTGCCTCAAACTGATACTTCGTCAGCGGTCTCACATCCCGATGAACCAGAAAGTGAACACCCCCACAGGACAAATTCGCCCAAAGGCAACACCATTCACTACAGGGCAAGTACTCAGACCCGGTACGGGATGAAGTACCACAGACGACCCTCTGCCCAGCTGATCCATCTTGGATTTATGAATAAACAAAACAACCAAATCTGCACTAATACAGAAATAAAAGCCCGGACGCATCAGACTACTTGGTCGCCTGCGCCACCAACTCGCTGACTTAAAAAGCACCGAAAAGTGCCCAGACAAATGCCAACCAGAACAGACAACACTCGAACTTGTCGTCACAAATCTCGGACAACACATCCCACAATTGGTACAAAATGTCCTGAGTAATTGGCAGGCGTTTGTCCCCTGCCGGGGGAGAACGGCAAGCCCAACCCACCAGTAACCACCATATCAGAAACCTCCCCACCAGAAACCCCCAACTGTGGGCCCTCATAAAGAATGAAAATCCAGCGAGCTGCCTGTAGACCGCCAACCTAGAATCACCTGACCCTCTAGCCGTTTCTACAAACCTCACCAGTAGCTCATCAGAATCCAGACCCCAATGCCAACCCTGACTTGCTAAGAAGGACACCACCTTGTTTGTGGACTTCACATAACAGTTCCATGTGGAAGGAGCTAGTGATGCCCGGAGCAGCTTCCATGCTTCCAGGTGCCGAAGCTCCAGAGGAAAGAAGGCACCAATACTCCCTGCGAATCTGCTTCTGTGCAAGCTCCCAAAACAAGATCCACTTGCAACGAGAAAGAGAATCAGTGATAGAGTTAGCCAACCTGGGACATGCCTAGCCCATACCATGATATTCAACCCCATGAGATGCAACTCAAACTCACGCAGCAATTCTGAGACCAATATACACTTAGCTGCCCGTTTATTGATTAGCTCCACCACCCCCGTTATCGCACCAAATGACCACATTTCTATCCTGAAGCCGCGAACCCCAAAGGACTAAGGAGACCATGACCAGAAACAGTTCCAAGAAGATAATGTTCTTGGTAACGCCAGCCTCCTGCCAATCCTCCGTCCATACAGCTGCACACCAGGAGCCCCAAAAATAAGCGCCAAAACCCACCGAACCAGCCACATCGGTAAATAGTTCCGCATCGTGATTAGATACCGTCTCACTTTGCCACAGTGAGCAACCATTGAAATCAGCCAAGAAATGGTCCACAATCAACAATTCTTCATGCAACTGATGAGTAATGCCAATCCGATGTCCACCTTTTCTCAATCCGGTCATACCATAACTCATCCTACAGAGAAACACCCTGGCCATAGGGATCATGTGACACGCAAAGTTGAGACTCCCCACCAAAGAATGCATCTGACGCAGTGTCAACTTCTTGGCCCGGATCGTGTGGGAGACGAGATCCTGTAACACTGCTAGTTTGGTAGCAGGCGGTCACAAAGTCATTTCGACTGAGTCCAATTCAATGACAGGAAGGCCAAACAAGTACAGGGGCCCTCCATCTTACCTTCGGCTATGGGAATCCCAAATTCTGCAGCCATACTCTGAAAACACTGCAACAACTGCAAACATGATACTGAAGACGCATCCCCCACAAACAGGAAGTTGTCCAGGTAATGAACAAGATTAGCAATCCCAGCTCTTTCAGCCACTACCCAATGAATGAAGGAGCTAAAGGCTTCAAAATAAGCACACTCGATGGAACATCCCATAGGCAGGCACCTATCGAAGTAAAATTCATCCTGAAAGCGAAAACCCAGCAATGAAAATCATTCGGGGTATATCGGGAGAAGCCTGAAGGCAGAATCTATGTCCACCTTGGTCATCAAGGCCCCCACACATACCGCACCATACAGAGATCTTTCGGGATGTAGTCATTTACTGAATTACCCTCAAGGAAGGAAAGGTTGTGAATCAGATGGAACTTACCCGGTTCCTTCTTCGGTACCACCGCCAAAGGGGAGAAAACCATATCTTCATCAGAGGGACCAGGAAAGGACCCCAGATCCATTCCAGAGCAATCTCACTTTGCAATTTGGCCATGACCACGTGAGCCAATTTATGAACCAATGGACAATTCCGGCCCCAGCCGACCCCCACCGGTCCCTGAAAGGGGATAAAAAAACCTTGTTCAAAACCTCTCTGCAAAAGCTGAGCAACCTCCACTTTGGGATACCTAACCCAGCCATGACAGAATGGCATCAAAACGGACAGGGGTAGGAGCTATCCTCGAAACTTCATTTAGGGGGGGTTCTTAGGGATGACCCCTCCCCCGGTCCCGCCACCCGCTCACTTCAGATACTTGGAGGTGTGGTGGCCCAGTCCGCAACTGGAACATGCATGTTTAAACTTGCAATCGAGAAAATTGCATGCCGAGCAATTGTACTTCCAACATACATTGGGGAAGGTGATTGCCGCCCACTGAGCCCATCCCAGACCTAAAGGACCACACTCTGGATACACTAGAGGCTCTCCCTGTGTCAGAGGACATAGTAGACCCCAACTTAGAACCCATATGTGTCAAACACAAGCCAACATCCCTAGTTCCCCAAGCCATGTACTTATTTTCCTCCATTAAGTCACGGAAGCGCTCATTATAACTGAGCCATGACCATCCCTCGTAAACCCGACTGGCATCCAAAATGGCATCAGCATAAGCAAGTAACAGCCCATATTGGGCAGGGTCACAATGACCCACTAAACTGGCCAGCCAAAGGAACGAGCGGATCCAATTAAACATGTTATGCGCCACCCGGCGATCCTCAACCTGCGGCCTATCACCCCCATGCTGTCTTTTCTTCTCTTTCCTCTTATCCCGATGGCCCTCGAGCAGTGTGAAGATATCTATGTACTTTCGCTGTCCGAAGGAGGGATTTCGGAACATCCTCCCACAGTTCCGACAGGCTGATGAACGCAGGAGCCCACCTTTCCAGGATCTTTCTGCTGCCCCCCCCCCCCCCCCGTGGACCTACACCCTGCACTGAAACCTCTGACGAGGATGAAGAAAAAGAGGAAGAAATGGAAGAGCTGGAACGGGAGCGCTTCTTCTTGTGCCGAGACTTTGCATGCTTCTTCGGAGCCCCAAGAGAAATGACAAAATTGAAAAGAAAGGTAGTATCAAATAATTAAAACTTGTATATAATTAGATAAGTGGTAAAAACAAAAATGAACATAAAAATTGAAAATAAAAGTTACAAATTAAAAAGTAAAAATGGAATAAATATATTAAATATTAAACAGGGACGCTACAGTTAAAGAGTAAAAAATATGCTGCTGACACCAAATTGTTCACCTAAATCAGTATCGCAATTTAGTCCAAAGGGTGTAATAGTATTACAATCAAATATTAATTTTTGTTCCCATCTAAGTAACATGTTACTTTTTATTTTAATACTATTATACCCTTTGGACTAAACTGCAATATTGATTTAGATGTTAATTTGTGAAACATTTGTGAACAATTTGGTGACAGCAGCATATTACCTTTCTTTTCAATTTTGTCATTTATATCTTTTTATTTTCTATTCTTCCTATTTATTTTTTAGTTATCTAATTGCCCATTTTAGGTTATACATTATATATTCCAGCTCACCAGACTTATGCATCATTTTTTAATTACACTTACTATGCACTTTTTTTTTTATTGTTTTTCAAGGATTTTTTATGTGTACCTTTTACTCCTTATTTGTTTAGGTTTACTATTAGTCACATTTTTATCAACACATTTATTCTACAGAAATGCAGAAGAATATCACCAAGAAAGCAACCTATAATATGGCTAACTTTAAATTTTTCAATTTAACTGGCCACAAGAACAGGTATCAGTGTGTGTCTCCTTGCAATCAATTCTGACTAAGGAAGTCCTTCTGCAATGCACTATGAGTCACCAAATAAATACAGCTCCTTAATACAGACTAGCAATATCACTACTTGGCAAAATAGAGAGAGATTTCAAAGCATGCAGTACAGAAAAGGAGAAGAATATCACCAAGAAAGCAACCTATAATATGGCTAGCTTTAAATTTTTCAAATTATCATCATGTTTTTTTTATAGAAAAATGAAGAATATTCACAGTCTGGAGAATATGGGGGCATGCCAGTTATCAATTTGTCCTGTATGTGCTGCTTTTATCCAAGCATCAGGGGACCATCAGATACAGAAGGTAATCAAAATGACAATTAAAAAAAATGTATTGAGTGCCAAGTCAAAAACTGAATTATTTTAAGACCTTCAGTTCCAGAGGAAAATATTAGAACCACCATGGCTCAGAAGGTATACTTCAAAGTTCTGGTATGTCAGAATATGAAAAGGTCAAGCATTATTCAAAAGTTCTACAGCACTATCTGGTACTTAACAGACATGGAAAAATAGAAAAATAAAAATAAATCTGTACCTACTGGTGTAGGATGATACATCAACTGTAGCATTTCTAAAGCACAATAGCCCCCCCAGAACCCATCCTGCAGGAAGTGTTAAACAGAATCAGCAATCACTTTAGAAAAAATGCAGAAGTACTGCTCAGTAAACTGTCAAAGAATAAGGGCATTGCGTCCTGGGAGAGTAATGTATACCAGGGAAAGCCTATAAGTGTATCTCAGCTATTAGACCTGGTTTGTGGTAGAGATGTGCAATCGTTTATCACGAATTAGGCAATTACAAAGAAATTGCCTAATTCGTCCTGGTTCGGGGGCCCCGAAACCCGAAAAGGATTTTCCCCGAACTTCGGGGAAAATCCATTTTTCGGGTTTGTATGGGGAGAGAGGCACTTTTTTTTTTTTTAAATTAAAAACCACCCCAAACATTAACATTAGCTATAATAACACCCCCCCCCCCCCCATCCCGATCCCTCCCCAAGACTTACCAACATCCCTGGTGGTCCAGCGGGGTCCCGGGTGCCATTTGTCCCTCCATGGCGTGCCCAGTGTGCTAGTGCTAGCCACACTCAAAATGGTGCCGAATAGCCTCTGAACTACTATGTCACAGGGGCTACCGGCGCCATTGGTCAGCCCCTGTCACATGGTAGGAGAACCGACCAATGGCGCCGAAAGCCCCTGTGACATAGTATGGGCAAAGGCTATCGGCGCCATTTTGATTATGGGCAGCCGACGACGACATCGCTCCCAGACCCCCGCTGGACCCCCAGGGATTATTGGCAAGCTTTTTGGCCAGCTTGGGGGAGCCTCCTGACCCCCCCAAGGCTTGCCAATAATCCCTGGGGGGTCCAGCGGGGGTCTGGGAGCGATGTCGTCGTCGGCTGCCAATAATCAAAATGGCGCCGATAGCCTTTGCCCATACTATGTCACAGGGGCTTTCGGCGCCATTGGTCGGTTCTCCTACCATGTGACAGGGGCTGACCAATGGTGCCGGTAGCCCCTGTGACATAGTAGTTCAGAGGCTATTCGGCACCATTTTGAGTGTGGCTAGCACTAGCACACTGGGCACGCCATGGAGGGACAAATGGCACCCGGAACCCCGCTGGACCACCAGGGATGTTGGTAAGTCTTGGGGAGGGATCGGGATGGGGGGGGTGTATGTAATGTATTAAAATTAATTTAAATACGTGGGGTGGGGATTTTTTTAGCTTTGTTTTCCCGCGTCGTTTTTTGGCCCAGTTTCGGTTTTCCCCGTTTAGTTTTTTTTTTTTTTCAAAAAAACTAAACGATAAAAACCGAACTTTACCACGAAGTATCCGAGTCAAAAAACGACCCGGTAGCAAAACACGAAGCACATCTCTAGTTTGTGGTGCTACACACACCTAAGCTCTTGCACAATGGAGGATACCCAAAGTTTGGAGAGAGTTCATGCAAACCCTGGCAGAACTAAACATGCCCTCCACGTTCATGGGTAACCCAGCCAATTCGACTCAAGGAAAATCCTTCTGCAACACCTGCTGAAATGGCCACAAAAACTATAAAGCAAAGACCCCCTTCCCCGTAAAAGACATAAGTAGAGTGCTTGACACATACAAATGACTGAAGGTGTAATGATGTCTTTTCATTAAAAATACTTAAAAAAAAAAAGAGACTATAGACATTTGGTTCATTTTTTCAAAAATCCTCAAGAGGGAAAGATGCTTTTATTTAGGATTAGCATAACATTCTTGGTATGTAACACACATCTGGGGGTTTTGAAACAGCGAAAAGATTTAGACATACAGGGGCGGATTTTAAGAGCCCTGCTCGCCTAAATCCGCCTAAATCCGGGCGGATTTAGGAGAGCAGGGCCCTGCGCGCCAGTGCGCCTATTTTACATAGGCCTACCGGCGCGCGCAGAGCCCCGGGACTCGCGTAAGTCCCGGGGTTTTCAGAGGGGGCGTGTCGGGGGCGTGTCAGGGGCGGGCCCGATCCGCGCAGCGTTTTCGGGGCGTGTCAGGAGCGTTTCGGGGGCAGGCCCGGGGGTGTGGTTACGGCCCGGGGTGGTCCGGGGGCGTGGCCTTGCCCTCCGGACGCGACCTGGGGGCGGTTCCGGAGGAGTGGGTACCCAGGTTAGAGATTACACCAAAGGGCAGAGAGAGAGCTTCCAGCGGCAGCACGGAACCGGCAGAGTTGCTTAGACCGGTCGAATCCAATCCTTTCTAACTCAATGAGCTAGCAAACAAGTACAGGCTATATACCTGGATGGTGTGACGTCACTTGAGGGGGACGCTCCCGAGGTTCGTGCCATAACTGAAACAAAGACGTGGGTAGCATGCGCGCGCACCCTAGGATGCCCTTGGGAGAAACATGGCGGGAGGCAATGCCATAGCCATTCTGGGGACGCCGGAGAATACGGCTTGCAGATGCGGCGGTAGCCATCTTCCCAAGGCTAGCGAGGAGAGCAGAGAAACAGGTGAGGCACAAGGGTCGAAGCCGTCTGAGACCGACGGACGCAACAATATCAAAAAGGATAAAGACAGGATAGAGGTGGTCCAAAGAAGAGAGACCAAAATGTTGAGTGGCCAGCTCTGGAAGACTTATGAGGAGAGGCTGAAGGATCTGAATATGTATACCCTGAAAAAGAGGAGGTGCAGTGGAGATATGATCCAGACCTTCAGATATCTGAAAGGATTCAATGATGCATAATCAAACCTTTTCTGTTGGAATGTAATCAATAGAACTTGAGGTCATGAAATGAAACTCCAGGGAAGACAACTCAGAACCAATGTCAGGAAATATTTTTTCAATGCAGAGTAGAGAATGCCTGGAATACTCTTCCGGAGGAGGTAGTGAAGATGAAAACAGTGAAGGAATTCAAAGGGGCATGGGATAAATGTTGTGGATCCCGAAGGCTTGAGGATAGAATTAAAGAAAAGAATGCATGGGGGTAATTGGAGGTAACTTGCTGGTATGGCAGTTACTACACTTAGGGGTAGATTTTCAAAGGGGTATGCGTGTAAGATATGCACGTACCCCCCGAAAACCTACCCCAAAACCCCCCTGCGCATGCCGAGCCTATTTTGCATAGGCTCGGCGGCACGCGCAAGCCTTGGGACGCGCGTAAGTCCCGGGGCTTCGTAAAAGGGGCGGGGAGGGGGCATGTCCGGGGCGTGTCCAGGGTCAGGGGGCGGTTCGGGGCAGGACCGGGGGCGTGGTGCTGGCCGGGGGCGTGGTCGAGGCCTCCGGACCAGACCCCGGGTTAGGTGATGGCGCGCCAGCAGCCTGCTGGCGCGCGCAGATTTACGCCTGCTTTCAACAGGCGTAAATCTGCCAACAAAAGTAAGGTGGGGGGTTTAGATAGGGCCGGGGGGGTGGGTTAGGTAGGGGAAGGGAGGGGAAGGTGCGGGGGGTGGAAAGAAAGTTCCCTCCGAGGCCGCTCCGATTTCGGAGCGGCCTCGGAGGGAACAGGCAGCGCGCGCCGAGCTCGGAACGCGCAAGTTGCACAAATGTGCACCCCCTTACGCACGCCGCCCCCAGATTTTATAAGATACATACGGCTACGCGCGTATTTTATAAAATCCAGCGTACATTTGTTCGCGCCTGGTGCGCGAACAAAAGTACGCGCTCGCGCAACTTTATAAAATCCGGCCCTTAACAAATAACAGTATCAAGGCTTAATTCAACTCCAACATTGCTCTCTGCTTCAATGGCAGTGGAAAAAGGGGAATTGGATTCAGACAGCAGCCAATGAGAGCCCCCAACTTTTACAGTTTGGGGAACAAATAAACATGGGGGTAACTTGCTGCTGCAGCTTTTACTACCCTTAATCACTAAGCCTGATACTTTTGATAATTTTTCATCATTGCTCTCTGCTTCCACGGCAAGGGAAATAGCATCTGAGGTCCCTGACTTTTACTGTTTTGGAAACTGATAAGCATGAGGTTAACCTGCACAGTGCAGCAGATAATGTCATAAGGTTGTTGGATAGACTGGGAGCATCATTTGGTCTTTTTCTGCCATCATTTCTATATTTCTGTACCACCGTCAAAATGTATTTGTAGCTGCTGTTATAACTGGACAAGGCAGTCAGGTCAACCAGATCAGCCTGCCATTTTGCATCCACATCTGACATGATGGTTATGTTTCTTTTAAAATGTGTCCTAGCAGGTCTGTGTAAAGAATAAGCATCTTGATCTGTATGCCATTCAGTTACTTGTTTTCTGATCAATGTTTCATTACATGATTTAGAAGCCTGAAAAAGTGGATTTCACCAAATCTTCCTATAGAGCCTGGGTCATAAAACATTTTATTTAATAGCTGCTCGTGCATGGTTGAGGTGGTCTGTATTTAAAACAAAAACCTCAAGCCTTGCTTTATTCCATTTTGCATGCCTGAGTTTCTAATAACCCAACCCCCACACCCCGCACCCTATTAATCATCCTTTTTGTATACTACAAAAGGATCTGTTCACTCTGCATGTCTGGCAGGAAGGGCCATTGGGCATGTATTTATGTTGAGGGGGAGGAGGGAAGGGGGGAAGATAAAGAGAGAGAGAGAGCTTCCTTTTATGTCACAGTAACATTTCAGTCTGTATGCCAGCCAGGCAGGCTATTTGGGCATGTGTATTTACACTGAGGGCAGCTTGGGAGGGGGAAAGAAAGAAAGCTTCCTGATACATCACAGCTAGTAACTTTTAAATCCGAGGTCAGAAAGTCCTGTTTCTGGCTCTGTGACGACCCCCAGTAGCAATTATTTGGGCTTCTGGTGAGGTCATCAAAAAGCAGACAGGGTCCATTAATTTTGTCATCATTAAAAGCAACAGGGCTATTTCTGATGATGTTCTAGGAAGTGTACGTTTTTTGGGGGGTGGGGATGGGTTGGACTTCTGGTGATGTTATCTAAAGGTGGTCAAGGGTCATTTACAGTGACATCATAGGAGGCATGTTTTGGGATGGGATGTGTTTTGGGATGGAAGGGGATGTAGCTTAGGGTAGAGCATGGGAGGGGCTACTCCATTTACTTCTATAGGGTCGGAGAGGCATGGATGGAGCAATGGGTGTGGTTTGTGGGGGGTGGGAGAGGGGTCAGGCTGGGGGGTGTGATTTGAGGCAGGAGAGGGTGTAGTTTGGGGTGGAATTTGGGTATGGATACACCTGTTCACTTCTATGGGGTAATAGGAGCGTGGGCCAAGTTTGGGGCAGGTATGGGTGGGAAGTAAGTGGTACTTAGAAAGGAAGGGAACACTGATTGACTGATATCAATTTTGAGTGACAGTGTACCTATTATACTACTGAGGCATGACTTCAGAGTTCCTCTGCCTCCTTTTCCCCAAATCCCACCACTGAGACATGATTCCACAGAATTCCTCTGCTTCCTTTTCCCCAAGTACCACCATTGAGGCATGACTCCAATGACTTCCCCTGCCTGCTTTATCCCAAACAGTTGTTGAATCTAAGCAGGCAGGGGAAGTCGGTGGAGTCATGTCTCAGTGGTGGCGTTTCTCAACACCACCACTGGTGCATGTCTCCACTGACTTCCTCTGCGTCATTTGACCCAAATATGACCAGTGAGGCCTAACATATCCTGCATAAACCTGTCTTGCTGCAACCATGACCTCTGTGGCCTGACACTTCCAGCTGCAGCATCCCATTCTCTACCATATCCATTCAGGCCTATTGTATCCTGCATAAGCCAGTTTTGGTCCCACCATGAGCACTGTGGTCTGATACTTCCAGCTGCTGCATCCCGTACTCCACCATATCAACTCAGGCCTGATGTATCCTGAATAAATCTGTCTTGCTTTATCCATTACCACTGTGGCCTGGCACTTCCAACTGCAGCATCCCATGCTCTACCATATCTTCTCAAGTCTGACGTATCCTGCATAAGCCTGTCTTGCTGCAACCATAACCACATGGCCTGACAATTCCAGCTGCAGCACACCATGCTCTTTCATATCGACTCAGGCCTAATGTAACCTGTATGAGCCTGTTTTTCTCCATCCACAATCCTGGGACTTGACACTTCCAGTTTCAGCATGCTATACTCCAACTATATCAAAACCATCCAAGCAAGGCTTAGGATCCTTAATAACTGCCAATGGATTTTGCAGTCCCTAAGATTGGTATTTTTTTCTGCTTGTAAAGGTATTTTTCAAATGCTACATGGACCTGACACTTTCAACACCATAGTTTTGGGAGTATTATAGCTACATTTCTTGCTGTGTTACTCATCTCCTACCATTCCAATTTTAAAAAAAAATAATTAACTGACACCACTTCTGCTGCCGCTGCTCCTGCTCCAAGCCATTCTTCTTGCCACATTATGGTGCCCATTTTCTCCTCTGCTCTGTGCATGTGCAAGAACCGGGAAATGCCTTTGGGGTTGTTACCATTCCAATTCTTAAGATATACCAGAGCCATTGCTGCTGCTGCTGCTGCTGCCATTGCAAGGCAGTCGTGGTACCTGAGGCTGCTTCCTCCTATTCCAATTATGTTCAAGGTTCTTGTCAAACCCCCTTCCCCTACAGTACCTGCCCACTTTTCATCATGCCCTAGCCACACATTGTTTTGCAAACTTACTGACACACTCCTCAGGATTTTAATACCATTCTTCATCTATGGTTCTCACTTTCTTGCCACCTCTTGCTCTTGCCATGACTATCCATTCCTTTTCACACTTGCTGCACTGCTCCATGAACCATAGCTGATTTCATGACCCACTCTCAGCTGCCCTGTACTGTGCACTTGGGTAACGACCTGCCTATGATGTGTGTGGCTTACTCCATGACACAAACATATCCTACTGAACTTGTGGATCCTCCAGGAGCAGCTATACTTCGACAGGGAGAGGCATTCCCTCCTGTTGTTGTCTGCGTACTCCAACAGACTGACTGGCATCTCCCATGCCACTCTGCCTTGATGCTATGCCCCTCATCCTACACCTTCAGATCCTTGTGCCACTCAGCCTTGCTGCCATGCACAGATTTTACACCTTGGGATCCTTAACTTCTTTCTGCCTTGTATCTTCCTGGCATACTCCAGCTCTTACACTTTGAGGTCTTCTTGCCAATTTGGAGTGCTGCTGTACACTTCTCATATGCTTTTGAAATATTAATACCACTTTTTCTGCTTCTTGGTCCCTTTATCTGTACCTTGGGATTTTTTTCTGCCATGTTTTCTGCTTCATTCCCCCTTCATGGTGCCTAAGGGGTAGATTTTCTAAATGTGCGCGATCGCGTACTTTTGTTCGCGCAGTAGGCGCAAACAAAAGTACGCTGGATACGCACGTAGCCGCGCGTATCTTATTAAATCCGGGGACGGCATGCGCAAGGGGTTGCACATTTGTGCAACCTGCGTGCACCGAGCCCAGCGCGCGCTGCCTGTTCCCTCCGAGACCGCTCCGATTTCGGAGCGGCCTCAGTGGGAACTTTCCTTCACCCTTCCCCCATCTTCCCCTCCCTTCCCCTACCTAACCCGCCCCCCGGCACTATCTAAATCCACCCCCCCTTACCTTTGTTCCACGATTTACACCTGCTAAAAGCAGACATAAATCTACGCGCGCCAGCGGGCTGCTGGCGCGCGATCACCCGACCCGGGGGCTGGTCCGGAGGCTTTGACCACGCCCCCGGGCCAGCACCATGCCCCCGGCCCCGCAACGCCGCGTCATGCCCCCGAAACGCCGCGTCATTTTAGACGTGCCCCGACACGCCCCTCCTCGCCCCTTTTAGAAAGCCTTGGGGGATAAGTTCCTAGAGAAGTTCATAAACTGCTATTAATCATTAAGGAATAGTAGCTTGGGATCTAATATTTGGTTACTTGCCAAGTACTTGTGACTTGGATTGGCCACTGTTGGAAACAGGATACTGGGCTTTATGGACCCTTGGTCTGATCCAGTATGGTATAGCTTATGGTCTTATGTTCTTTGCCATGTGGCTAATCCTCTTCCCTAGATATGGGAAATCTTCCTGTACTTTGTGTACACTTTTTCTAGCAAGCTCATTGGTCTCCAGATGGATGATAACATTGATATCAGCGTTCTTACTTTCTTCTATAATTGTGTTGACCACCTGGTTTGCATTTCTGTTACCTGAGGATCCTGGAAGGCATTTAACTATTGTAACCCCATCAAAATGAGTTCCCAGATTGGTTCCTCTGATAACTGAGTCTACCAGCAGATGCAGCATTCTTTTATGACATTTGATCATGTTGAAGGGTTTCTGGGTGCATCATTGGGTGACTGCTTCCCTTTCAGACATCACTTCATATTCTGTTGCTGGGGCTTCTTCATTTTCCAATGCAGAAATTGCATTCTGTAAGGGTAACACTGGCCTTACATAATACCGACTGCAATCCAATTATTCCTGGAATTCTGAATCCTGTATGTGTGAATTCTTTGTGGGAGTGGTGACAAATGCACAGGATGTTTCAAAGCTGGGGAAACTGGATGTCTCTGGGTCACAGTCCTTGTTCTACCAGAGCCCACTGTATATTATTTATACCTGGGTTTCTAAATTCTCTGTGAGAGCTGGGAGAGATATTCAGACAAAGAAATGAAGAAAGAGAGAAAAAGCAAAAGTTGATGTGACAGAATAAGAAACAAGAAAGAACCTCATCCGGAAATAGCTGTGGAGCAAGGATAGAATCCTTGTAGCTGTGAAGTAACAGAAGAAATACATTACATGCTTTGTAAGATTTAGAGAATGACATTTGTCATTATATTGAATTGATAAATGTAAAAGAAAGAGAAAAAGGAGAAAGTTACACTTTCTAGATTATTATCAGTACATTTAATAAACATGTTTAGTGAAACTGTCTGAAAGAATAAACAGACTAAACTATGTCCGGTGAAGCTGCAAGTTTCAATTTTGGTGTACAACATGTCAAACAAGAAAATGGTTAAAGTAAGGTCCCTTGTTAAGTGATAAGAGGGAAATGTTTGTGTTTACAATAAATTAGCATGTCTACTGCTAGTTCAGTAAACATTTATGTTTTGTTTCTTTTAGCTAACTGGTATAGTCTCTGTTTATTAAAGTTTGCATTGCATTGTTTCACTAAACTATGAAAAAGCAATGAAAAAGAAGAAATGGATATGTCTATTAGCCAATAGCCAGTGGTCATATGTTAATTATAGTTATTATATAAAAGACTTAAAAAAAAAGTACTAAGATTTATGTTTCATTTGTACCTTAAGAGAATGAATTGTCAGATAACAGTATGAAGCCAGCAAAACTGGAAAAGAATATGTGCAAATGGTTTAGTATGCCACAGTCTGAAAAAATTCTTATATGTGCACTGTTACAGAAGTGGTTCTGACATGTCCATAAATTTAAAGTGTAGTTATTATTCAGGTATACATCATATTTCTAGAAAATAATACTATAGTAATAGTAACATTGAAGTATGATGCCATTTATAATTTAGAATTGAACATAGTTAATCCCCATACTCACAGACAAGAGTTTTTCCTGATGTATAATTAGACAGACCATTGAATCTTTCTTGATTTGAAAGAAAAATAATTATCCATAGATGCTTCAACAATTACCATGATTGAATAGAGTGTGAACTACCATGCCCAAGTATGAGGGTTGTGAAGCAATATAGAGAATACTATCGTGTAAGATGTAATTTTAAATTAATTAACTTTTAATATAAAGGTTTTGTTTCATATATCCAATCAATGAACACTCATTTTCTGAGTCTTCCTTTTATAGAGAAGATAAAATGTTTCAAATCAAGTTTTCCCTTTAAGCTCTAAATATTATTTGAAAAACTCTGAACTTATTTTCAGAAAGTCGTATATAATATAATATATACAAGTTCAGGTTTTAAAATATATATATGAGACAGCAAATATATATATATATATATATCAGATAGCTAGGGGAGAAAGGGGAATTAGCTTCAATCAACAACCAGCGAAGCCCCTGACTTTTAACGTCTCGGGAACAAATAAGCATGAGGGTAACTTGCTGATGTGGTTGTTACTAATCTTAACCAATAAGCCTGATACTTTTGATGCAACGCCAACATTGCTCTCTGCTTCCATGGCAAGGGGTAAAGGGGAATTGGATTCAGAAAGAAACCAATGAGGGCCCTGACTTTTATGCTCTGAGAAACTGATAAGCATGGGTGTAACCTGCATGGCATGGCTGAAATTACCATAAGAAGCTTGCTGGGCAGACTGGATGGACCATTTGGACCTTTTATGCCATCATTTCTATATATATATATATATATATATATATATATATATAGATATATATATATAGATATATATATATAGATATATATAGATATATATATATAGATATATATATATATATATGAAGATGGAAAAAAATATATATATATGAAGATGGAAAACTATACATATATGAAGATGGAAAACGTGCTTCAACTGTTTTAAAAGACTTATTATCTTGTCTCTATTGTTTTCTTTTTATTACTATTGTTCTTATAAAATGTTAGTTGAAAATGCAGACTAGAAATTATTTTATTTCATGTTTTCATTTTTATTTTTACAGGTCCACTTTTTGACTCATTCTTCCTTGTGCAATGCCTTTATGTAAGTATACGTTTGCGTTATGGGGTCCAACTTATTAAGAAGAGTGGAAATAATTGTTTATGAACCATGCCATGGCCTTCTGAGGTATCTGCTTAATAGCTAAAGAAGAAAGTAACAGCAAGTGCACAGAGGGAATGTGCATGTTAATGATGATGAGTGCAGGGATTGTAAAAAATATGTTTTGTAAGATGTGAACAAATGAAAGGGATTAGGCAAGCAGAATTGTAATAACTGTGCAAATTCCAGAGAAATCATTTGGAGCTTAGAATCAAACTCCTAAGGACAATCCAAGGTGGATACCAATCTGTTGTATTTATTTGGTTTGTTTTTGTCATGTATAGTAGGGTAAGCCATTATTTTTGTCCTATTTTATCACACTCTCTATTTATTTTCTTTTAGTTTCCTTGCTACTGTTATTCTTTAATTTGATGATCCTGGACAAAATCCCTCATGGTAGAACAATCCTTTAAAATACCACCACCTTCTTTTTACACACGGCAGCGTTTTCAAAGAATTCAGAGATATTCTCCAGATCATTGCACTCAGCACTTTCCCTGTGAATTGCATTTCAACATTTCTCTGACTGTCATTAATTAGCAATTATACTATTTCCCTGAAAACATTAATTTATGAATTGACTTTTCTTGGTGGATAAACACAAACCCTTGTGAATGGATGAAGACTAATGGACTTTGCCAAAAAGACATGTTTCCCCCATCTGCTTCCCTTCACTCTGGAGTGCCAAAGATCTTGACTATAAGATTTTAACTTTAAAGGGATTGCTTACGCTTACAGGCCTGAAAAGGGGAGCCTGCTGGATGTGTTACCATTCAGTAAATCATGGTTCAAACAGCTGGAATTCCCATACCCTTCTCCTTGACTTTTATATAGTAATTGCACATGGTATGTACTACCATGTGCAATTGACTCCCAAGTCAATGTCTTCTCAAAATAAATGGAATCTTTATTGCTGGGCACAAGAGATATCCATGACCCATCATCCAGTATGCAGTCTAGATACCATAGCCTCCCTGTAATTGAATTATTGGAAGCCCCTTTTTTACACATATACTTCCAGTATTATGGAAAATGTTACCATAGAATTATTGTTAAGATGGGATGAATTTAATGAAACATGCAGATAGTAAATAGTAAATTGCATGCCAGTCCTAAACACATCAGAGAAACTCCTGCTTTATTCCAGTTTGAATCACTGTTCAGATACTCACCTATAGCCAGAGCCAGTTTCTGGGTGGATGAAGAACTTGACGGAGGGTATTCAAAGAGCAAAAGGGCGGATTTTCAAAAGACCACGCGCGTAAAATCTGGCCTTTACACGCGTAGCCGGGCCTAGCGCACACCGAGCCTATTTTCAAAAAGGCCCGGCCACGCGTGTAAAGGCCGGAACACGCATAAGTGTGGGCCTTTCTGAAAGGGGCAGGCCAGGGGGTGTTTTCTGGGTGTGGTGGGGTGAGGCTAGGAGTGCCTGGTATAGTGGCCATTTGCCACTGTGCCAGGGGATCGCACGCTGGCAGGGTGCCGGCACACGCAACTTGCTCCTGCTCCTTGGCAGGAGCAAAAGGTAAAACAAAAAAAATTGGGGTAGTTAGGATAGGGATAGGGGGAGGTCAGGATAAGGGAAGGGGAAATGAGGTTAGGGTAGGGGGGTTGGGAAGTTCCCTCCCGGTACACTCCTTAATTGCATGTGCAGACCCAAAATTTTATAACACGCATGCACCAGCGTGCTCATGTTATAGAATCACGCGTCCATGTGCACGCACCAGGTAGCCCGACACATGGACAAACGTGTAAATTTTGAAAATCTACCCCAATGTGTGTAAACAGCCTCTGGCAGCCTCTCCCCCCAGATCATTGTCACTTCTTCCAGAGTTGATAGTGCTGCCCTCTCACCAATGCTTCCATTCCCCAGGAGCCCCACTAAACTCTGCAGCATGATTTGGCTCTGTCCCAGAAGGGGGGAAGGGGTGCCATCAGTTGAGGGGGGCACTTTTCGCCCAGGGTACGACTTGCCCTAAATTCAGCCCTGCCTACTAGGGATGTGAATCGTTTTAGGACGATTAAAATTATCGTCCGATAATTTTAATATCGTCTTAAACCGTTATGGAACACAATACAATAGAGATTCTAACGATTTATCGTTATAAATCGTTAGAATTGTGAGCCGGCACACTAAAACCCGCTAAAACCCACCCCCGACCCTTTAAATTAAATCCCCCACCCTCCCGAACCCCCCCCAAATAACTTAAACATTTCCTTGCCAAATCCTACCTCCTTCAATCCCCCACCCCCCCCAACCCCCCCCCCCCCCCAAATGACTTAAATTACCTGGGGGTCCGGAACGGCAGTGGTCCGGAACGGGCTCCTGCTACTGAATCTTGTTGTCTTCGGCCGGCGCCATTTTCCAAAATGGCGCCGAAAAATGGCGGCGGCCATAGACCAACAGGATTCGACGGCAGGAGGTCCTTCCGGACCCCCGCTGGACTTTTGGCAAGTCTTGTGGGGGTCAGGAGGCCCCCCCCCAAGCTGGCCAAAAGTTCCTGGAGGTCCAGCGGGGGTCAGGGAGCGATTTCCCGCCGCAAATCGTTTTCCGTACGGAAAATGGCGCCGGCAGGAGATCGACTGCAGGAGGTCGTTCAGCGAGGCGCCGGAACCCTCGCTGAACGACCTCCTGCAGTCGATCTCCTGCCGGCGCCATTTTCCGTACGGAAAACGATTCGCGGCGGGAAATCGCTCCCTGACCCCCGCTGGACCTCCAGGAACTTTTGGCCAGCTTGGGGGGGGCCTCCTGACCCCCACAAGACTTGCCAAAAGTCCAGCAGGGGTCCGGAAGGACCTCCTGCCGTCAAATCCTGTTGGTCTATGGCCGCCGCCATTTTTCGGCGCCATTTTGGAAAATGGCGCCGGCCGAAGACAACAAGATTCAGTAGCAGGAGCCCGTTCCGGACCGCTGCCGTTCCGGACCGCCGCTGGACCACCAGGTAATTTAAGTCATTTGGGGGGGGTTCGGGAGGGTGGGGGATTTAATTTAAAGGGCAGGGGGTGGGTTTTAGCGGGTTTTAACGATTTTAACGATATATCACGATATTTTACCCCCCCAAACGGCAACAATACGATTCCCTCCCCCTCCCAGCCGAAATCAATCATTAAGACGATCGAGGACACGATTCACATCTCTACTGCCTACAGCTCAACATTTTAATGTTTTTATGAAACACCCAAATGTTATTTATTTTAGTAATAGAAGCTATTCTTGCATTTACTCTGATTTGAAAGAATTGCTCTGTTGTTTCAAAGCAATTAAGTTTGTGTGAGTCCCGTTTATTATGTGATCCCTGTGTTACAAGTTCCATAAGGATCAAGATGGGGGAAGATGTTAAGTAGATTTAGGGCAGCTTGAGCAGTATGGAAATACAAAATTAATTTCTTTGAATATAAAAAGATCTCTTATAAACGTAAAAGAATAGAAGGAAGCATATTTTTCTTATAAATTAATTCTAAGTGTTAGTTCTTTTTATATTTTAAGACCTTGCTCCTATTTCTGCAAGCAGTTTTCATGTTTTTCCTGCTTTTAAGAAGCTTTGGAGGAGAGAGAGAGGGGAGGAGAAAGCCTGAGGTTATTGCAGCATAAATAAAGGATAGGTCCACTGAGGAGTTGTCTATGTGGTCACAAGATGAAAGTCAGCAGGTGGTCGCAACATGTACATTAGGGATGTGAATCGTTTTTTGACGATTTAAAATATCGTCCGATATATTTTAAATCGTCAAAAATCGTTAGGGCCACGATACAATACCAATTCCCCCGATTTATCGTCAAAAAATCGTAAATCGGGGGAAGGGGGAGGGCAGGAAAACCGGCACACTAAAACCCCCTAAAACCCACCCCCGACCCTTTAAATTAAATCCCCCACCCTCCCGAACCCCCCCCCCCCAAATGCCTTAAATTACCTGGGGGTCCAGCAGCAGTCTGGAACGGCAGCGGTCCGGAACGGCCTCCTGCAATTGAATCGTGTTGTCTTCAGCCGGCGCCATTTTTCAAAATGGCGGCGCAAAATGGCGGCGGCCATAGACCAACACGATTCGACTGCAGGAGGTCGTTCCGGACCCCCGCTGGACTTTTGGCAAGTCTTGTGGGGGTCAGGAGGCCCCCCCAAGCTGGCCAAAAGTCCCTGGGGGTCCAGCGGGGGTCCGGAAAACGATCTCCTGCCGCGAATCGTTTTCCGTACGGAAAATGGCGCCGGCAGGAGATCGACTGCAGGAGGTCGTTCAGCGGGGGTTCCGGACCGCCGCTGAACGAGAGGTCTAGAACGGGTAGATGTGAATCGGTTATTTACTCTTTCAGATAGTAGAAAGACTAGGGGGCACTCCATAAAGTTAGCATGGGGCACATTTAAAACTAATTGGAGAAAGTTCTTTTTTACTCAACGCACAATTAAACTCTGGAATTTGTTGCCAGAGGATGTGGTTAGTGCAGTTAGTATTAGAGATGTGAATCGTGTGATCGATCGTCTTAACGATCGATTTTGGCTGGGGGGGGGGGAGGGAATTGGATCGTCGCAGTTTTGGTTTTTTTTAAATCGTGTAAATCGTAAATCGGGGGAGGGTGGGAAAACCGGCACACTAAAACAACCCTAAAACCCACCCCGACCCTTTAAAATAAATCCCCCACCCTCCTGAACCCCCCCAAAATGTCTTAAATTACCTGGGGTCCAGTGGGGGGGTCCCGGTGTGATCTTCCACTCTCGGGCCACGTGTGCGTTATTAGAAATGGCGCCGGCGCTACCTTTGCCCTGACAGGGCAAAGGTAGCGCCGGCGCCATTTTGGTTCCTGTCCCCCAACGTCACGAGCACAGGAGATCGCTCCCGGACCCACGCTGGACCCCCAGGGACATTTTGCCAGCTTGGGGGGGCCTCCTGACCCCCACAAGACTTGCCAAAAGTCCAGCGGGGGTCCGGAACGACCTCCTGCAGTCGAATCGTGTTGGTCTATGGCCGCCGCCATTTTGAAAAATGGCGCCGGCTGAAGACAACACAATTCAATTGCAGGAGGCCGTTCCGGACCGCTGCCGTTCCGGACCGCCGCTGGACCCCCAGGTAATTTAAGGCATTTGGGGGGGGGGGGTTCGGGAGGGTGGGGGATTTAATTTAAAGGGTCGGGGGTGGGTTTTAGGGGTTTTAGTGTGCCGGTTCACGATTTTCACGATTTTCACGATACTTTTAAACACCCAAACTGCAACAATACGATTCCCTCCCCCTCCCAGCCGAAATCGATCGTTAAGACGATCGAGGACACGATTCACATCTCTAATGTACATAAGGTGTAAACAATTTTTTCTTCTTATAAATGTGAGATAACAGAAACAAAGTCACTGATATCAGAAGGCAGTCCCTTTTTTATCTATAAGCAGCTTACTTTGAGTGTCTAGCAGCAGTAAAGGTTCCAGCATATAAATACTAAAGGGGCTGTCCTGCCTGACAATATAAGACATGGATGTAAAAATACAGATAGTAACAGGAAAACATGAAGCATTGAGAGTTAAAGACTTCAAAGAAAGGAAATAGATGATATCTAGAGAGAACCATCTTCTATGAATGTTGCGCTGCTGCTTGCGGGCCTAGCCGCAAGCATCCTCTTACATGCAGTGTGGCCTGGAGGCCACCTCTGCCGCCTCTCTCTCTGCGGCCTGGGGCTGCCACCACTGGATCCTTCACGCGGCCTGAGGCCGCCACCGACGTCCTTCCTCTGTGGCCTGGAGGCCGCTGCCACCACTGTCCGCAGTGGGCGAGCCACCGCTGACACTGCTGCCTTTCATGCGGCAGGAGCTACGGCTGACCAGGTCTCCCTGTGGACTGGAGGCCATGACCGCCGCTGTTTCTTACGGCTAGGCTGCCACCGACCACCTTCCTCTTTCACAGCTCGGAGACCACCATCATTGCCACCTTCCTATGTGGCCTGGAGTGCCACCACCGTCACCTGCCTTGTGGCGGAAAGTCACCGCCATCTTGTCCTTCCTCCGCGGTGGGGAGCTACTGACATCAGGGCCTCTTCACTGCATGGATGCCGCTGCCGCTGTCCTTGGTCCTGCCTCTTCCTAGGTGCGAGGCCCCACCTCTCTTCAACATTTAAAGGGCCCGCGGTGGGCAGAGCCTTGTGACCCTACCTGATGATGATTCCAAGGTGTCTCCTCTTCAGCCCTATAAGAAAGGCCTCTCATCAGTCTCTCATCACCTTCACAAGGAGCTAGCTTGCTCCTAGATTCTCTGCTGTTCCAGCTCTTCGTTCCATGAGGTTCCAAAGTCCATCTTTGCTTCTTCAAGGCACTCTGTTCTTCGTGGGAATTCACTTGTCTTTATCCATTATTCCTGGTCTCTAATGAATAATGATGGAAAATTCATCGTAGCTAGAGAGGGGGTACCCGAGTCAGTAGGTAGATGGGGACTTTGAGGACAAGGTCAGGACGGACCGGAAGTCCTCAGGAAAGGAAAGTGCGTGTAGTTGGGTGTGGGCAGCCTGGAGGAATGGCCCCGTGGCTATGGCACGGCGGGGGGCCGGAAAGATGTTGGCGGCCTGGCTTAACACAGGGGACGCCGGTTTTTGACACCCGGATTACAGTATGGATGAACGCACCAACGGCTCGGGTCCCAGTATAAATAAATATGTTAATTTATGTTAATGAGGTTAATAAATGCTGCGGCCTTGTTTTCACCAAAAACGGAGTTTGTGTAATATGTTGGGTGGTTCGGGAGTGGAAAGGGGGGGGGGGGGGGGGAAACGGACACGGAAGTGAAAGCTGAAACTGAGCGGGTCCCCTAAACCCTGTGCCTTTGTGAAGAAGGCAAAACCAGCCAAGTGGTTTATTGTGGCTCCTCTGGACAAGCTTGACTCCTTCGCCCACGATATGAACCAAACTATTTGTTTTGCCTCCACTACCCCTGTTGCGCCTCCTTGCCCCTGAATAAACTCTTGCACCCTAGCGTAACCCCTGCAGTAGGCTCTCCAAGTCGCTGGGGCAACAGACACCCTCAACAATCCCTGCTCGACCTTGCTCCAATTTGCCATAAATGGTCCGGTATTGGGACTTCCTCCGCCTCTGCCTCCGGCACCTGTTGGCAAAAAAGATCCCACTTAGCCCTTGATAGTGCATCGGCCACCTGATTCCGGGCACCGGGTACGTGCTTCGCCCTTAAGGTCATATTTAAACGTAAACTTTGCAGGACCACTTCCCTCAGCAATTCTGCCACTCATGAGTAGCGGGCGGCCTGCTTGTTCAACACCGTCACTACCGCCATGTTGTCACACCAAAAAACTATTCATTTGTTGTGCAACTTGTGTGCCCACACCGTGATCGCTACTAATATGGGGAAAAGTTCCAGGAACGTATATTCTTTACTAAACCCCTGTCCCTCCAGAGCTGCAGCCATGGAGCCGCGCACCAGGTGCTCTGACAATATGCCCCGAAACCCCATCCTCCTGACGCATCTGTGAATATACCCAAGTCCTTGTTTGAAACAGGCTCTTCCTGCCACATTGATATGCCATTGAAACTGTCCAAAAATTGCAGCCACATTAAGATTTTGGCCCTTATTGGTTGCGCTACTCTAATGTGGTGGTGCGGGCGCCTTACTCCTTTTGTCGCGTCTGCCAACCGTCTCAAAAAGGCCCTCCCCGTGGGTATTACTCGGGATGCAAAATTCAGACTTCCAATTACAGATTGCATGATGGCCAATGTAACCTTCTTTGACGCCAATGTCTGTCGAAGCATAAGAACATAAGAACATAAGAAAATGCCATACTGGGTCAGACCAAGGGTCCATCAAGCCCAGCATCCTGTTTCCAACTGTGGCCAATCCAGGCCATAAGAACCTGGCAAGTACCCAAAAACTAAGTCTATTCCATGTTACCATTGCTAATAGTAACTTAATAGCAGGTAATGGACTTCTCCTCCAAGAACTTATCCAATCCTTTTTTAAACACAGCTATACTAACTAGGGATATGAATCGTTTTTTGACGATTTAAAATATCGTCCGATATATTTTAAATCGTCAAAAATCGTTAGAGGTGATATACAATAGGAATTCACCTGATTTATCATCAAAAATCGTAAATCGGGGGAAGGGAGAGGGGAAGGGGGAGGGCGGGAAAACCGGCACACTAAAACAACCCTAAAACCCACCCCGACCCTTTAAAATAAATCCCCCACCCTCTCGAACCCCCCCAAAATATCTTAAATTACCTGGGGTCCAGTGGGCCATATTGCAAAGTGGCGCCGGCCGTATGGCCATATTGCCATATTGCAAAATGGCGCCGGCCGTATGGCCGTATGGCCGGCGCCATTTTGCAATACAGCAATACGATTCGAGTGCAGGAGGTCGCTCCCGGACCCCCGCTGGACTTTTGGCAAGTCTTGTGGGGGTCAGGAGGCCCCCCCAAGCTGGCCAAAAGTCCCTGGGGGACACCCTGGGGGACACCCTGGGGGACACCTCTATCATATCCCCCCTCAGTTGTCTCTTCTCCAAGCTGAAAAGTCCTAACCTCTTTAGTCTTTCCTCATAGGGGAGTTGTTCCATTCCTCTTATCATTTTGGTAGCTTAAGCACTTTCTCCATTGGTAATCTTGATGTCATGGCCTGTGTATCTATTTCTATGCCCAAAAAAGACAAGGTGGTTGCCGGACCCTCCGTTTTTTCTTGCGCCAAAGGGACCCCGAAATCTTGGGTCATCTCCTGAAATGCTGTTAATATTTACGCACAAGTGTTCTTATTGGCCGGTCCCACGAACAAACAATTGTCCAGGTAATGCACCACATTGCTGTTCCCGGCCCTTTTTTGGAGTGCCCAATGAGGAATGTGCTAAACATCTCAAAATATGCGCAAGATATGGAACACCCCATCGGCATACATTTGTCAAAGTAATATCTTCCGTTAAAGTGGAAACCTAGGAGCGGGAAGCTGTCGGGATGAACAGGCAGCAATCTAAATGCGGACTTTATGTCCGCCTTGGCCATTAACACCCCTTGCCCACATTGCCTTACCAGAGCAATGGCCGCATCGATGGATGCGTATTGGACCTTACAGGCATCCTCTGGTAAGTGATCGTTAACGGAATCGCCCGGAGGATATGACAGGTTCTGAATTAGCCTAAATTCCCCTTGCTCTTTCTTAGGTACTACTGCCAAGGGTGAGAAAATCATCTCCCGGAAAGGTGGGTCCACAAATGGACCTGCCATTCTACCCATTTCGATTTCCTTCTTGACCTTCTGTTGCACGATATCCGCATGTCTCACTGCAGAAGCGGCATTTCCTAAGCTTGCGCTCTTGATTTGTCCCTGAAAAGGTATCCTGAAGCCGTAACGAAAACCTTCCCTAAGCCTGGCAGCATCATCCCGTTTAGGGTATGCTACCAGCCATTCATTGATAGTTGTCAATTCTACCGGCGAAGGTGCCTTGCTGAAAACACTATTGTTTTCCTCCCCCGCTGAAATTCCTGGCCGTCCCTTGACCTGTTTTAGTACATTTACTCGCCGGGTGTGGTGCGGCACAGAGAGAACATATATGTTTAAATTTACATTCGTGAAAGGTGCATCCCACCTTGTTGAATCTCCAACAAACCTTGCTATTTCCGCTTTCCCCCCATGAACTACTCCCCGGTGTTGCCAGCCCATTGCCTGCCTTTCCAATTGCATGTGCTCCGCCTATATCGAGGACCTTGCTGGTCATCTGTCGCAACCATAGGCCTACGTCCTGTGTTCCCCATGACATGTTCCTGTTGTCTTCCATTTTATCCCTAAACTGTTCATCATAGTTTAGCCAACCCCAACCTTGATACTCCTTGTAAGCCTCGAGTATTGCATCTGCATAACTAAGCATGGGTGCATACTGGGACGGGTCCTCCTTTCCTATGACGCTAATCATTCTTAAATAGGCTCTGGCCCAATTAATGATATTCTTTGCCACTTTTACTTCCCCCCCTTTTTTCTCGTCCTTCTTTCCCCTCTTCTTTCTCTCAGATGCACCTTTCCTGCCCTCCAATATAGAGAATATATCTATATACTCCCTTTTTCTTATTTTGCTTCGCAAGCCCTCGGGACATTTTCCCACAACTCAGCTAAAGGAGGCAGCGCCATTGCTGCTGTCATGCCCGCAGTCACCTGCTTAACCGTCGCTGCGGACCCTGCTTCTGCTTCCCTCCCATCGGAGTCCTCCTCTGATGAGCCAATGGAGGATTCGCTATCCTTCCTCCTTCTCTTATTACCCTTTCCTTTTGTTGCTCCATCCGTGTCCCGCTCTCCGCCACCTGCTCTAGCGGTCGCCTCCGGCTCCACCATCGATTCTGGTGGTGTTTCTGGTGCTCGCATCTCGCTGTCCTCCTCTAAACTTGCGACGCCTTCCCCGGTGTCCATCGCTTTCGCCTCTTTGTCTCTGCCATTGTCCTTTGCCACGATCTGTTTCCTGGGTTGCTGTCCTTTTTTTGGTTGTCCTCTCTTGCCTTTGGGCAGACCCTGTTGATTTTTCCACTCCAGTGTCCCTGTCCTGTGGAGCCATCGTTCCCCCAACCGCCGGGCCAAACCATGGCGGTGGTACATGTGTTGCTGGTAAGGGTTAGCCATTGCAGCCTGCCATTGCTGGGCACCGTACTGGTTTCCTCCCTGCCCGCCTTGAGCCGATGAATCCGAGGGTGGGCCTGATGCTCCCATAGTTGGCATGGCCCCTGCACTCATCGCTGGCCACATGGGCCATCCCCACTGTGGTAGGCCACCTCGTCCCATCTCAAACTGCGATATGGGCCCTTGGTGGCTGCCTTGTTCTGTCAGGGTTGACCTTGGCTGCTGCCACCTGCCTCCGTTCTTTTTTACTTGCGCATTCTGTGCCTTCGCCGCAGATCCTGCTCCCTTCTGACTCTTGTCCTGTGGTCTCTGTCTCCTCCTGGCTCCTCCTCTGCCCTCCCCTTTTCTAGGGGAAGCATCCGCCTGTGTGTCCTGTGGTTCTGCGACCCTCTGCTGCCTTGCTTCCCCCCGTGCTCTCGCTGCTCCTCCACCTGGCTTGCTCGTGATCAAGTAACAAAAGGGGACTCTCTTTTTTTTTTTTTTTAATTATTATTTACTCACTGTTCGAAGTTCCAAGGGGGGAGTGCTGGCAAAGTCCTCGTGCAGCTCTTGGATCAATCTCCGGTCCTTGTATCCACTGCTAAAGGTCCCTCTCAGCTTTCCAAAGCTGGGCTCTGATCAGGGCAGACCACAATGCTTTATGCTGTTGCTGCAAATGCTGGCAACTCCTTCGCTCTCTCCCCACGTGGCCGCCGAGTTTTACCTCCTGCTCTCTGCACACGCTGGCAGCTCCTTCGCTCTCTCCGCATGTGGCCTCTGATTTTTATCTCCTTCTCCGTGCAATCACTGCCACGTGGTCGCCGAATTTTGTCCCCTGCTCTGTGCTCGGTAAAAGGCAGCTGTGCCTTTAAATGCCAACGCAGGTCTCCGGGTCCTCTTCGGGTACTCCGGGAGTGCCTGCCCAAAAATCTCTTTTCTCTTTGTTTTTGTTTTTGTTTTTTTTTAATTTTTCAAAAGCGCGTCGCTCGCGGGCTGGGTCTTCTCTGGGCCCTCTCCTCGGCGAAAATTGCGAGCGCTGGCCAGGTAAAAGGCTAGGCCCAGCGCTCGCCGCGGTTTTAAAGACCTCAGCCTCATGAGACCCGTGAGGCTGACATCACAGCGCGATGACGCACTGGCCTCGCCATGCCGCACGCGTCATCTCGCCCTCCCCCGGACCCAGGGAGGGTTGTTCGGCGCCGCGCAGCTGCTAGCCGTCCGGGAGGTATTGGTTTTCATCAAAAAAGATGTTGGTTTTCAGCGAACTAGAAAAAGAAGAAAAATAAAAGAAAAAAAAATGTAAAAAATTTGACAGTCGGGCCCATCACGAAAACCAACGGCGTTAAACTCGGCATCGGTTTTTGTGATGGGGCTGACTGTCACGTTTTTTTTTTTTCTTTTCTTTTTCTTCTTTTTTTGATGCGTACATCTATTAATGTCTGCTCCTGGGAGGCATTAATAGATGACAGTTTAATGTGCATCCAAGATGCACATTTTTCTTTTTGCATCGGGAGTAAATGCCTAATAGCCTCATTCACATGCATTTGCATGTGAATGAGGCTATTACATTCACTCTGCGTTAGACGCGCGTTGAATAGGCGCTAATCCCCTTATTGCATTAGGGGATTGATTAGCGCCTATTCTACCCGAGTCCAACTGCTCGTTAAGTGTGCGCTCGCCTCAGTGCACCATATTGCATCGGCCCCTAGAGAAGGATTGCATAATACTATCTTTCTCCATGAATTGTGCGATCCAAGTTAATTCTTTTTGATACTAGTGAACAAAAACCCCTGAATTAAATCTGGTTCAAACAACTTATTACCCAACAAAGGTAAAAACTGGGAAATATGCCAATCCAATTTTAGCATACGACAAAGTTGCCGCCATGCGTATGTCACCGGAAGTACTAAGGGGGTCCGTTGAAACTGAGTGGGTAATATAGTGAGCTTAGAGTGTAACAAGTAGCCCAGGCCACACAAAGCAAGCAGAGTGCTCTCCACTGGGAGGGGCATGTAAAACTGAGTTCCCAAAAGCCATTCTGTCATGTGGCCTATCTTATAGGCCACATTATACAATTTAAGATCAGCTAAGCCCAGGCCCCCCTGCTCCCATTTGCAGATAAGCTTTTATAGTGCGACCCTGACAGGGAATAGTCTGAAATAAGTACAGCCACTTGGGTAGAATAATCTGAAATAAATTAACCCTCCCTGCCAGAGATAGGGGGAAATCATGCCAACTACATAGCAGTTTCTTGGACTGGGTCAGGCAAGGGTCCATCAAGCCCAGTATCCAGTTTCCAACAGAGGCCAATCCAAGTCACAAGTACCAGGCAAGTACCCAAACATTAAATAAATCTCAGGCTACTATTGTTTATTAATTAATAGCAGTTTATGGATTTTTCCTCTAGGAACTTATCCAAATCTTTTTTAAACCCAGTTACATTAATTACTGTAACCACATCCTCTGGCAATGAATTCCAGAGCTTAACTATGCATTGAATGAAAAGGAATTTTCTTTGATTTGTTTTAAATGAGCTACTTGCTATCTTTATGGCGTGCTCCCTAGTCCTTCTATTATCTGAAAGAGTAAATAACCGATTTATATTAACTTGTTCAAGCCCTTTCATGAATTTGTAGACCTTCATCATACATTTTCATCTGAAAGGAAAGAAAGAAAGAAAAGTCAGAATATGTTGGTGGAAAAACTCCTAGTAAGTGATGAGTCCTGCTGCTTGTCACATCCCTCACTGGCTCCAGGCTTTCCGAGACTAAGTAAAAAAAAATATACACATTGCTTAATGCTTCCGCCATAGACTTGAATGGCAACAAATAAAATTAATGAAAATGAACACATTTTTCATTTGCAGTGCTATTTTGTTGGCCAACAAAACAAAATGAAGCATACAAATTTCATCTCATTTTTCAATTCCTTTTTAAATACATGCAGATTTCTATTATTTGTAAGCTTTTATAGTTGTGAAATACTGTTCATAAACATTGTTTCCTGTTGTATTTAATTGTATAATATTTTAATTTTTTGTTTAATCCTCTGTTGAAATACGCATTGAGCTTGTCATGGAAATGTGGGATAGAATTATAACATAAATAACGATCGGGCCAATACAGAAAAAAGTGCGGGAGAGCGGGCGAGCGCCCACTCTCCGGACGTGCGAACAGGCCACTCTCCTGTGTGCGCCGGCCGATTTAAATTTTGGATTTTTTTTAAATTTTAGGGCCTCCGACTTAATATTGCTATGATATTAAGTCGGAGAGTTTACAGAAAAGCAGTTTTTTCTGCTTTTCTGTACACTTCCCCAGTGCCGGCAGAAATTAACACCAGCATTTGGGCAGGCGTTAATTTCTGAAAGTAAAATGTGCGGCTTGGCTGCACATTTTACTTTCTGAATTGTGCGGGAATAACTAATAGGGCCATCAACATGCATTTACATGTGGGTGGTATTAGTTTTGGGGTGGGTTGGATGCGCATTTTCGACACGCTATTACCCCTTACTGTATAAGGGGTAAAGCTAGTGCGTCGAAAACGCGTGTCCAAACATAGGCTAACAGTGTACTGTATCGGCCCAAATGGTAGCAGGATGACCTCAATTGAGGGGAAAGTTAAGGAAGGGTAGTGTGATAAAGCAGGAGCTTTACACATGCTGAAGCAGTCTAGAATGACAGAACATGTGGAGACTCCAGAAGGCAGAAGGAGCTTTGATGAGAGGTCCACAGAAAACACTGTTCCAAAGGGGAAAGAAAACCTGAATAAGGGTTGGCTATCGTAGTCATGGCAACTCCAGTTCTCATGTGTAACAAACAGGCCAGGTTTTCAGGATATCTATAATGAATATGCAAGAGAAGATTTGCATGCACTGTCTTCATTGTATGCAAATCTATCTCATGCATATTCATTGTAGATATCCTAAAAACTTGGTCTGTTTGTGGCACTTAAGGGCTGGAGTTCGCCACCACTGGACTACGGAATTATAAAGCAAGACAGAGCAGGACACACAAGATTGTTGGGAAATGTAGTCTGGAGCCCTTGTGTAGAAGACCAATTAAAGTGAAAGCAGCATTCTCAGTAAGCTGTGTTAATAATTGGGAGACACAGTTGAGGCAAATTGCAAAACTGCTAAGAACATAAGAACATGCAAAACTGGGTCAGACCAAGGGTCCATCAAGCCCAGCATCCTGTTTCCAACAGTGGCCAATCCAGGCCATAAGAACCTGGCAAGTACCCAAAAACTAAGTCTATTCCATGTTACCGTTGCTAGTAATAGCAGTGGCTATTTTCTAAATCAACTTAATTAATAGCAGGTAATGGACTTCTCCTCCAACAACTTATCCAATCCTTTTTTAAACACAGCTATACTAACTGCACTAACCACATCCTCTGGCAACAAATTCCAGAGTTTAATTGTGCGTTGAGTAAAAAAGAACTTTCTCCGATTAGTTTTAAATGTGCCACATGCTAACTTCATGGAGTGCCCCCTAGTCTTTCTATTATCCGAAAGAGTAAATAACCGATTCACATCTACCCGTTTTAGACCTCTCATGATTTTAAACAACTCTATCATATCCCCCCTCAGCCGTCTCTTCTCCAAGCTGAAAAGTCCTAACCTCTTTAGTCTTTCCTCATAGGGGAGCTGTTCCATTCCCCTTATCATTTTGGTAGCCCTTCTCTGTACCTTCTCCATGGCAATTATATCTTTTTTGAGATGTGGCGACCAGAATTGTACAGTATTCAAGGTACGGTCTCACCATGGAGCAATACAGAGGCATTATTAGAGATGTGAATCGGAACCGGAATCGGTTCGGATTCCGGTTCAGATTCACATGTGGGTTTTTTCCCATCGGGCCCGATCACGTTTTGTTTATCGGCTGCCCAGCCGATAAACAAAAAACCCACCCCGACTCTTTAAAAGTAACCCCTTAGCTTCCCCCACCCTCCCGACCCCCCCCCCCCAAAACCTTTTTACAGGTACCTGGTAGTCCAGTGGGGGTCCCAGGAGCGATCTCCTGCTATCTCCCTCTCCGGGCCATCCTCCAGCTACTGGGCCGTCCTTTGCCCTTACCTTGTGACAGGGTATCCGTGCCATTGGCCGGATCCTGTCACATGGTAGGAGAACTGGATGGCCGGCGCCATCTTGTGCTCCTACCATGTGACAGGGGATGACCAATGGCACCGGTAGCCCCTGTGACATAGTAAGGGCAAGGCTATCGGAGCCTTTGTTACCGGCGCTAACTTTGCCCTCACATATGAGGGCAAAGGCTAGCACTGGTGCCATATTCAAAATGGCGTAAGCGCTACCTTTGCCCTCACATATGAGGGCAAAGGCTAGCACCGGCGCCATTTTGAATATTGGCAATACGGCCCGAGTGCAGGAGGTCGCTCCCGGCCTCCCACTGGACTTTTGGAAATTCTTGTGGGGGTCAGGAGGCCCCCCCAAGCTGGCCAAAAGTCCCTGGGGGTCCAGCGGGGGTCCGGGAGCGATCTCCTGCACTCGTGCCGTCGGGTGACAGGAACCAAAATGGCACCGATAGCCTTGCCCTTACTATGTCACAGGGGCTACCGGTGCCATTGGTCAGCCCCTGTCACATGGTAGGAGCACAAGATGGCGCCGGCCATCCAGTGCTCCTACCATGTGACAGGATCTGGCTAATTGCACGGATACCCTGTCACAAGGTAAGGGCAAAGGACGGCCCGGTAGCCAGAGGACGGCCGGGAGTGGAAGATCGCTCCCGGGACCCCCACTGGACCACCAGGTACCTGTAAAAAGGTTTGGGGGGGGGGGGGTCAGGAGGGTGGGTGAAGCTAAGGGGTTACTTTTAAAAAGTCGGGGTGGGTTTAGGGGTTATTTTTGTGTGCCGTTTTTCCTGCCCTCCCCCAAAACGATAAGGGAAGCCCCATGATCAATATCGTGGGGTTTTCCTATTGTTTTGGGAGAGCCCCCGATTTCTGACGATTTTGAAAATATCGACAATATTTTCAATCGTCCGAAGCCCGATTCACATCCCTAGGCATTATGATATTTTCCGTTTTATTCACCATTCCCTTTCTAATAATTCCCAACATTCTGTTTGCTTTTTTGACTGCCACAGCACACTGAACTGACGATTTCAATGTGTTATCCACTATGACGCCTAGATCTCTTTCTTGGGTTGTAGCACCTATTATGGAACCTAACATTGTGTAACTATAGAATGGGTTATTTTTCCCTCTATGCATCACCTTGCAATTATCAACATTAAATTTCATTTGCCATTTTGATGCCCAATTTTCCAGTCTTACAAGGTCTTCCTGCAATTTATCACAATCTGCTTGTGATTTAACTACTCTGAACAATTTTGTATCATCTGCAAATTTGATTATCTCACTCATCGTATCATTTATAAATATATTGAAAAGTAAGGGTCTCAATACAGATCCCTGAAGCACTCCACTGCCTACTCCCTTCCACTGAGAAAATTGTCCATTTAATCCTACTCTCTGTTTCCTGTCTTTTAGCCAGTTTGCAATCCACGAAACAACATCGCCACCTAACCCGTGACTTTTTACTTTTCCTAGAAGCCTCTCATGAGGAACTTTGTCAAACGCCTTCTGAAAATCCAAGTACACTACATCTACCAGTTCACCTTTATCCACATGTTTATTAACTCCTTCAAAAAAGTGAAGCAGATTTGTGAGGCAAGACTTGCCTTGGGTAAAGCCATGCTGACTTTGTTCCATTAAACCATGTCTTTCTATATGTTCTGTGATTTTGATGTTTAGAACACTTTCCACTAGTTTTCCTGGCACTGAAGTCAGGCTAACCGGTCTGTAGTTTCCCGGATTGCCCCTGGAGCCCTTTTGAAATATTGGGGTTTCTAGCCTCAGCTAGTGTGGTTAAAAAGAAATGGCTCTGCCTACAGACAGAAAGGGATACAGAAACAAAGCTAGATGGGGAGTCCAGAGGGAAAGGGCTTACCTTGACCCAGAAGCTGAAAGGTTTAAATCTGCAAAAGGTACTTTTGGGAGTTAAGTTTTATTTTAGGGGTGGCCAATTCCAGTCCTTGAGAGCCAAAACCAATTCTGGTTTTCAGGATACCCACAATGAATATGCATGGAATGGATTTGCATGCATTGCCTGTATTGGCTGCAAATTTATCTCATGCATATCCATTGTGGATATTCTGGAAATGTGGCCTGTGTGTGGTTCTTAAAGACTGGAGTTTTCCAATGCTGCGCTATATGATCTTAGGAAATTGAGCAGACATAAACCTGGCTTGTACCATTCTGGGATGATCCTGGTATCTCAGGAGAGAAACTGGAAAGTTTAAATGCTGATATATGGAATAAAGCTGTTGCAACTGCAAACAGCTGGCTCTGAGAAGTGTATTCCAGAAAACTATTAGTAGATTGTACATGGCCCAGCCAATGGTTTGTTTTAGGTAGCAGCAAAACAGTTAAGTCCAGGTAGCAAACCACAAGATCATCCAGACTACAAATTCTAGACAAGGTGCAAGGTAATAAACTCCAGCCAGTGATCCAAAATGATTTCCAAGATCCAAGGTCAGATATTTCAAGGTCCAGGCAGCAATCCAAAATGAAGTCCAGATGAAAAAGGTCCAAGGTACAAAGTTCAGCTGTGTTTCAAAGTAAAATCTAGATAGCAGGATCTGAGGAAATTGATATCCCTGGGAAAATATAGGTAGCAAAACTTAAAAGATAAGAAACAAATGGGTAGATTTTTAAAGATATGTGCATGTGTCCATGTGCGTGCAGGACCCGGCGTGCACACATGGACGCACACATTTTATAAAATGTGCGTGTGTTATAAAATACGAGCAGTGCATGTGCTTGTGATGTGCGCAACGTGGGTATATAATTGCAATTTCCACAAGGCGATGCATCGAGGCCTTCCCCAGTTCCATACCAGTCTGCTCCAATTAGGGAGCTGAATGGAAGGGAACTTCCCTATCCCCTACCCTAACCTCCCTTCCCCTTCCCATCTCCTCCTCACCCCTAAACCCTTTCTCTTACCTTTCTATTTGTTTGTTCTGTTGCTTACTGTTCCAATGGAGCAGTAGAAACTTGTGCATGCCAGGATGCCCTTTCCTGATACAGCGGCAAATGGTCGCTGTACCAGCTGCCTCCAGCCCCACCCCTCCCGGCCCCCCTGGACAGCCCCTTTATCTGGGCCTGGCACTTTGGCACATAATAAGGATTACACGTGTAACCCCTGTTCTTTGTGCATGGGGGGATTTAAAATTTGGCTGAAAGTGAATGGCTCAATAGTCAAGTTTCCCAGTGCAGAAAGGTGAACAGTGAAGTGCCTCATGGATCTGTCCTTATAGTGATGTTGTTTAAATTATTCATTAATAATCTAGAAAAAGGAACAAGAAGAGAAGAGACCAAATTTACATAAGAACATAAGAACATAAGAAAATGCCATACTGGGTCAGACCAAGGGTCCATCAAGCCCAGCATCCTGTTTCCAACAGTGGCCAATCCAGGCCATAAGAACCTGGCAAGTACCCAAAAATTAAGTCTATTCCATGTAACCATTGCTAATGGCAGTGGCTATTCTCTAAGTGAACTAAATAGCAGGTAATGGACTTCTCCTCCAAGAACTTATCCAATCCTTTTTTAAACACAGCTATACTAACTGCACTAACCACATCCTCTGGCAACAAATTCCAGAGTTTAATTGTGCGTTGAGTATAAAAGAACTTTCTCCGATTAGTTTTAAATGTGCCCCATGCTAACTTCATGGAGTGCCCCCTAGTCTTTCTACTATCCGAAAGAGTAAATAACCGATTCACATCTACCCGTTCTAGACCTCTCATGATTTTAAACACCTCTATCATATCCCCCCTCAGTCGTCTCTTTGCAGGTGATATGCAAATATTCAGACTTTGTTAAACTGCAGAAGGACTTTGTGAGACTGGGGAAATAAGCATTTAAACAGCAGATATTTTTCGGTAGATTAGAGAGGGGAAATGGAGGTTTCTCTTCTCTCACCTCCATCCGTGCTTTTTCTCATATCCTCAACACTAGGGATGTGCATTCATTTTTAACGAATGTGTAATCCGCAATGCATAAGTCCCTATTCGTTGTATTTGTGGGTTTACGAAATGCATGGCAATCTCCACGAATAAAACATATCATATTAGTTTCATTATTTTGGTTCGCAGTGATTTCTTAATGGCCGTTTGAAATAGGAGAAGGCTATGTGGGAGTATCCATAGCAAAAACCAGCCCTTTCCTGTGAGTCATAAGTGACCTCACAGCCCTGTCATAGAGTGGGTCAGACAGGTTGGCAAGGAGACTAGAATGCAACCAAACAGAGCCAAGCATTTTTTCTAATGCAGCCAATCGCCGCTCTCGCTCAGTGCTCTGTGACGCTGTTCCTGATGACGCTGCACTATTTACACCTTAAGCACACAGTGTGCCATGCTCTTTCTTTGCAGGGGTGGTCCGGGGAGGTGACTTTACTCAGAGCTAGTGTGCGTGTCTCAAATCTGTATTCAATTGCTAGCTACTTTGATAGAATTTTCTATTGAAAAATATATTTATTCATTTGTGCTGTGTGTCAGCCAGACTTTTTTTTAACTGCACTTTTTAAAATTGAACTCAGACAGTCTTTCCCACTAAGACAAGCTGCTAGCAGTGGCATTTTGCTGCTTATTTTACCCCCCTGGGGTAGGTTGCAAGCAGGATTTGGGTGTTGTGGGTTGGAGATATATTCAATTTTAGCTAGTTTGATAGAATTTTCCATTGAAAAAGATGTTTCTTTGTTTTTGCTGCTGTGCAAGCCAGGCATTTTTTTTAACTGCAGTTTTTTTTTTATTGAACCCAGACTGTCTCTCTGTGCTCTTTTAAGCCAACAAGGCAGTGCACTTGGGTGTCTGTGGGCAGTTTTGCAGACTCACATATATTGGTACAGCAGTGCTCTTTTAAGCCATCAAGGCAGTGCACTGGGCATCAGTGGGCAGTTTTCCCAGACTCACATATATTGGGACAGTGGTGTTCTTTGAAGCAAATCCCTAGTAGGCCTCTTTTGTAGTTACAAGTTTGGTGTGTGCACATACAGCGGTCCTAGTTGTAGTGTACATCAAGGCACTGTGCCTGTGGGCAGTTTTCCAGACTCACAAATATTGGGACAGTGGTGTTCTTTGAAGCCAAATCCCTAGTAGGCCTCTTTTGTAGTTACACGTTTGGTGTGTGCATATACAGCGGTCCCAGTTGTAGTGTACATCCAGGCACTGCATCGTGGGCCTGTGGGCAGTTTTCCAGAATCACATATATTGGGACAGCGGTACTCTTTGAAGCCAAATCCCCAGTAGGCCTCTTCTGTAGTTACAAGTTTGGTGTGTGCATATACAGCGGTCCCAGTTGTAGTGTACATCCAGGCACTGTATCGTGGGCCTGTGGGCAGTTTTGCAGACTAACACATATTGGGACAGAGGTGTTCTTTGAAGCCAAATCCACAGTAGCCTCTTCTGTAGTTACAAGTTTGGTGTGTGCACATACAGCGGTCCCAGTTGTAGTGTACATCCAGGCACTGCATCGTGGGCCTGTGGGCAGTTTTGCAGACTCATATATATTGGGACAGTGGTGCTCTTTGAAACCAAATCCCCAGTGGGCCTCTTTTGGAAATAATTCTTTTAATTGAAATCCCTAGTAGGCAGTGACATTAAATCCATAATATCAGGGAAAGCTAGACATGGTCGATTGATTGGGACTGGGAAATGAGATACCTCACAAGGGAGTGGCAGTCCCCCATTAAAGTTAAAAAGGGACCTGTTCCAATCTAAAATCTCTGGAGGGGCAGGCAGTTCCATCTGGAAAAATTTGAAATTTAAAGATTATGAATCGCCACCACCTGTTTCTGACACTGTAGTTTTGGAGGTGAGGGAAGGGGAGGCTGAGTCATGCAAGACTAAGGGCAAGACCCAAAAGCAGCAGTGCTACAGCAGACTCGACTTAGCATTGAAAATATAGCGCAGGCAATGGTTGATTCTCATTCCGATGAAGAATCATCTTGTGTGGGGGATTCTCATCATCAGAAATGGAAGTTATAGCTGAAGAAGGTTTAGGAGGATTAGTTAGTTCTGTCTTAGCCTCCACTTCAGTGCTGCAGAGGAGAGAAGAAACTAATGATGAGGAGGAAGAGCAGTCAGCACAGGCACAGAGTGTGACTGATGCCCCTGGCATTTCTTCCCAGGGTGCACCCACTACTTCAGCTCCAATGCCAGCGTCCACACTGAAGGCTATAGAGAAGAGACCATGAAAGAAATCTGTGATCTGGAGCCACTTTAAAGTGACGGAGAACCTACATTTTGCTCAATGTAATCACTGTGCCAGGGCACAGCAGAGGCAAGCAAATGGGACATCTAACTAATTTTGGCATGAGGCATCATATGCAGAAGCAACACCCAACAGTTCTTCCATCTGGGGATGGTGGCAGTACCAGTCAGGGGACCCCTTTTTCCAGGCAGTGTAAAGTGGTTGAAAAGGAGCAGAGTCACCCCACGCCCTAAGCCCCTTCTAGCAGTCAGGTGGCAGGCCAGCAGCTTCCTGCCATGTGTCAGAAGCGACAACCCACCATGGAGGAAATGGGGTGGTGTTCGGAAACACTATCCCGGGGAAGGAGGCAGGCAGCCTCAAAAGTTGTAACCAGGAACATTGGGGAAATGATTGCCCTTGATGACCAGCCCTTGCAAATAGTGGAGAATGTGGGTTTCAAGCATTTGCTAAAGGTCTTAGTTCCAAATTACAAAGCCCTCTCCAGAGCCACATTTAGCAGAAAGGTCATCCCCAGGCTGTACAACCAGTGTTGCAGTCTCATCCAAGCGCTGCTAGCTAGGGCAGAGGGGAGTGTGCATTTCACCTGTGATATCTAGACCGCACTGAATGCTGCACACTCTTACCTCTCCCTGACAGCCCACTGGTGGGACCTGGCTGAGGCAGGGGCAGGCAGCAGCTCTATTAGTGAACAAGTATCAGGGTGGAGGTGGGCTTTACTGCACACCCACCTGATGGACGACGCCCATACCTCATCCAATATTCTAGCATGCATCAGACAGATGCTGGTGGGCTGGCAGCTACACCAGCGAGACAGGAATCTTCAGGCAGTGTTCTTTGTCACAGACAATGGTGCAAACATGGTAAAGGCAATATCCGACGGGGGCTTTCAGAACATCTGATGTTTTGCACACACTCTGCACCTGATAGTGAAGTAGCTCTGGGGTTGGAGTCCAAGCACCAATGAATACCTGCAGGACTTAATACACAAGTGCAGGAACATAGCAGCGCACTTCCACAGATGTGTAAAGGCGGGGCATGTTCTCCGACAAAAGCAGACTGATTTGGAGATGCCTCACAAGCGTTTCATTTAAGACATTGCCACCTGGTGGAATTCCACCTATATGATGCTGCAGAGGTTAGTGGAGCAGCAGACACCCTTCATGATCTTTCTGTGGAAATGGACATAGGTGTGCATAGTCCCCTAGGGCATCATGATTGGTTAGTCATGATTCAGCTGGTAAAAATCCTGCAGCCCTTCAAGGATGTCATGGAGGACCTGAGTTCCAGAAGTGCCACCTTGGCTGACATCATCCCTATAGTTAATTTTCTGGAGGGAAATTTGGAGGGTTTTAAACAGGAAGAGGGAATGACAGCAGAGGTGCTGCATTGTCTGGACATTTTGCAGAAGCAGGTGCAAGAGAGATTAAGGCCTTTAACAGAAGACCACACATACATACTCACCACAGTCTGTGATCCCCATGTGAAAGGGAAACTCACCCTTCAGTACGATTGTCTCCTATTGATGAAGGACCTGCTGTTACTAAAAGTACTTGAACAGGAGCGCCTTATGCAGAGACAGATTAGGCATGAAGCAGAGGAGGAAATAGCGGGCACTTTAGAGAGTAGTGCTAGCCCAAGCAGGAGCAGCACGCTGTCAGTGACTGCTAGTACCTCCTCCTCCTCCACTTCAGTACACCAAAGCCATGTTGCCCCTAAGAAATCATCTGTTCTGGAATGGGCTAGAGAGAAAGCAGCTGGCATGAGTGACTCTCAGCCCACCCAAGCAAAGGAGACACCAGCACAAATGTCAGTCTGTGGTTTGTTTTTGACACTCTCACTCTGCTTTGCACCTCTGTTAAAGTACTCTTGCCACTCCTGGTACCCCTTTACCGTACCTTAGGCTATTCATGCCACTTTGGTGCCACTTTGGCAGAGTCTAAGTAACTTGGAGCTCTTTTCTTGTTCTGATGATTGCTCCCCAGAAGTTTCATCAGAATTGATAAGAAAACTCCAGTTCTGCAGCCAAAAATAGGCTGCAAATACTTCCCCCATTGTCTTTAATGGGAAAACGGAAAACAAATAAAATTAATCAAAGAATTGTGTTTTCCTGCTATGAAACTAATGCAATGAATTTGGGTACCGGCGAAACAAAAACCAAATCGAAATAAAATGTTTCCTTCTGCACATCCCTACTCAACACCTTTCTCAGTTTTCCTATCCCTAATCTTCAACCCCTTCTTTTTCCTCTTCATCCTAGTCCTTCTCTCCATTCATCTTTCCATCCCAGGCACCTTGTCTCTCATCCTTAATGACAAACCACACACACACACACACATTCACCTTCCTCTCATCTCCTGTGGCTTGATCCTCCAGCCACTCTTTCACATCCCCAGCCTTCCCAGTTCCTCTTTCACACATTCCCATCCCCTATAACCTCTTTCTCACAATCCACTCAGCTCCCTTTTACAAACATCCATCCCCAGCCACTTTTTCTCACAACCTACCTATCCCCATTCCCTCTTAGACATACCACTTCAGTCCCTAGCCCAGTTGACATACTGCCCCACAACAACCATCCTTTGATGAAGTGTCCATTTCCGGTCTTGCTGATTCATGCCAGAAGAAGGAAGAGAGCAGCCACAGTACCACAAGTTATATACTAATCCTCTGTCACTTGGGGACCAGCAATTAGGCCCTTGGTGACAGAGGAAGAGTGTAGACCAATGTGTCACCACTTTTCTTATTCTACTGCTGGACCAGATCTTTGTGAGAGGAGTTAGAATATGCCATGGAACAGTCACCACCTCCTAGACACAGCTTTGCCCCAAGTCTCCTGAGGTGATTTCACAGCAACCAGCCAATTCCAGAGTAAGTGTCAGATTCTGTATTTATTTTGTCCAGGGCCATGGAATAGCAGGAGACCTGGGGCCCTGGGATAGACTCGGGTTTAACATAAGGAAATATTTCTTTATAGAAAGGTTGGTGGATACATGGAACAACTTTCCAGGAAAGGTGATGGAGGTAAAAATAGTAAAATAATTTAAGAAAGTATGGCATCAGCATGAAATACCCTTAGGAGAAAGTGAAAGTAAAGTTGGAGATCAAGAGAGGTCTACAGTATTGGAACAGGAAGGAAGTGAACAGTCTAGCTGGATCTCATGGTCCTTATTTGCCATCACATTCTCTGTTTCTATGTTTCCTATGGGACCAGCACAATACATAGCATTTAAGTCTACAACAAAACTATTGCAGCATGATTTGTTTGACTTTTAGTGGATATTATTTGTTCTGGCAATTTTTTTGTATCTTACAATATTTTCTATAGAAGAATAAAACATTGCAGAAAACAAATAATGACCAGTAAAGAATTTCTATATTTTTTTGAGGATTTTTGCACACAGTTTTCTTTACAGAATGGTATAAATGGATTTAAATTTCATACAATATCTACATTTCATTCAAATGCAAATTTTATAATGAAAGCAACTCCCTGTACACCCTCCACAGAGTTTTGAACTTTTTATTTAGTTCTTCTCCTGGCCCAAACACAACTATCTTCCAAAATCTGACCTTCCGCATTTTTCTTGTGCTGCAAAAAAAAATATTCAGCTTCACTTGTGCTATACTAGTCACCTACCTGTGAAGATTTATTCCTGCCTTGAATTAAGGATTTACTAGAGGCAATACATCTGAACACTTACATTTTAAGACCAGGAAGGTGGGTTGCAAGAACAATAAATGAAATGAAATGAAATGAAGTTTGGTTGATATCTATTCACTGAAAATCAAAATGAATGTACTGTATCCCTTGGTTTAAATAACGTGACTCAGAGGCTAAGAAATGCTTCACAGAAATGCAATGCAGTCCAGATTTACATCAGGTGTTGGAGGCTTGAATCATTTGACACATAAAGAGGGCAGTTTTCAAAGCCACTTATATAAATAAAGAATGGTTTTCCCACACAAATTGGATGAAGATTGTCGGCCTTCAAGATAGCCAAAAGTACATTCTGGGGTCCATTTTCAGCCACTGTCCAGCCAGAAAATTTAGCCACAAATCTTATCCAGTGAATTTTGGCGGGATGTTCAGTGGTGCAGCCATTTACCCTTGAATATACTTGACTCTCTTAAAGTTAGCTAGATAAGCTTGTCTGGCTAACGTTAGGACTGCTGTGCGGTATGACCAGAGTTAGCCGGATAAGTTACCTGGCTAACTCTAAATATTGGATTTACCCAAATAATTTATCGGACTAAATTAACTCCACCCACAAATGACCCCAGAATGCCTTCAAGAATTATCTGGCTAATTACTTAGCCAGAAAACTTGGAGGCAAGTCAATCAACATGAATTTTCAAATCCCACCATTTTTCCAGCTAAGTTGGAACTTAGTTGGACAAATGGTGCTGAATATCCGCCTTACATTTAAAAGGATTAGAAATGCATTTCACTTCAAATACATTTAAATAAACTGCATATGCATTTCAAACTCATTTGTGGAAATGTGAAATAGTTGCTGTAATATATTATTAACAGGAGAGCATTAACATCTGTAATGGTATTTGATAGCATGTCTCAATGAGTCATACTATTGCTGATATGACTTAGCTTTTCCTAATTACTTTTTACCAAGCATACTTAATTAGATTAAAAATAGTTTATTAGCATTTGGTAGTTCATCTGTTTCTACCTGTCACCCTCTGAGATCATAAATCCCTGCATATATAAGTATATTTTATAGTTGTAAAAGTGATTGTGACACCATAAACAGCATGAAAAAGTAACTCATATGAAAAAACTTGTGCCAGAAAATGATTAATTGAAACTGTTATAGCCAGCCCTATTTGAAGTGGATAAAAATAGAAAATAAATATTAGCATAGACTAGGACATAGCATGCAAAATCCTGTGGGAGTCAGTAATTGGCCTCAGTGGAGCCAAACAAAAAGTTTATGGTTAGTCAAGTGGATATAGATTTGCAGTTGAGCTGACAATTCAGGGAGGGATGGAGGCAGGCAGGCATTTGGACCTGACAGAGCTTGAAAATTCTGTACCTTCATATATATACTAATGATTTGGTACCAAATAAAAAAGAGAGACTACAATACCCAGGAGAGGCACTTGAGCCATGGAAGGAAAGAAGATACAAGCATAACAATCAGGACTATCCCAAAAGAATAGAGGAACATCACATACTAGGAATAAGCATTCATTTGAAATGAATGGGTAAAATGCAATAAATGAATCAAATTTTGTTTCATTTGTTGTCCCCAATACGAATGGATGCTGCCTAGAAATTAAACAAAAATGTTTGTCTCATTTGTTTATGTTTCCCATTCATGTCTATGGACCATTCAAATCTATGGCGGTGCTTAGCAAAGAGGTGCAGGCAGGATATTGCTGGAAACTAAGTTAAAAAAAAAATTGAAAACCTGGCTTTTCCAGCAAGCCTACCCCCTGACACCATCCAATTCATAATTATTCAGCAACCTACGATTAAGTATGCTCCACGACTTCGACCAAGAATGCCCACAACCACCGATTTATGCCTTGACGTATTTGATGACGACTGATGCTTTGTATATAGTTTTATGTATGTTATATTTATAGTTTCTCCCTATTTATTGACCTATTAATTTGCATTGCCTCCTCCCCCGGTTATTTGTATTGTTATCTGTTATTTGTAAGGGTGCTGCCCATAAGTTTTTTGTTCTTTGTGAACCGATACGATGTGCGAACGGCTATCGGTATATAAGAGACGTTAATAAATAAATAAATAAATAAACTAACTATAGGTACCGTTCTGCCTATTTGCCATGCCCCAGATGTACCATATTGGCTGTCTTACTGACACTTTGCCTAATTGCCATACTTCAGATGTATACACTGAGGGCCTTGCACCACCCTGCAGTCTTCATCCATCTAGTTACCTAAACACTGGACCTTTCCCAGCAACCTCTTTTGAGCCTCCTTATTTATTTTATTTTAAAACTTTATAGCCCACTGATCTACAACCTCAGCTGGTAACAACAAGACATTCACAATAAAATCCAAACAATAAATGGCACAATTTTTTTTGTCTTTTGAAGACAGCCAAACAATTGACTAAAAACGATAAAATGACCACTGGAGCCTGACACATCCACTTATAACACTTGCCAATGATTATGCAGTCCTATCCAGAAAGACAGGAAAATCAGCTCTTGCCTTCAATTGACAAGTTAAATGCACTTAAAAATAAAAAAGTCTTCAGAGATTTACTAAAATGTAAATAGTCTCTTCCTTTAATGATTCCAGAAGTATATTCCATAAAGTTGATCTAACAATCTGAAATATTCACTCCTGGGAATTTTTTTAAGTGTGCCGTCTTATGTGAAGGAATTACAAGAAGATGCCTGGAGGAGGAGCATAATGAACAAGAAGGACGGTATCTAAACAACTCAGGATAACATTGCACTATCAACCCATGAACCGATTTGAAGATCAAAGTAAGGAGCTTACATTTAAGATGCCAACAGATGGCAAGCCAATGCAAATTGACCAACACTGGAGAGATATGGGCATGTGCAGGGTAACTTGAAATAAGATGTGTAGCAGAATTTTAAATGAGTTGTAAAGCTTTCAAATAGTATTTCAGAAAACCCATATAAAGAGAGTTATAATAATCAAGCAAAGAAAGAATGAGAGCCTAAATAATAATCCAGAAATCCCTAGAATTTAAGAAATGTTTTGATGAGCAGAGAAGGCATAGATTATGGAAAGAATTATGCACAAGATATTGTATTTGAGAGTAGAAAGAGAGAGAGGAGTCAATCTCCTGAAGACCAATATAGATCCTTGGGACCATGGCCATGATCTGAGTTAAAAACTGCTCTGAGGCTGTCTCATTTTAAACCATTCTGTGGCCTCATCAGCAAGGCACCAGCTCTTAAGAGATCTGATACTGAAGACAGGCAATATACATATACAGACTACAGAAAAACCCCCAGTCGGAAAGAAAAAATGCAGACACAAGAGAAAACATATACAGGAAAAACCTTTTTGCATGTTCTGAATGTGGGAAATGTTTCAGTAGCAAGAGACAAAGAATGCAACACCAGAAAATCAACAAAGAGACTGTTTAGCTGCAGAATATGGGAAAATCTTTCATAATAAACAAAATTCATGAATTACCAAGCAAGCCACACTAATAAGAGACCATTGTCATGTTCTGATTGTGACAAAATTTTCAATCTAAATGCAAATTTCACTGAAAAATTGAAATTTGACAAAGCAGCAAGATCAATTTCAAGTAGGGAATGTGTCAAAAGTTTATGTCATAAAAATGATACTGATAGGAAATCATTCTCTTGTACTAAATCTGCCAAGTGGCAAGTTCTGCAACAGGAAGACAGATATCTTCCATGTCACTTTGCCTTGCTGCTATACCCCTTATCCTACACCTTAGGGCTTTTTTTTCTCTCTCTCAGCATTTTTGCCATACCCAAACGTTTTACTTTCTGGCTCTTGTTGTCACTCTATCTTGCTGCCATTCTCCTGGTGGAACACCATGGGGATTTTGCTGCCTCTCAGTCTGGCTGCCATAAATCAGCCAGATTGTTCTGCTACTCAGCATTCCTTTTAGTCCCCTCATTATATACCTTAGAGCTCTTTCTGCCACTCACCCTTGCTGCCAAATCCCAGACTCTATTCCTTGGGTGCTATTGCACTGTGCATAATTGCTTTGTACCTCACATGGTGTCTTTGGGTCTTCATGTTAATTTTTGTGCTGCTTTGAACCTCCTGTCAGTGCCTTTTTTTTTCTGCCACCTTTGCTCGTTCCCCCTTCTTGGAGCCTTAGGATGCTCAAGCCACTTTTAGTGACACTTTGCTCCCCTTGTGCTAACTTTGCGGGTTCATGCCACTATTATCACTGACCTCTTTTTTAGCCTTGGGGTGTTCTTAACAGTCTTATGCTGCTTTGCTCCTCTTCTAGTGCCTTGGACAACTCATGCCACTTTTGGAGCCAACTCTCGTCGTTTTTTGTGTCTTTGAGCTCTGTTCCACCTTATGATGTTGTCCACCATGAATGTCTTTAGAACTGATTAGAAAAACTCCATTTTGAAGCTCATATTGACTGTAATGGTAAATGAATTTAATAAATACAAGAAAAATTTTTTGTTTGAAACCAATTAAAGAAATGGAGGTAATCTACAAAATGAATACATAAACCAAAACAAACATTGTGCCTCTGTATCTGCCTATCACACACTAACACTTAAAAAGTGACAGACCTCAAATTGCTACAGTGATCAGTTCTCCAGTCAAACAATTGGGGGCCTACCCAATAAGTAGTTGATAAGACTCATGTGGAGCAAAAGGACTAGGGGACATTCCATGAAGTTAGCAAGTAACATTTTCAAAACAAATTGGAGGAAATTCTTTTTCACTCAAAGCACAATTAAGCTCCAGAATTCATTGCCAGAGGATGTGGTTAAGGCAGTTAGTATAGCTAGGTTTAAAAAAAGGTTGGATACGTTCCTGACAGGAGAAGTCCATATAATGCTGTTAATCAATAAGGAATAGCCACTGGTTGTTGCCTGCATTAGTAGCATGGGATCAATTTAATGTTTGGTACTCACCAAGTACTTGTGACCTATATTGGTCACTGTTAGAAGCAGGATGCTAGGCTTGATGGACCCTTGGTCTGACCCAGTATGGCATATCTTATGTTCTTAAGCACACCAGGTCAGTTAGTGCCATTTTAATCATCAGACCCAGTGAGTCAGGAAGATATTGTAATAGAGTAGGTGAGATTCATGATGGCTGGTTAAGAGGAGTGATAGATAGGACCGGGGATTCTTGATTCTTTCTTGCCTGTCCCAGGGAAGGGGGGAGGAGGGATCCAACAATGGAAGCCCTTGTTACTGACTTGGTTGGTGGTACTGCAGAAGAATCAAGACCAGGAAACTCTTCTTGCCTTACTTGTATTTGGGGACATGGCCATAAATGGCCTTCTTTGCAGACTCAGGGAGGGTGGCTTGAGCTTAACCTAGCATAATGAAACTTGCTGTTAATTTTTGATATACTGACTGAATGCTTTACATCCTTTAGTTCATTGCATGTTAAACTGGCACTAATGCCTGTATTAAAATAAATGCTTTAACCTACATTAACAGCTGATTTTACCTAACATGCTGGGTCATTTATCTTTTTACATTAGGGCCTTAACTCTAGCGTTAGTCCAATGCATGTTAATATGCAAATATCACAGTAGTTATGTAAGTGGGAGGAGCTTGGAATGACTTAATGGTAATGAGCGGCTACTAATGTCAAATGTGATAGAGTAATGCACAGCAAAGATGACATCGCTGAAGATTTTCTGTCATTTGAAGTGATTAAAGTTAAAAGAGGAGTTGATTTGTACTCTCTACCTAGCTTGATGCACTCTTTACTTAGGTAAGTAGAGAGTATATTGCATAAATCAACTCCTCTTTTAATTTTCATTGCTCCAAATGACAGAAAGTCTTCAGTGATGTCAATCTTGCAGTTCAAGGAGAGAGAGAGAGACTAGCCATAATGCCCTCACACTAGATAGGTATTATATCCCTATGGTATGCCCCACCAAGTAACTCGAGGTGAGGTTTAGGTATTAGTGTAGGGCTTCGGGGCCACTTTGACATTTAAAGTGAGATGTATGAACAGAACAGTGCTCTCTAGTGAAGATTTGATGACCTTTGGAGTGAGGAAACTCACCCAAAGATGAGATTTGTGCAATGTTATCTCAACCTAGCTTGATGTTACCAGGTAGAGAGTCCATCAAGCTAGGTTGAGAGAGGAGACTGAGGAACCGAATAACTATATTACCTATTCTCCTGAGGCAGCTGAGGGTAAGGAGGAGTTTCTCCTGCCCAGTCAGGGATCTAATTCAAGACTTCCTCATTGCTGACGTCATCTGTGGGGGCCGGCAGACAACTTAAAACCGGACCCCCTACGGCATTCCTTTGAGGCTGAGAAACCGAATAATTATATTACATATTCTCCTGAGGCAGCTGAGGGTAAGGAGGAGTTTCTCCTGCCCAGTCAGGGATCTAATTCGAGACTTCCTCTTTGCTGACGTCATCTGTGGGGGCCGGCAGACAACTTAAAACCGGACCCCCTACGGCATTCCTTTGAGGCTGAGAAACCGAATAATTATATTACATATTCTCCTGAGGCAGCTGAGGATAAGGAAGAGTTTCTCCTGCCCAGTCGGGGCTCTAATTCGAGACTTCCTCATTGCTGACATCATCTGTGGGGGCCGGCGGACAGCTTAAAACCGGACCCCCTAGGGCGCGCAGCCGACGTCGGCGCACAGCTGAAGCCGCATGCCAAAGGGGCGCACGGCTTTGTTGGGTAAAAGTTGCCAAATTGAATTTCTACAAATGGGGAGAGGCTCTGGACATAATTTTGAGTAAACGTTTTTCTTTTTCTGTACTATCGGCCTCCTTTCAGAAGGAGTTGAGGACTTTTTGAAAGTTTGTGTGAAAACGCCAGATTGCTGAAATTAATTTATAAGACTGAGTATTAATGCCTCACACTAAACTGAAGGCTAGAATAAGGGAGATGGCAGCGTCCTCTCCCTTAGTAGAGCCATCCCAACAGTGAATTCCATCTTTTTTTACACCAACTATTGCCCAGATACCAGTGGATCAGGCCGCTGAGAAATCTGATTTTGAGCGGGTATCAGATTCTCTGGCCGAAACATCATTAAGCCCTGGAGCACTAAATATTCCTCCTCCACCACATTGCCTTCCTGTGGATTCTCTTAAATTTGATTTATTACCTAAGATAACAGGAGAAGGAACCCAGTCAGCACTGGGGGAGCAGGGAATCGGTGGAGCCGGAGGTGTTGAGCAATCTATGGAAAAACCTTTAGAAATTACCCTGGAATTATTATGGACAGCAATAAAATCTTTAGAGAGAGCTATTATAAATTTGTCTAAATTGACAGTAGATTCCAATCAACAAATTAATTCTGCTGAAATTTCTCTTGGGAAGAATAAAGAGGAGATTGTTCAAATGGAGACTAGATTGTGTAAAATGGAGAACTAGCAGCAAAAGTTTGCTAAAGCTGAGATTGTTTATGAGAAGAGGTTTGAAGGAATAGAGAACAACCTGAGATATCTTAATTTAAGAATTATTAATTTTCCAAAGCATGATTTAATTTCAGCTTATGATATGCTCAAGGAGAACTTTATTCAAATATTAAAAATGCCCCAGCAAGCGTTGCCAGTTCTATCCAAGATTTACTATGTAACTTCGAAAAGTAAAATTTATCTGAAATTATTGAATCTAGTACTGATACTGTGATAATGAATAGAGCTATTTTACATATCTCTTTCTCTTTTGCGTCAGATACAGAGACAGTATTTAGACTATATATGAGAAATCGATTGTTGTTGTTCCATGGCGAGAAAATTTGGATTTATCCTGACTTTTCCAGGGTAACTCAGGATAGGAGAAGGACATTTATTAATATGAGAACTGAGGTTGAAGCTATAGGAATCAAGATGATTCCTGTAAATGTAAGATTCTTTATCAGAATCAAAAATTGTTGTTTTTTGAATTATCACAATTACGTGTGTTCCTTGATTCCCATACCCAATAATTTGCTGTGTTGGAATTTGATGCAATAGAATATAGGCAGTAGTAACTTTCAAATTCATTTGTTACAGAAAGTAAGATTAATCCTACTATTCTATTTCCTTGAAGTACCGCTAATTATTTCGATTATCCTTCTGAAATATTTCATTAGTATATTATCAGATCAAACATATGATGAGATAAATTATTACGAAAGTTTGTACGTAAGATCTGAATTTTGTAACAAGTGATGGTATTTGTTTTGTGAAAATTGCATAAATAAAAAATTTAAAAAAAAAAAGCTAGGTTGAGAGAACATTGCACAAATCTGATCTTTGGGTGAGTTTTCTTACTCCGAGGGTCATCAAATCTTCACAAGAGTACATTGTACTGTTCGTACGTCTCACTTTGAATGTGAAAGTGGCCCCTAACCACTACACGCCCCTTTTTCTATCGCAGGCAAGGGCATTTTGATAAATCCATGCCATTGTGTGAATAAATAGCCAGAATTAAATGCAAAGGCAGATATTTTTCTAAAGAATGCTTGTATACCATTTTGAAAATACTTACACACATACTTGGAATCACCAGTTCGCCAATATTTCCACTAGTTCACCCAATCCTTCTCTAGTTCATCTAGACCTAACTCTTCACCTTGAACACCCCCAGTTCACCCAGACCTCCCACCCAAAACCTGCAAACAGTCCAATCCAATTTCACATGCATGAATCATTTAAGTGTTTAATAATATCTATAAATGTGGTAATATATGCACATAAGCCTTTTACAAAATAACAACTCCCATGCTTGATTTACCAGCTCACTCTGGAATTCCCCTAGACCACCCTTTGTTTATACACAAAAAGGAAAATACACACATACATTTGACATATATAAAATAGCATAAATGCAAGTTTTGTGTGTAAAATCCCTTTGAAAATTCACACTGCAGTTTTCAGTACAATGTTTTGACCTACTCCACTACAAATAAAGTTAATTTTGGGTGTAATATGATAGTGATATGCACTTGCATAAGAGTTAAAAGCTGTGTAGGCGTGTGCACAGTTTGTTTTTTTCATGTAATTTTCTTTTCATTTTGTGGGGAGGTTTCATTTTGTTTGCTTATTGTTTTATTTTCATTTGTAGAGCGTTCTATTTTATAACAGCATGCACTAAAACATTTTCAATAACCAGGAAAGCACTATGCAGTTATCCCTGGCCTCTGCCTGTTGATAAAACCCATGCTGCCAAAATTTAAAATGAAGGCCCCTCTCCATTTCCTCTATCCATGGAGCTTCCTGGATCTCCCTCTACCTCCTACCCTATTCATGAGGTCCAAAGTGTACAGAAGCATCCCTGTTTGTTGCTGTCCCCTCTGTGCCATATTCCAAAATGGCATGGGCTGGCCCACTAGATTTATAAAATGAGGGCCTGATTCACCAAGGCTTTTCTCCCATTCTGTGTCTATGGGAAAACTGCTTAGTGAATGTGGCTCTTAGATGGTAGGATTTCATTGTTGGCACAAACCAGTTAAGTTAAAGAAGAGTTCTTGTGGCTGAATGTTCCCGCTTACTGTCCTGCTCCATATATTATCAGGTGAACAATTACCTGCCCAGCCCCTCCCTCTCAATATAATAATAAAGTCTGACAGCCATTCTCCCTCTTGATATCCCTATCTCCAATAATTAAAAACCTCCAAATGACCCCTTATTTCCAAACCTCCACCTTCATCCCCCAAGACCTCTGAAAACCTCTCCCTGAATCATCAATCGATCATTCAGCTGAACAAGGAGGACACAAGACACAGGCTTACTCTTCTGGTATAGCATCCTAGTAGGGTGATTATCAAAGCAATGCTGGATGCTGAGCTCAGATCACCCTAATCATGTGTCCCTCCAGCTTGATTGTGGATTCTGTGGAAGGTCTCAGGTCTCGATGGGAGAATCTGGGAACTGGGAGAGATATAGCGGGTTAATTAGGGGGAATGCTATTTAGAGGAAGGAGAGAGATTAGGTGGGAACTAGGGATGTGAATCGTTTTAGGACAATTAAAATTATCGTCCGATAATTTTAATATCGTCTTAAACCGTTATGGAACACAATACAATACAGATTCTAACGATTTATCGTTATAAATCGTTAGAATCGTGAGCCGGCACATTAAAACCCCCTAAAACCCACCCCCGACCCTTTAAATTAAATCCCCCACCCTCCCGAACCCTCCCCCAAATAACTTAAATAACCTGCGGGTCCAGCGGCGGTCCGGAACGGCAGCGGTCCGGAACGGGCTCCTGCTCCTGCATCTTGTCGTCTTCAGCCGGCGCCATTTTCCAAAATGGCGCCGAAAAATGGCGGCGGCCATAGACGAAAAAGATTGGACGGCAGGAGGTCCTTCCGGACCCCCGCTGGACTTTTGGCAAGTCTCGTGGGGGTCAGGAGGCCCCCCACAAGCTGGCCAAAAGTTCCTGGAGGTCCAGCGGGGGTCAGGGAGCGATTTCCCGCCGCGAATCGTTTTCGTACGGAAAATGGCGCCGGCAGGAGATCGACTGCAGGAGGTCGTTCAGCGAGGCGCCGGAACCCTCGCTGAACGACCTCCTGCAGTCGATCTCCTGCCGGCGCCATTTTCCGTACGAAAACGATTCGCGGCGGGAAATCGCTCCCTGACCCCCGCTGGACCTCCAGGAACTTTTGGCCAGCTTGTGGGGGGCCTCCTGACCCCCACGAGACTTGCCAAAAGTCCAGCGGGGGTCCGGAAGGACCTCCTGCCGTCCAATCTTTTTCGTCTATGGCCGCCGCCATTTTCGGCGCCATTTTGGAAAATGGCGCCGGCTGAAGACGACAAGATGCAGGAGCAGGAGCCCGTTCCGGACCGCTGCCGTTCCGGACCGCCGCTGGACCCGCAGGTTATTTAAGTTATTTGGGGGGGGGTTCGGGAGGGTGGGGGATTTAATTTAAAGGGTCGGGGTGGGTTTTAGGGGGTTTTAGTGTGCCGGTTTTTCGATTTTTCGATTTTTTGATTTTTAACGATTTTTAACGATTTTTCACGATATTTTACCCCCCCCAAACGGCAACAATACGGTTCCCTCCCCCTCCCAGCCGAAATCGATCGTTAAGACGATCGAGGACACGATTCACATCCCTAGTGGGAACATCAGCTGGACTCTTTTTTTTTATATCCAGTAAATGGGAAGGAGGGAATGGAAGAACTGAGCGACAGACAATGTCCTTCTTTAAACTACAGTTGGTATGGACCGATGGAGACAGGACAAATTTAGAATCACTCTTATAATACCTGGATTTGTCTGGTCATATTTAGCAGGTTAGCACTGAATAACTCGCTAACTGGCTAAGGCCTAGATTATCAAAATGCTATAAATATAGCAGAAATTACACCCATGTGGGAAAAAAAGGGCATGGTCAGGCTAAATTCCTGTGTATCACATCACATAGGCAATTATCACATCAGGCATTGTGTCAGTATGCCACGCGTCATTTTACCTGGCGTGCATTGATTTGTGTGGCATGTTATTTTTCTGGTTTATATATACTGGTTTCCTGCAGTGGCGTCTTTGAAGGTATGTCAGGCATTTGGAGAGAGGAGAGGAGAATAGGTGAGTTGGTGGTAATTGGTAGGTGGTTGGAGGTATTTATCAGGTTCTGAGTGAGGAGTCCTGTGGCTTTTTTCTCACCTGTTTCTCTTTCCCATTGTCTATTGTCTTGATCTGTCTGTGTGAAAGCTTTTGCTAGTTTGTTCTGCTTGTCTGTCTTTGTGTTTCGGTGAGGTGTGTGGTGAGGTGGAGGAGGAGTGGTGAGGCATGGTGATGAGTGGGAGGAGGAATGATAAGGTATGGTGATGTTGAGGAGTGGAGAGGATGGAGCATGAGAAGCAGGGGGAGAGAGGAGAAGTGTGTGGAGAGGAGGGAAGGAGAGGAGGAGGAAATGAAGGAGGAAAAGAGGAGGGAAGATGAGGTCAGGAGTGCTAGGGAAAGGTGGAGGAGTAGGAGTAGGGACAGGGAAAGGAGCAGAGATAGAGAGGGGAAAGGGAATATGCAGTTGAGACCGGTGGAAGGAAGACAACAGGCTAGGGATAAACAGAGAGGGCAGGGGGGAGGGGAATGGTGGGGCAGGTGCAGGATGGAGAGGAGGAAGGGAGGGGAGTGGGAGTGAGAGTCAGGAAAGGGAGGACACCTCTCCGGAAGCGGAAGTGGCATCCTGTTCAGGCAGCAGGATGTGTCCATCTGAGGGCATTGACGTTCAGCCCAGAGGATAATGAGATGATCATTGCTGGGGTCTCAGAACATTATGCCATGCTTTTCAGCAACTGTGCGTCCAAGACCTCAAAGACATCCAAGGGCCAGATCTGGTGCCTCATCACCCAGGCTATCTCAAGCACAGCGGCATGAAATGCAGTGGGGAGTAGGTGGCCCACAGGTACTGGGATATAAAGGTCCAGTTGAATACAAAGGTGGCTAACCACAACAAATACATACAGCAGATGGTTGGAGGAGCCCCTTGTTCGACTGTGCTCATGCCCATAGAGGAGCGCCTCATCCAACAGCTGGGACCGGATGTGTTCGAGGGCATGGCTGAGCAGCTGGGCACCACACAACAAGACTTAACATTGGGTCCCTTACTTGGGTCTAAATTCCACCTAAAAGGCAATCTGGACAAAACCCTTTTTAGGCTCCACACTAAACAAAATGTCTTCTACTTGCAGGCTGCTCAAACACCATGTCAGCAGCAGTGTTACAACTGAGGAGGAGTGAGGGAGTTTTGTAGGTTAGAGAAACCCGACAGCCCAAGGGCAGACAGTTAGGAGGCCTGATGTTGCTTGGAAGCAGGCAGACCTCCACAGAATGGCTGCCCCCCATGTACTGGCCTGTAGGGATGTGCAGAGGGATGCCATACGTTGCATTCGGGATTCGGATTTGTCGGGGGGCAGATATGTTAATACGTCAATTTCTATTCATTCCCCTGCTAAAATTAAATTAACTACAACCCCCACCCTCCTGACCCCCCCAAGACTTACCAAAACTCCCTGGTGGTCCAGGAGCCATCCCCTGCACTCACACCCTCGGCTGCCGGTTTCAAAATGGCGCTGATAGCCTTTGACCTACTATGTCACAGGGGCTACCGGTGCCATTGGTCAGCCCCTGTCACATGGTCATCGGCGCCATCTTGTGTTCCTACCATGTGACGGTTGGCCCCTGTGACATAGTGAGGGCAAAGGCGATCGGTGCCATTTTGAGTACTGGCATCCGATGGCCGGAGTGCAGGAGGTCGCTCCTGGACCCCCACTGGACTTTTGGCAAGTCTTGTGGGGGTCAGGAGGGTCCCCCAAGACTTGCCAAAAATCCCTGGTGGTCCAGCGGGGGTCCAGGAGCGACCTCATGCACTCGGACTGTCGGCTGCCAGTAATCAAAATGGCGCCGATAGCCTTTGCCCATACTATGTCACAGGGGCTACCGGTGCCATTGGTCAGCCCCTGTCACATGGTAGGAGCACAAGATGGCGCTGATGGCCATGTGACAGGGGCTGACCAATGGCACCGGTAGCCCCTGTGACATAGTAGGTCAAAGGCTATCGGCGCCATTTTGAAACCGGCAGCCGAGAGTGTGAGTGCAGGGGATGGCTCCCGGATCCCCGCTGGACCACCCTGGAGTTTTGGTAAGTCTTGGGGGGGGGGGGGGGGTCAGGAGGGTGGACAATTTGTTTAAATTGGTTTCTTTAGGCTGCCAAATAATTTGGCAAAGATTTGTGTATTCGTGGGGAATCGCGACACGTTTCACTTCCCCACGAATACAATGAATATGGCCACATCCGTTGCAGATTGCCAGTACGTAGGGACCGAATGCACACCCCTACTGGCCTGGCATGTGGATCTGTATAATTTCTGTTTGCTAAGGCAGATAGTGAAAGAACAGATCACCTGTGTGTGCAAAATGGATGCATACAAACTCCCTGTTCTGGGATATGCATAGGTGTGGTAATGGTGGGAACAATGAGGCCAACATCACCCCCCCACACATACGGAGATATAGACCAAGGCTAACTCAGCATGTCACTCTCCCAGGCACACACACTCATATATATGTGTTGGCCCTTTTTTAGAGACAGATACCTCCAACAATTAGTTCACCTACAAATGGGCAATGGGTATGTTCCTGGCATGTCCGAAATCTTCTATCATTGATGTCTGTGGCTATCTGGTCCCTAACTGATAATGAGGAAGTCAGAGTCCAAGCTACACACAGAAGATTTGGTACATCTACCAACATTACAGACATATGTGAGAAGCATATATGATAAGCACTTTATCAAAGGTACTGACATGGGCCCTCAGATAGCAGGAAATGCTTGTATTGCTAGAGACCAAGACAGAACGTGATTAAGCCATCATGCCAACCACATGACAGCTCTGGGAGCAGTTACTCCATACGTATAGCACAGTGACAGGTTTGTGAATGAGGCAGGTTGCATTCTCCTGAGGCCATCAGTTGATAACAGCTTCTCTAGCCTTTATGCTATATACAGAGATGATGAGTGAGAGTCTATCAGCACACCTGTTAGTGCTCACAACAGTTAGTGCTCACCACTAACTGTAAAAACGTTTTTCCTTCTGTACCACAGAAAAAGGTATAGTTTTTCTGAGGTTAAATTCCGCGTCGGTGTGCTTTAAGCTATTGCGGAATGCGTTAGGACACCTTAATTTGCATTAACTCCTCCCACATGCATTCTAAATTAAAAATTTGCATACTAACTTATGTTGTGCTATTTATCACATGCGCAACACAAGTTAAACCTCATTTAACATGCGTTTGGGCCCTAATGCACTTTGATGAATGACACTATAAATTTGAAAATCCAGTCCCAAAAGTATTGGACTTATTTTCAGTTTTGCATGCACATTTACCTGCTCAAAAAAGGGACAGGGTGAAGAGGTACATGCATAAGTTGCTACTATGGAAGAGCTTTACATGGCTATATTAGGCCATTTATTTACACTTGCTAATTTAATATTGCAATTGATATCATACCCATCTGTTGTTTGTTATTGGTGTGGGAGGGAGGTCTGGGTGAACTGAGGGGGGAGTTCAGGGTGAAGTACTAGGAATGGCTCAATGAAATGGAGATGTAGTAGGTGAACTGGTAGGGATATCAGCAAACTGGTGGTTTCAATAAATGCTTATTTTATAATATATCTATTTCCACATGTAAATCTGTGTTTTACCCATACTAGATATATATCTTTTCCCATAAAATATCTGCATGTATATTTATATAAAATATGTGGAGAAAGTAAGCACTTTAAATAATTACACATACTGAAACTCATGCATGTATGTTGGGGGGGGGGGGGAGCATATATATGTAAATACTCCAGCAAGTCACTACCCCTGAAGAACACGGAGTTTAAAACACAGCTCTTGATGGATGTTTTAATTTTGTAATCTATGGTCATTGATGCTGTCATTTAGAATAAGGTTTTTTTATATTCCACTTTTCAGCACTTCAAAGCAGATTACCATCAGGTACTGTATGTGTTTTCCAATCCCTAGAGGACTTACAATCTTTATACCTGAGGCAATAGAGAGTGATGTGACTTACCCAAAGTCACACGGAGCAGTAGCGACATTCGAGCCCTATATGTCTGGGTTTGTAGCCACTGCTCTAACCACTGAACTATTCCTACACTCTGTTCAATAAATACAAAAAAAATTATATTGTCAAGAACATTTTTAAAATGACTGCTTGGAATTTATGTGGCATATGCACGAGAAGGGACACGATGATAATATTGAGACACCGTGACAAATTTAACAGTCGGTAGCTCTGTAGGAGTATTTCTCTCCCTTGTTTTGTTATTTTTGGTCATTGTTAGGCGAAGTTGTAGTCTAAGTGATAGTTGTTTTAGATTAATAGAATATGATTATCTTTTATAGGCAACTTCTGATAATATCTTTCTATAAATGTCGTTCTCCCAGTGGTCATCTTTGGTAAGTTGTTATTTTGTAGAGGTTTCAGCGAGTGCCCTTACTATGTCACAGTGCCCCTGTGACATAGTAAGGGCAAATGCTATTGGCGCCATTTTGAATACCGGCAGCCAACAGCCCACGCACAGGAGATTGCTCCAGGACCCCCGCTGGACCACCAGGGACTTTTGGCAAGTCTTGGGGGGGTCAGGAGGGTGGGGGTTTATTCATTAGTGATATGTTGTATTCGTGGGGGTTTGCTATATGTTTTGTGACCCCCACGAATACAACATATATGATATATATGTTGCGGATTGCCAATACGTTGCAAACGAATGCACACCCCTATCAAATTGCATAGTCATAGAAGATCCCAAATTCACTATTGCCTCCCAAATAGAATCCAAGGTAATTAATTTAGATCTTATCAGGGTAGACACTGTAAATTTACACAGTGGTCTTGAGGCTGGGGTAGAAACATACTCAGCCTGATTCTGGACACTATCCTCCTTCAGTGAGCTGGCTATTCCCAGACCATTGCCTTCTCCAGCTTCTCCTCCATAGTCTTCAGGGTGTTCTGACCCCGCACGGACTTTCAGGGCATCAGCATCTCAGCATACACCCCCTCTGACAGCTCATCACGATCTCTGGAGGTAGCTTTGTTTGCCGGTGGAGCCCTAAAGATCTGTGACAGAGATATCGATAGGTCCGAGGGAGAGGCCGGTAACTCTACTCCAGCCTCTTCCCCCACAGACAATACATCCGATCGATTCCCATGTTGGACATGGGCATCCATAGGGCCCGAAACAGGGGTATCCGAGGGAACTGCAGGGTATGTCCTCTCCTTGTCCCTTCATTTCCAAGCGAAGTGGGGCATTAGAAAAGGCAAAAATCTTCAAACAAGGAAAAAAGGATGCTGATGCTCCCGCACACTACTCAACGACAGCTATCTTGGATCCCAGAGCCAGCCTTGTACATTTTGAATGTGCCATAGATATTTCAATTTTTGACATGGCACAGAGGCTATCATCTTTGGTATGTTAAACTAATTTGCTTTCCTAAACTTTTTGTTACAGAATTTCTGCTATTATTCTTCTCTGCAACTGATTACATACCCACCACAGGTATTGTACATTAATGTCAGCATTTCATTACAGTTCTGAAACCCTGTGATCAAAGTTCACTCAGTTCTCAAGCACATCACAGGAAAGATTAGACACTTGTTGATGTGCATCATATTATATCTTATTATATATGGTGATATGTACAGTGTTTGTATACTGATGCACTTCATGTTACAGTATTGTGTGGTTGCAGAATAAAGATTATTTAAAAAATGTTATTTTTTTATTATATATAACTCACCTTTAACATTGCCATCATAAGATAACAGTGTCATAACCTGACAAATGCATTTAAAACTGATCATGCATAAGACGGTGTTACCAGTGCAAATGAGCAAAGTGAAAGAGTGGATGTAAAAGGATAATTATAAATGGAAAGTTAAATGTCTGAGTTAAAATGTTGGTCAAAAGACCACAGAACAGACATTAACAAAGGTTATGTTTGACTGAAATAAAATAAATAGCAGATCTTTCCTTGCACTGCTGTCAATTAGTATTGTGTATATGTACCTCTCTTGGATATATTGCTTTTTGCTTAACAATTCTGTAATCCAGATGCAGAAATCTATTAAAATGCTCAGTAAGCCCTCCCTGCTGTGGTAAAGAGCTAAGAAAAATGGACTGTTATTCATATTTGTAATTGCTTTATTCACCAACTTGTCATTAACACTGCAAAGTAATGTGAGATAAAAATTGTAAGGATATGGAACTGTTCTTCCTGAAAATAGATATGGGCTTGATTTATGAAAGTTTCTGTTCCATACTAGGGGCAATTCTCAGTAGCCCACCAAGGTGCAACGTCCAAGTTTAATTTAGTACCTGTCAACCTATTAGGCAACTTTCAAAGAAAACTATGAGCATAGACATTTAAAAAAAAAATTGTCAAGGCAGATGCCCTGTGACAAAAATGCTTGCAGGCTTTAAATAAGAACATAAGAAATTGCGATGGTGGGTCAGACCAAGGGTCCATCAAGCCCAGCATCCTGTTTCCAACAGAGGCCAAACCAGGCCACAAGAACCTGGCAATTACCCAAACACCAAAACGATCCCATGCTACTGATGTACTTAATAGCAGTGGCTATTCCCCTAAGTACACTTGATTAATAGCAGTTAATGGACTTCTCCTCCAAAAACTTATCCAAACCTTTTTTGAACCCAGCTACACTAACTGCACTAAAAACATCCTCTGGCAACAAATTCCAGAGCTTTATTGTGCATTGAGTGAAAAAGAATTTTTGCTGATTAGTCTTAAATGTGCTACTTGCTAACTTCATGGAATGCCCCCTAGTCCTTCTATTATTCAAAAGTGAAAAGAACCGAGTCACATCTACTCGTTCAAGACCTCTCATTATCTTAAAGACCTCTATCATATCCCCCTCAACTGTCTCTTCTCCAAGCTGAACAGCCCTAAGCTCTTCAGCCTTTCCTCATAGGGGAGATGTTCCATTCTCTTTATCATTTTGGTTGCTCTTCTCTGTACCTTCTCCATCGCAACTATATCTTTTTTGAGATGTGGCAACCAGAATTGTACACCGTATTCAAGGTGTTACTTTTTAAGCATATTTTTTTTTTTTGCAATTAAAATGTGAAACTTGCCAGTCAAAAATCCGTATCACAAGAATCTCTATGCATAGATACTTATCATGTTAATATTAATCATCTAGGATTTCAGCAGCCAGTTAGTTCATAAGAGAAGAGGATTTGGACAGAAGCTAGATGATAGCTGGAACAGGGGATGCTTACTGCAGTGGAAGGAATATGGTTTATCCTACCAGTAGCATATGCTTCTGATAAACTGTAAAAATTGAAATGTACCTGGTTTGGCAGAAAGAAACATAGAAACATAGAAGTGATGGCAGAAGAAGACCAAACGGCCCATCCAGTCTGCCCAGCAAACTTTCACACCTATTTGTTTTCATACTTATCTGTTACTCTGACCGCTGAGGTCAGGGCCCTTATTGGTAACTTTTGGTTCCAATTCCCTTCCACCCCCACCATCGATGCAGACAGCAGTGCTGGAGCTGCATCTAAGTGAAGTATCTAGCTAATTGGTTTGGGGTAGTAACCGCCGTAATAAACAAGCTACTCCCGTTTGTTTACCCTGCCTGTGCAATTCAGTCCTTGTTGGTTGCCCACAGAGTGGTGAAGCAAGCATGCAAACCAATAGATAGCTAAGGCAAGACCAAGTGTTGGAAAGTACAATAGAAGAAGAGGATTTGGAAGGAACATTTTAGACAGCTGGAGCAGAGGAGGAAGCAGCATAAGATACAAGGACTGGCTTGGAGTGGTGGCAGCAGTGGCTCTGATTATTTAAAACTGAAACGGTAGTAGAAGAGCAAATCAGTGATGAGTAGACATAAAATTTTCAAAGAGTGCCCTAACACCTGAAGTGAAGGAAAAATGGTATTAAAAGACAAAGTTGTGGTTCAGTGAGCATGCAAAGAAATGGATGGCCAATGTAAGAGCAAGAATTGACAAGTACCATAAGGGGATTTGGACAGAAGCTGTGTACCTTTTTTTTCTGCAGATATAAAATAGAGGGAAAATGTTCAGGTGTAGATTTGAAATTTCTGTTATGCTCATGTACATTACTTCTCCAACCTAAACATGACCCAGGGAATACTTCTTTTTAATGCAGCTAAAATTATGTGAGTTGTGAATCCTGTGCATATCTTTTAGCCATTCTGAGAAGGGCCATTTTCAGACAAGCTAATTCAACCTTGTAATTGACTATTTACCTGCATAAAAGCTTTCAAAATTGTCCTCTCTGGGGGACATTTTCAAAGGCTTGGTTGGCGAGTATACACAGGATTTAGGAGATAGCCCACATCCTTACTGACAATCCAGCCTCTATAGTTTTTCAAAAATGAAAAAGGTTGCATGTATTCCAATAAGGCACCTAAGTCCACACACATACTAAAAGAGTATTTGGGGAGCATTCCAGGGGTGTACTGATGCAGTGCCCATGCGCATCATACTTTCAATGTCATAACCAGAGTGCTGCATTTAAATACAGACATCAGCTAGGGTTCTCGATTGACTCCATATTTTGGGTGGATTGATTCAGTCCTGGATTTTCCCACTTTCTTTGTAATCTTGCTTTTCTTTATGAAATCAATGGGGACACCAGAACTGTAAATCCTTGCTGGCAGTGAGATGAAATAAAGACTGGATCAACGTCTTTAAAATCTAGAGACAGCTGGCAACCCTAACAACATTATCAATGCAAATGGTCTTTGCACCAATAATTTAAGCTGGTAAGGGAAAGGGGCTGTTGTATTTGTGGCATTGTGGACCCTGGGTCGCAATGGAGATGACTCTGCCCATGGGGAGGTGCCCCGTGGGGAACCACTGCGATAGGCTGACACAGATAGCAGACACAGTATGGATAGCGCCTTTATTGTACTGCTGTAGATAGATGGTGAAAGCCGGAAGGTAAGGCACTGATCCATGAAGTGCCAGTACGTTCAACAGGCTCAGAAGTATAGTCTCACCCAGATGTTCACGATAGGCGGGAGCCCGCAGTGCGGGTAACGCCGCGGCTGGTAGGTAGAGGTGGAGCACCGGATCGTAGAGGTACTCACAGAGTGAAGGCGTCTTGCTGGTGATAGGATGGTGGGACCAAAGGTCCGTGGTGCAGGATAGAAAAAGTAGATAGGTCCTCGAGGAGTGAGTACCCAATGGTCCAATATCCTGAAATGTAGAATAGAGAGAAAGACTCCCGAGGAGCTGTTGTCTTAGTTACTGAGGAACCCTGAAGGGAAGTTGGAAATGAGAAACCCCCGAGGAGCGGGTGTCTAGAGCTTCTTACTGGAGCGAGGCCCTTAGAGTGAAAGCGGCGTCTAAGCGTGCAGCTTAGAGCAGTCAGAGTAGCGAAGCAAAGTCTTTGCTAACTCAAGGTTGTAGCGGAGGCAGAGGCTAGATGTACCCAGAGGTACTGACGTCATGTGGTGGGGCCGCCCCCAAGGTTCCCGCCATGACGTGTATTTGAGCGTAGGAGATGTGCGCGCTCGCACCCTAGGAGGCCACGGGAATGAGCATGGCAGATGGGGACGCCTATGCTGGTTTGGAAACGCCGAGGCCCTCGGCACTCAGCACCGGAGGCAGCCATCTTGCCCAAAGAGGGTAAAAGGGGAGAAAAAGAGGTAAGTCAGAGCAGTCGCAGCCATCTGCGACCGACGGACACAACAGGGGCAAAGGCTGAGTGGAAGCATTTTTAAAAAATGACATGAACGCTTGTCTGGAAGCTCAAGGCCCTTTGGGCTTTCATTTAACCACCAGGGTAACACTACTAGGAAGCCTGTTCTGTGAAAGGGGGAGGGGGATTCACTAGATTACCAGGAAATATGTTGTACATTGGAGGGGCTCAGGGATTTGAGGGGTGGGGAGCTGCTACTAGGGGACTAGAAGGTTGCTTGGATGATGGGAAATTTAGTTGTGGAGGGGTTTGGAAAGTAGGGTGGGACATTGTGGCCTTAATATTAGTTATATTTTTAAAGCTTTTTCCCTTGCTGGATCACATCTACAAGTGGCAGGGAGTTAGGCAGGGGTCCCAGGCACCCAATGGGGGGATTTTGGTACATGGGGATGTTTCCTTTAAGACGATGGTGGTCCTGGGCAAAGTGGGCCAACATCATGCTTTAGTGCAGCTTTCCCAGAGATATTTTTCCATGAGAAAAAAATATCATGGGGAAATCACAGTGATATTTTACCCGGAAGGGGCCAAATATTGCAAGAATGCACCCCCTGTAATATTTTTCCCTTCCCACAATAAAATATTATGGCACAGTAAATGACCCTCTAAATTTGTACCTAGATGAAATAAATGACTTCTTCATGAAGCAGCTGGTCTGGGAACTGACAAGAGGGGGAGCCATTTTAGATCTAATTCTCAGTGGAATGCAGGATTTGATGCGAGAGGTAATGATAGTTGGGCCACAGTGATCAAAATGCCATCAAATTAGAATTAATAACTGGAGGGAGGACATTAAGTAAAGTTATTGCTCTATCATTTTTCAAAAGGGAGACTTTAATGAAATGAGGAAAATAGTTAGAAAACTACTAATAAGAGCGGCTACAAAGGTAAAACGTTTACATCAGGAATGGACATTGTTTAAAAACCCCTTCTTGGACACCCAGACCAGATGTATTCATATTTCACTTCTGGGTCTGGACATTCTTCAAGCCTTGGAGTGTCAGACAGATTGTCGTAAAGGAACTATATCCCTGACTCCCTCAAACAGTTACATTTTGCTGGCCGTGGAAGAAACCCACGATCAGCTGCTCTTACCTGAAAATCATCACTCCTGCCCCAAGCCGCTGCCATGCCATTTGTGCTGTGCCTCCTCTAGGCATGTGCCGCACACCATTCTTTGAAGGCCCTGTGGTAGGAAGTAAATGTGGTGACACACAGTGATGATGTCATGCAGCTGGGTATTTAAACCCAGCGGTGATCCTTGCAAATTGCCTCAGCAACAGGTCTTCCTGGTCCAGACTTGCCTTGTCTAGCTTCAAGCTTTGCTTCATCCAGTTGTACAGCCTTGCCTCATCCAGCCATCCAGCCTCGCCACACCTCACTTTGTCTTGTTCCTGCTTCCACCCCATCTTTGTTGCCTTGCCTTATCTCCCTGCCTTGTCCTTATCCTCAGTGTCTTGTCTTGCCTTGACATGTCCATTTTGTTCTGACTTGTTCCTTCATCTCTTGTCATTTTGGCCTGTCTCTCCAGTATTGATCTCAGCTATAGACTTAGGCCTATCCCTTGCTTATCGCCTGGCGCTGACCTTAGCCTTGAACCTTGACTGTGACTTGTCTGCTGCCAGCTCTAACTCTTGGCCTATCTCTGGACTTCAACCACCTAAATCTTCAAAGGCTCAATCTGTGGGAGAGGCAGCTGATAGAGGTGAGGCTCTAGCCTGGCCCATGTCAAAGTGTGTTCTCCAGCTGCCACATAAGCCTCATGGGCTCACCATGAGGCAGAGTCAACTGTGCCATGGCTAGATTGGTCTCCCAAGTACAGGAGCAAAAAGGCAAGTTGAATTCCCTGGCTGGACTACAAGGCTTCATCCAGGAAATCTAAAAGCAACTTGACCATGTGATTGGGTTACTTCAGACCCTAGCCCAGTGATTGGTTACCGTACAGACCCAACTAACAGTTCCAGCTCTAGCACCAGCTCTGGTGAACCCTCCACTCATGGAATCCATGATGCAGTTTCTGCCACCTCCTAGGTACATTGGTAAGCTAAAGGATGTAGAGGTTTCTCAATGTCTGCAAAATGCATTTCAAGTTATAGGTGGCTTATTTTTCTTCAGACCATATCAAGATAACATATATAATAGGGACATGCATCATTTTTTTATGACGGGTCGAGCTACAGGTCGGGCAAACCGTGGAAAACATCATTTTCCAATGGATGGCTCGTGCCATTTTCCATTGCTCCTACCATGTGACAGGTGCCAACCAATGGCACCGGTAGCCCCTGTCACATGGTAAGGGCCAAGGGCCACTGGCGCCATTTTGTTTACTGGCAACCAATGGCCCGAGAGTGGGAGATTGCTCCTGGGACCCCCACTGGACCACTAGGGACGTTTTTTTTGGGGGAGGATCGGGAGGGTGGGGGGTTGTAATTAAACTGACAAGTATCCAAAAATACACCGGTACTGTAATGCTTATTAAACAGACGCTTAGGTTAATTTTGACCCATCATAATAGGCTTGATCTGAATAGCAATTTTGCTAGGTGATATGCCTTATGTATAATCATCGGTCAATGATAAGAGTCAATTTTTTCAAATATTTTATTTGCTTAATGTGATAGTGAACTTAGCTTAGTGCAGTCGCTGAAGCCATCGCTATGCCCGACATGGTTCCATGTTTCGAACCGTCCATGTTTTTGTCAAGGGCTTAATATTCAGCGTCTAAAGAATAAAATCATTATTATTACAATGATAAAATCTAAACATTTTGAAGCTATCTGTATTAGTTGAGCCATACTTCAGTTTAAACGAGGCTGGTGCTTACTGTATTTGTAGTCCCTTCAGATTCGGGTGATCCTGAATTCAATGATGGCGGATCGGCTTGATTTCCTGTGTGAGCACCAGAAATTAAGCCGAATAAATGCAGAGTCCCTGTCATGACGCAATGCATCTCAAGTTAGTGTGTACCATTCAATGGCTAGATTTAATCCATTTGGATACACGGAATTCAGCTTATAGATTCCGACCCCCGCTGAACGACCTCCTGCAGTCGATCTCCTGCCAGCGCCATTTTCCGTACGGAAACGATTTGCGGCAGGAGATCGCTCCAGGGCCCCCGCTGGACCCCCAGGAACTTTTGGCCAGCTTGGGGGGGCCTCCTGACCCCCACAAGACTTGCCAAAAGTCCAGCGGGGGTCCGGAATGACCTCCTGCGTCGAATCGTATTGGTCTATGGCCGCCGCCATTTTGCGGTGGCCATTTTGCAAAATGGCGCCGGCTGAAGACACCACGATTTAGTGTGCCGGATTTCCTACTCTCCCCCTTCCCCGGATTTAGCTACGGACCCGGGGGTAATTTAAGCTACGGACCGCCGCTACGGACCCCCAGGTAATTTAAGGCATTTGGGGTGGGGGATTTAATTTAAAGGGTCGGGGTGGGTTTTAGTGTGCCGGGGGTGGGTTTTAGGGGGTTTTAGTGTGCCGCTGGACCCCCAGGTAATTTAAGGCATTTGGGGAGGGTGGGGGATTTAATTTAAAGGGTCAGGGGTGGGTTTTAGGGGGTTTTAGTGTGCCGGTTCACGATTTTAACGATTTTAACGATACTCTAAACACCCAAACGGCGACGATACGATTCCCTCCCCCTCCCAGCTGAAATCGATCGTTAAGACGATCGAGGACACGATTCACATCTCTACAAACAAGTACTTCGCCGACTCCATGAACACCGGCTCTAAGCCAAACTCTCCAAGTGCAAATTTCACAAAGACTCAGTGCCTTTCCTTGGCTATATCGTGTTTAAAGATGGCTTCCAGAGATCACGTGAGCTAGCGGGGGAGGCGAATGTAGGTGCCTTAGCTCTGGGCCTTTTCTCTCTATCCAGCCCCATCCTTCGTGCAATCTCACCCAATTTTTACATTATTCTCTGTAAGCCTTCTTATTCTTGGAAGCAGCCCTCTGGTTCAACCCATGGCGACTCGCACAATAAGGAAGGAGAAAGAGAAGGAGCGTGATAAACCTCGCGGTCAGGAGCCGCCATCTTCCCCTGGGGCCCCGGTGTCAGAGAAAGTCTCAGTGGGACCTGATGTGGAGCAATTAAAAATCGCGATGACAGCAGCACTTGGACTGGAGTTGAAGGCAATTGCCGAGCAGCTGGCAGAACTCAAACAAACCCTCACTGGATATGAGTCCCGCTTCAGCGAGGTAGAAACCCGTGTGTCAGAGGTGCAGGACGACCTCGCGGTAGCTAGGCGGGACATCGAGGCCCTTCAAGCCTCGATGGCACAGCAGGTAAGGTGGGTCGAGGATCTGAAAAACAGGTCCCGCCGCTCGAACATTCGGTTGATTGGCTTGCCGGAGACTATCGGGGACCCGGAGCTGCCGGCGCTGCTGGAAAAATGGCTGGTAGAGCAATTACAGCTAGCGGCAATCAACGGACCGTTGCGGGTGGAACGAGCCCATCGCCTAGGTCAGCGGCAGTCTGACATGTCCCGCCCGAGACCGGTTATCACTAAATTGCTGAATTACGCTCACAAGGTAGAAGTGCTTCGTGCGCTTCGGGGTGGCCGTACTTTACACTACAAAGGGAAAAAAATCCTGCTATTTCAGGACTTTTCGGCTGGGGTGGCCACTCAGTGCCGCGCGATGGCACCGCATTGCTCACAGTTGATTTACCCGGCCTGGCTCTGAGTGGCAACAAATGAGGGGGTGAGGTGGTTCGACACTCCGGAGGCTGCTCAACTGTTCGTCGCGGAACACAAAGAATGAGGTGCAGGAGCTTCTTAACTTTATTACTTCCCATTCGGGATGCTGGAGGGCACAGCACATCAGGCAAATGACTGCCGGTTCATGATTTTTTCACTGACCTTGAAGCCTGAGGCAGTTCTTCTTGGAGTCCCACGTCAACCTCATTAATTTGGGCTCTTGCTAACCCTGAATCCCCCCGACAGTTTTCGTGCAGACCGGGGAGTGGAGCTATTACAGGAACCTTTTTTTTTTGGTCTCCTTTTTATATTTTCTTTGACATTATCTTCTTTTGTAAGAGCTTCTTCTTTTGTCGTGGGAATGACTGTTTTTATTGCTTTTGGATATATGGGGTTATTATCATAACTAATTACCACTTAGTATTTGTTCCCGGATGTATTAGTTCCCGGACGTATTAGTTCCTTTCCTCCTCAGTATGCGCTATTGGGGCCTACATGTTTGTCAGCATTTTTTTTTTTTGAGTGAACATGTGGTGCGGTTCGGAAGGAGTTAATGGACAAAATCGGAGCTCTTAGTTACAGCTGGATTCAGCCCTCCTCATGAACCTGACCAGCTGGATTCGGGCTCTTATGGGTCCTGATGACCAATTGATCCTCGGAAATACGGGCCCACTAAGGAGGGGAAGGAAGGAAAGAGAGGAAAAGGGGGGAAGGGAAGGGAAAAGAGGAAAGGAAGGGGGAAGGAGGAAGAGGAAGGAGAGAAGAAAGGAAAAAAGGGGAAGGAGAAAAGAAAAAGGGAAGGGGAAAAGAAAGAGGAAAAGAGTGGGGAGAGGGGAGGGAAGAGAAGAAAAGAGGGAAGAGAGGGAGATGGAGAAGGGGAGGGGAAAAAAAGAAGAGAAAAGGAAGAGAGAAAAAAAAAGGAAGGGAAGGAGGAAAAGGGGGGGAAAGAAGGAAGAAGAGGGGGGAAGGAGCAGGGAAGAGGAGGGAAAGAAAAAGGAAGAGAAAGGGAATTTTGTGTGAGTACTATACCAACGAGGCTCTATTCCTGAACCCTGTATATATTGCTTGTACTCATGATCTCAGTTTCTCTCCATTACAGCACAGCCATTGTGGAATCGCTGTTCCAGAGCCTGAGGGACTACAAGCCCAGCTGGGCTACATTCCTACTCACTACCACGACCTCTGGTGGTTCCTCAATACTGTTAATAAAAGATCTATCTGTGTTGTGTGTCCTAAAGCTGAGCCTGACCTGTGGCGCCTCACGGGACCTCCCCCCGTGGGCGTGGTCAGCAGCCATAGAGTCCAGGGGTCCACCCAAAATCCTTACAAACAATAACACCTAGTCTCGTTCCAGGATCCTTCTGTTCCAGTTTCATTCCTGACTTGTTCCTGCATCCTCGTTCCTGAGCCCTGTCTGTTCCTGTGTTCGTCTATCTGCCTTCCCAGGTATTACCCTCGGACTTTCTTACTGGTACTTACCTCGGCTTGTTCTAGACCTGCCTGCCTGTCTGCCGCCTGTCTAAGACCTCAGCCTGTTCCTGACTCATCCGTCTGTCTGCCACCTGCCTCAAGGACCTCAGCCTGTTCTGGTTCTCCCTTCTCCATCTCGAACCTGACCACGCTCCTTCTGTGTCTGTGGGCATGCCAAACTTCCATTCTCCGAGGAGACCCTGTGAGGCTCACCTAAGTCCAAGCGGCCAGGGTCCACCCCCGAGCGCAACAAACACATTGAAATCAGTTTGCTGCGGCAGTCAAAAAAGCAAACAGAATGTTGGGAATTATTAGAAAGGGAATGGTGAATAATACAGAAAATGTCATAATGCCTCTGTATCACTCTATGGTGAGACCGCACTTTGAATACTGTGTACAATTTTGGTCGCCATATCTCAAAAAAGATATAGTTGAGATGGAGAAGGTACAGAGAACGGCGACCAAAATGATAAAGGGAATGGAACAGCTCCCCAGATGAGGAAAGACTAAAGAGGTTAGGACTTTTCAGCTTGGAGAAGTGATGGCTGAGGGAGGATATGACAGAGGTGTTTAAAATCATGAGAGGTCTAGAACGGGTAAATGTGAATCAGTTATTTACTTGTTCGGATAATAGAAAGACTAGGGGGTTCTCTATGAAGTTAGCATGGGGCACATTTAAAACTAATCGGAGAAAGTTCTTTTTCGCTAATTGCATAATTAAACTCTGGAATTTGTTGCCAGAGGATGTGGTTAGTGCAGTTAGTGTAGCTGTGTTTAAAAAAGGATTGGATATTATAAGTTCTTGGAGGAGAAATTCATTACCTGCTATTAACTAAGTTGACTTAGAAAATAGCCACTGCTATTACTAGCAACAGTAACATGGAATAGACTTAGTTTTTGGGTACTTTCCAGGTTCTTATGGCCTGAATTGGCCACTGTTGAAAACAGGATGCTGGGCTTGATGGACCCTTGGTCTGACCTAGTATGGCATGTGCTTATGTTCTTATGTCAGACTTCCACATTTATGTTTTTGTATATGCTGATCTTCAGTAAAATCATCAAGTTAGATTCATAAGGAAGGAATTCAGACTTGTATCTGAGACCCAGGTTTCTGTCTGCTATAGTCTCATGTTTATAGTACATACCAGCCTAATTTTATTTTTTACTACTCTTAAAATTTAACTTTTGTTCAGTTCCACCAGAGTATGCAAACCTGCAGCTGTAAGAAATGTCATGAAATGCAGATTGCCCAGAGCAATACATTATTTGGAAATATAAATGTCCTCATCTTTATTTTAGCAATCAAGTGTGTCTTCTTTTATTCTTCCATTCTCTTTAAGGCAACTGACAGCCAGTTTTAATCGATCCAGTCTACATTTTATTTCAAATCTTTTGTAAATCAGATTTCTGCTGACACCATATAGTATTTGTTTTACATAAGAGTACTTCTGGTTTAACCTTTCATTTAATTACTTAGTACAGCTCTTAGCTTAAGCTATCTGTATGTGTGTTTAGAATGTTTTTATCCAACTGCCAGACAAATCCAATTTTTGTAATGTCTAATTGAAGTTCTGTCAGTCACACTTCAATGTTATTGCATTTTTTTCTAGAATTTCTGAAAGTAAAAATGATTTGACAAAGCCATTTAATAATAACTGTAGAGAGTATGAAAGTCTTGAGGGAGCTTTGGTGAGCATAAGTTCTTGTACTGGGAAAGAGCGGGGATTTGACTATACTGAAGAGAATATCCTTTTTGCTGAGGGGTTTGTGGTTAAAAGGTAGATTTTCTATCAGTTTCTTTGAGGTGTTTGTTTTTCCTTTCCTCATACCCCAATCTCTTCTTTAGGGAAGCTTCCCTTGGCCTTCCTAGCACATGCCGCTCTCACCTTTCAAATCCAGAAATCCTGAATAGACACAAACCAAAAGCTGAAATCCAGACTTCAGGCTCCTAACTCATGAAGTCTCATCCTGCAACTCAATCCAGGCCTAGGCTGGGGCCTGGGTTGGGTCCTGACATTAGGTCTGGGACTGGACCACAGCTCAGGCATCGGGACCCAATCTCTGGACTAAGCCATGCTGTCAGGCATGGGCTCGGGCTTTGGCCTAAGCTGAGGCCCAGGCATCGGGACCTGATCTCCAGATTAGGCCCTGGCATCAGGCCTGGGTCAGGGCTCTTGCTTAGACCGAGGCTCAAGTATTGGGATCCAGCCTGGCCCCGGCAGATATCCAATGGATCAGGAAAGTGGGAGTTCGGAAATTGTTTTGGGGGGGCATGGGCTTTTGCTCTATCTTAGCCAAGGCCCCCAAATCAGGCTCGGGCCTAGGCGGAGAACCTAGCATTGCGCTTGAGCATAGGTCATGGTTTGACATGACCTATGTGAGGCTCTGGTCTCGAGCCTAGATCTAGACTGAGGCACTGGTGTCATGCTCGGGTGTAGGCTGTGACTCCTGTTTTAGGCCTCACCTATGCCCAAGATAAGGCCCTGGGTTTGGGCCTAGGCATTTTGGGGTCTCCTGAAATAAACAAATTAGCCCTTATTTGTTACATTTTTAAAATTTGGTTAAAACAAATGCACATTCCTATTGGCTGCTAGTACCAACATTCAAAAAGGGGATAGGGCAGCATTTAAGCTAGACCATGGTAGAAAGCTGACAGTTCCTCAGGAATACGTGGAGATCAATATTCAAAAGCCACATCTTAACTTAACTAGCTGCTTTGTGGCTGAATGTCAACCTCATGGTTTGTAGTGAGGACACAGTCAAGACAGGAAGTTAGACTATCATGATAGAAAGGTTCTGGTAAAGACTGTGGTAGCTCAAGTGGATTAGATAGAGATCAAGAATTGTGTGTGACTCTCCTTTCTTTGGAAGGCCTTTGTTAATATTTTTCACAGGTTGCCAAGGTTTATCATGTTTGTTCTGAAGAAAACCCTCCAATGCTTACAGCACCTCTGCACTGAGAGTCTCAATTCCTTGGTCTTTCCCAGGGGTCAAGACTCCCAACAGGCGGACGCAATAATCTTGGCACAGCTTTTCAATGCTTATTTTGTAACGCCAATATTATTTAAGGTAAACTCCTGATGCAGTAAGCTAATGATATGCTAATGCTTCCAGAGTTTATAAATGTTAAGAAATTGTACCCTGAGCATTTAGCAAAGGTACAATGGCCATTTATACTAGGAAAGAGAGTGGAGGCATTCCTGACAGGCTAGCTGTGTACGGGGTGGCTGCTGCCAGTTACTCGGAGAAGTCTGTTATTATCTGGGTAAATGGGGCAGCTGCCTGCACTGTGTTAGACTATTTTTCATCCTTCTGTTACTTTTTTGACTCTTTTTAGAATAGCTCTGCAAACTTAACTCCATCTGTAACCAGGGATTAAGTTTTAAGCATCAAACAACATCTGCTTCCCAGATGTAGTCTCCATTCATCATGGAGAAACGCTTAATGTCCTCAATGGCATGGGATTTTCCTGCAAGGGCGCTAAGCAGTAGTGCCATTTAGAAATGCATTTTCTGTGAACAAAAATCCTTTCTGCATCACCATTAACTTTGTCCCACAGAGAATGTGTGTTGAAGTGCATGCAGAAAAATGCGTTTAGCTGAACACGCTTTTCTGCATAGGTCTGCAATTGGGGGGTCCTCCTCACATGTAAAGAAATATAAATCTTACTGACAGTTTTCCAATGTGTCTCACAATAACAACATAGGAACATAAGAAATACCATACTGGGTGAGATCAAGGATCCATCAAGCCTAGTATCCTGTTTCCAACAGTGGCCAATCCAAGTCACAAGTACCTGCCAAGCACCCACACATTAGATAGATCACAAGCTACTATTACTTTTTAATTACCGTAATATCAGTTTATGGATTTATCCTCTAGGAACCTATCCAAACCTTTTTTAAACCCAGTTACACTAACTGCTGTAACCACATCCTCTGGCAATGAATTCTAGAGCTTAACTATGTGCTGAGTAAAAAATAATTGTCTTTGATTTGTTTTAAATGAACTACTTGCTAACTTCATGGAGTGCTCCCTGATCCTTCTATTTTCTAAGAGAGTAAATAGATGATTTACATTAACTTGTTCAAGCCCTTTCATGATTTTGTAGACTTCTATCATATCCCACCTCAGTAGTTTCTTCTCCAAACTGAACAGCCATAAATGCTGTGCACAGATGTTACAGGATTCGACATATGCTTTAGCGTCGGAGACCATGGTGGGCTACCAGAAGAAACGCTGGAGCAGTGCCAAGGTCCGTGCTCGTCCTGGGTGACCAGTGAATATGGAATCATGTGCCCAATGGAGAACACTTTCTCGGAGTCATCGGGGCACGACCGTCTTTCCAGCAGGAACTGGATGAGTGGCAGATAAACAAATACAAGCCTGGTCTATTATATGAGTAGGTTCTTCCGGAGTGTCTTCAGGCTCGAAGGATCATGATAGGGCATCTGCCCGAAGATTTTTGTCAGCTGGGCGATAGCAAATTTCAAAATTGAATCTGGAAAAAACAAGGCCCATAGAGCTTGACGGGTGTTGAGACGTTGAGCTGGACTCAAATGTTCCAGATTCTTATGATCGGTGAACACAGTGAATTTGTGTTGTGCGCCCTCTAGCCACGGGCGCCATTCTTCAAGAGCCAGTTTTATGGCGAGCAGCTCACGATCCCCTATGCTCTAATTTTGCTCTGCAGATGAAAACTTACGGGAATAAAAAGAGAAGAGAACAATAGTACCAGAGGTGGTGCGCTGACTCAGGACTGCCCCAGCCCCAATGACGGAGGCGTCAACTTCCACTGAGAAAGGACGATTTGGGTCAGGCTGTGCAGAAAGGACCCTTTCTGGAAGGCTTCCTTCAGGCGATGGAAGGCTGCGACGTCCTCAGGAGACCAATTTCGTGTGTCTTGGCCTTTACGAGTCAAGGCCGTCAACGGAGCAGCCAGGGTAGAATAATGTGGGATAAATGAGGATAGTAGTTGAGGAATCCCAAGAAGTGTTGGAGTGCCTTGAGACCCACCAGCTGTGGCCAATCCCAGATTCCTTTTAGTTTGGCTGGATCCATGGAGAACCCTTGTCAGGAGATGATATAAGCAAGGAAAGGTAGGCTGGATTTCTCGAACAAGCACTTGTCCAATTTCGCAAACAGATGGTTCTCATGAAGGCGCTGAAGAACAGTTTGGACATCAGCGCGATGGGTATCAAGGTCTTTGGAAAAGACGAGGATATTGTCCAGGTAAGCCACAACTTTGGTGTACAGTAGATCTCTGAAGATTTTGTTCATCATTCGTTGGAATACTGCGGGCGCATTCAGAGGCCAAAGGGCATCATCAGGTATTTGTAGTGCCCATCCCAGGTGTTAAAGGCAGTTTTCCAAATGTCAACAGGATGGATTCGTACCAGGTTATATGCTCTGCATAGGTCCAGCTTTGTAAATATAGATGTACCCTGGAGGCGATCAAATAATTCGGAAATTAATGGCAAGGGATATTTATCTGTTGCGCCCATCGGTCGCAGATGGCTGCGACCTCTGTTGCTCACCTTTCTTTTTCCTGTACCAGCGATTCTCGGAAGAGTGGCGGCCTCCGCTTGCAAACGCCGCCTTCCCCGGTGTCCCCGGGACAGCGTGGGTAATCCCATCCACAATCTTGAATCGGGGATTACCTAGAGCACGCGCGCACCAGGCCCTCTCTTATACACGTCATGGTGGGAACCTCGGGGGTGTCCCCTCCGCATGACGTCACCCGCCAGTGTATTTAAGCTATCCAGACTATGCTTCCAATGAGTTAGCAAGGACGTCCTTCCTGCTGAATTCCACTCCACTTGGAGACGCTTTGCTATTTGCTACTCTGAATTGTTCCTGAACTCTCGGACTTGGACACTATAGGTACCCGCTCCTCGGGGGCCTTGTAACGTTCTGGCTATCTGCTTCTCAGAGGGCCTTTTTGCCTGGAAAATCCATCTACTCTAGATTGGGTCTCAGCCTCGTTCAGCCTTGTGAGAACACTTCACGTTTGATACCATCTTGCTGACAGAATCTCAGGTGTTCCCCATGTCTCGGGCCACTACTGTGCTCACCTCAGCAACCATCTTCTACACTTCAGAGTGAATACCTTCATCTACCTAGCTCTGCTGTCCTCCTGCACTTCTCTTACCATCTACAGTGCTGATTCTCGGCATGCCCCATGCTGTGGGTCACTACCGGATCTACCCTGAGAAGTGTATACTTGAAGGAGGAGTTCCCCGGTATACCTCACTCCACGGGCCACTACCAGGGATATCATCACAAGAGCTACCTTACTACTCTGGATTGTGTCTTCTTTCCTACTCGGTGGGTACTTCACCTATGTTCCAGTCTAATAAAGTCTCATTACTATCTGTGTCCATCTCAGCTGAGGCCATGCCTATCATGGTGAGTCCCCACAGGGCTCCTCCCTGTGGGTGGAGACAGCGCTCACTATGATCCAGGGTCTACAACCATACCAGATTATTACAGATTGTTAACTCCATGGACTCGGCTCAGGTCTCAGCCCTGCAGCCCTTCCCTGGCCTTGCCCAATGTATTGCTGAACAACAGAGGACCTTAGAAACCTTGGCTAATGCTTTTGATCAGTTGAATTCCTGACTGAACATTTCTACTACGCCTGGTAAAGATGCTTCGCCTCAAGTGGTTTCTGTACAAACTGCAGTACCTTTACCAGCCCCCATTCGCTTCTCAGGAAATTCCCTGTTGTGTAGGGGTTTTCTCAACCAGTGCAGTATGCACTTCTCACTACAACCTACTTACTTCCCTAATGTAGTAGCCAAGACTATGTATAACACGGAAACCCTCCTCATTTCTCTTACAGACCATATTATTATGGGGTTAGACAAAGGACACTCCTTTTTACTAGTCCTGTTAGACATCTCGGCGGCATTCGACACCGTCAACCACACCATCCTGCTGGATCGCCTAGCAGATATCGGCATCTCCGGATCTGCCCACAACTGGTTCAAGTCCTTCCTCAACAATAGGACTTTCAAAGTCAAAATCAACAATAAAGAGTCACCCCTAACAAAATCAACTCTGGGTGTACCACAAGGCTCCTCCTTATCCCCTACCCTCTTTAATATATACCTCCTCCCCCTCTGCCAACTGTTAACAGATCTCAACCTAATTCATTATCTGTACGCAGACGACGTGCAGATTCTAATCCCTATAACAGAATCAATATCAAAAGCGCTCACTCACTGGAATAACTGCCTTCTTTCCATCACTAATCTACTCAACAGCTTAAACCTGGTTCTCAACACCTCCAAGACAGAGCTGCTCCATATCTCCTCAAATGAAAACAATATCGCCCCACCATCACCACACTCTTCTCACATTACCTGCAAGCAGGTTAGAGACCTTGGGGTATTACTAGACAATCGACTAAACCTAAAGAAAATGGTCAACACAACTTCCAAAGACTGTTTCTACAGACTACAGGTTCTAAAACGACTTAAACCACTCTTATTCTTCCATGACTTCAGGACAGTCCTCCAAGCGCTACTATTCGCCAAAATAGACTACTGCAGTGCCCTTTTCCTAGGCCTCCCCAAATCCACTACCAAACCACTGCAGATGATTCAAAACGCGGCAGCGAGATTGCTGACCAGTACCAGCCGTGGGGAACACATCTCACCCATCCTCAGGAACCTACATTGGTTACCAGTTCATTTCAGAATTCTATACAAATCAATCACCTTAATTCATAAAACCATCCATCATCATCTTCAACTCGACCTGGAAATCCCATTCAAACTCCACTCCTCCAATAGACCAACTAGGGATATTCTCAAAGGCACTCTGAAATTTCCCCCCACTAAAGCCTCACGCCTCTCTACAACCAAAGACAGAGCTTTTTCGATAGCTGGCCCATCTATCTGGAATAGCTTCCCATCAAATCTCAGACTGGAGCCCTGCCTTTTAACTTTTAGAAAAAAACTTAAAACCTGGCTCTTTCTCCAAGCCTTCACTGATCCACCAGACATTCACTAGTTTGACCTCACTCTTACCCGACCTGGCATTTACACTCAAGAATGGACTCTGACTCTTCCAGGTTAAAGCACCTATTAAGCATTTAACCGTACACTCTACGGTAACACTTTATATTTCTCCTGCCTTATCTTCCTTCCAGCTTGTCGCAAGCTTCCAAGTTCTCTTTCCCTGTTGATTGTAACTTTGACTTATTCCCTCCTATTGTTTAGCTCTCGTTTACTTGAATTGTTACTCCAGTTATTCCCTGTTAAATGTAAACCGATCCGATATGGTTATTACTATGAAGGTCGGTATAAAAAACTGTTAAATAAAATAAAATAAATAAATATATTCTAACTCTTTTAGACGGAAAAGCCCTGGACTGGGCTTCACCTCTTTGGGAAAACAATGACCCCATTGTCAGCGACTTGCCAAGTTTTCTTGCTCTCTTCAAGTCAGTATTTAATGACCCAGCATGAAATACAGTCACTGGATCTGCTCTTTTACATCTCCAACAAGGAGCCAAGCCACTTCCGGACTATGTTATTGAATTTAAGACCCTATCTTCAGAGCTTTACCAGGACCTGGAGTGCCTATATGTGATTTTCCTAGAGGGCCTTAACTCCCGCATCAAGATGAATTAGCAGCACCTGAATTACCTGACACTTTGGACTCACTCATTGACCTTGCAGGGAGAATTGATCGCCACCTGCGTGAATGTTCACAGGAAGTAAAGAGTCCTAAGAAACATCCATCAGGGTGTATGCACTCACAAGCAACACCTGCAACTCAGACCCTGCCTTCACTTATCACTGAAGAAGATAAAACCATGCAATAATGCCACAGCCACCTTACCGACAAGGAGAGACGCTACTGTAAAAGATTAGGTATGTACTGCGGACAATCTGGCCATGTGGTTCAATCCTGTCCCATCTGTCTGTGAAACATGCAGACCTAGGATCCACTGGAGGACTCTTCCTAGGTCTTACTACCCTATCTCCTCCACTGACTCTCCCAGTCTCAATCATTTCCAGGACTCTTGAATTCCAAACTCTGACATTTGTAGATTCCGGAGCTAGTGGTAATTTTATACTTAAAAGGCTGGTAGAACTCCTATGAATTCCTATCGTGCCGACACCTACTCTGCTGCTTCTCTCCCCTATATACAGTGAGCCACTACCAGGAGAGGTTTCTTACACCACACAACCAATATGCCTGTGCACTGGTTTTCTTCATACTGAGACCATCTCATTTTTGGTCCTTGACAAAGCCATTCATCCAGTAGTACTTGGCCTCCCATGGCTGCAAGACCAAACACCCCAGTTTGACTAGAGCATTCTGGAACTATCTCAATGGGGAGTGGCTTGTCATGACAGATGCTTGAAGAGAGTAACACCTATGCCCTGCATGTCTACCACTACTTCTCTCCCAGGTTTGCCGCCACAGTACTCGTCTTATCAAGACGTGTTTTCTAAAAAGGCAGCCGACGTATTGCCACCATATTGGTCCTTCAACTGTGCTATTAATTTAAAGGCTAACTCAGAGCCCCCTACAGGAAGGGTGTACCGACTTTCTCTATCAGAGACTGAGGCCATGTCGGCCTATATTCAAGAAAATTTTCAAAATGTTTTTATCCGGCCTTCCAAGTCACCTGCCAGAGTCAGATTCTTTTTCGTCAGCAAGAAAGATGAATCCCTTCGCCCATGTATAGACTATAGAGGACTTAACAAAATCACCATAAAGGACCAATATCCTTTACCTCTGATTTCAGAGTTATTCAACAGACTCCAGGGAACCAAAATTTTCACGAAGCTGGACCTAAAAGGGGCATACAATCTGATCCGCATTCATCAAGGGGATGAGTGGAATATGGCCTTTAATACTTGCAATGGCCATTTTGAGTACTTGGTCATGCCCTTTCGCCTGTGTAATGCTCCGGCTGTATTCCAAAATATGATGAATGAGATCCTGCGTGATATGCTAAACCAATGCATGGTTGTGTATTTAGATGACAAACTAATTTTCTCCCAAGATTTACAGAGTCATCAAATACATGTTTCCAGAGTCCTGCAGAGACTACGGGATAACTGTCTCTACGCTAATCTTGAAAAGTGTGCCTTCCATCAAGAGTCAGTTCCCTTTTTGGGCTACGTGGTGTCCAGCAGGGGCTTCCAAATGGATCCACAAAAGACCAGAAGCATACAGGACTGGCCTCAACCCACTGGTCTCAAAGCCGATTTCTCGGCTTCACCAATTATTATCACACATTCATCCATCACTACTCTACCTTGATTAGACCACTTACTGCCATGACTAAGAAGGGAGCCAACCCTTCACAGTAGTCTCCAGAAGCTGTCACTGCCTTTCAAACCCTCAAAGAGGCTTTTCTCAAAAAACCTTGCCTTCGCCATCCAGATCCTCGACAAACGTTTATAATCGAGGTTGATGCCTCCGATGTCGGAGTAGGAGCCATTCTTAGTCAGAACAGTGATTCCCATACACTGCACCCTTGCTCTTTTTTTTTCTCGGTGTTTTTCTCTAGCCGAGAGAAATTATGGTATAGGAAATAAAGAGCTGTTGGCTATCAAGCTAGCATTTGAAGAGTGGCGACCATGGCTCGAGGGGGCACATCAGATAACTGTACACACAGACCACAAAGATTTGGAATATCTGCATCATGCGCAGCGACTGAATCATAGACAAGCCCAATGGTCTTTGTTTTTTAATTGGTTTGACTTTCTGCTCAAGTACCAAGCTGCTGACAAGAATACCCATGCAGACGCTCTCTCACTCTCCTTCACTTCAAAGGATGTCCAGGATGCACCTCGCCATATCATCAATCCTGAGAAAGTGATTCTAGCTGCTACACATTCCATTCCAGCTGGGAAGATGGTGGTACCTCGGACCCTGAGAAAGAAACTTTTGAAATGGGCTCATGATTCTCGATTAGCCGGTCACCCTGGGCAACTCCGTACGCTACCCACCTTACAGAGATATTATTGGTGGCCTTCGATGAAGGAGGACATATGAGCGTACATTGAATCTTGTGCCACCTGCGCAAGACAGAAGCCTCCGGCTGGTCGCTCTTGGGGCGTTCTTCAGCCCTTACCAGATCCAGAGGAATGTTGAATGCACATTGTGATGGATTTTGTTGTTGACCTCTCAGTGTCCAGCGGAAACAACACCATATGGGTCACAGTAGACCACTTCTCAAAATGGCGCACTTTGTGGCATTACCCGGGTTACCATCTGCCCCAGAATTGGCAAAGCTGTTTATACGGCATATATTTCGCATGCACGGCATGCCAAAGCATACCCTCTCGGATAGAGGTGTACAGTTCATGTCTAAGTTCTGGAGAGCTCTTTGTAAGAAATGTGATATTTCTTTAGACCTAACGTCAGCATACCATCACAATCAAATGGTCAAATCGAAAGAACGAACGATACACAAACAGTTCCTCCACTCCTACATCAACTCCAGACAAAGCAACTGGGCAGAGTTGCTCTCCTGGGCCGAGTTCACCCTGAATTCACACCCATCAGCCGCTACTGGATCAACACCGTTCCAAATAGTATATGGCCATCAGCTATTATCTCCGTTACCAATACCCTTGTCGGTTTCATCTCCTGTGGCCCAGGCTTTGGCTGAATAACTCCATCAGCTTTGGGAACAAACCAAAGGCCTTTTACAAAAGGCAGGACAACAGGCCAAGAAATGTTACAACGCTCATCACAGAGCAGCACCTCAATTCCAACCAGGAGACAAGGTATGGCTCAGTACCAAGTACATCCGTCTCAAGCTGCCATTTGTTCGATTCGCTCCATACTACATTGGGCCTTTTCCCATACTCCGCCGCCTGGGACCGGTAACTTATAGCCTGTGACTACCCACTTCCATGAAGATATCCAATGCCTTCCATGTATCTCCCTTGAAGCTACTCATCCTCTCTGAGTTTTCAAAAAAGACTCCAGATCCGCAACCTCTTAGTGCTGAAGAGGACATCACGTACCTAGTCGATGACATTCTTGATGTACGTAAACGTGGAAAGCAATGGGAGTACCTCATATCCTGGGAAGGATATGGGCTGGAAGAAAATAGTTGGGAGCCTGCTAATAACATTCTTGACAAGGATTTACTTTGACAATTTCACCTAACTCATCCAAGGAAGCCAAAAACCCCTGGGAGGGGCCCTAAGAAGGGGGTACTGTTGCGCCCGTCGGTCGCAGATGGCTGCGACCTCTGTTGCTCACCTCTATTTTTCCTGCACCAGTAATTCTCTGAAGAATGGTGGCCTCCACTTGCAAACGCCTCCTTCCCCAGTGTCCCTGGGACGACATGGGCAATCACATCTGCCATCTTGAATCGGGGATTACCTAGGGCACACGCGAGCACGTGCACCAGGCCCTCTCTTATACACGTCATGGTGGGAACCTCGGGGGCATCCCCTCCGCATGTCGTCACCCACCAGTGTATTTAAGCTATCCGGACTATGCTTCCTATGAGTTAGCAAGAACTTCCTTCCTGTGAATTCCACTCCACTTGGAGATGCTTCGCTATTCACTACTCTGAACTGTTCCTGAAATCCGTGACTTGGACGCTATAGGAACCCGCTCCTCAGGGGCCTTGTCATGTTCTGGCTATCCATGACTCAGAGGACCTTCCTACCTGGAAAATCCATCTACTCTTGATTGGGACTCAGCCTCGTTCAGCCTTGTGAGTATACTTCACGTTTGATACCATCTTGCTGACGGAACCTCCGGTTTACCCCATGTCTCGGGCCACTACCGTGCTCACCTCAGCAACTGTCTTCTACACTTCAGAGTGAATACCTTCATCTACCTAGCTCTGCTGTCCTCCTGCACTTCTCTTACCATCTACAGTACTGATTCTCGGCATATCCCGCGCTGCGGGCCACTACCAGGGATATCATCACAAGAGCTACCTTACTACTCTGGACTGTGTCCAGAGTAGTAAGGTAGCCAGTGAAGTTTCAGCTGCGTCTGCCCCGACGACGTCCCAACTCTTCCTCTTCCAGTGCCGACTCCTCCCCTATTTAGCTATCTACCTTTTCGCATGTGATAGGGATAGAAAATGACCCCCTTGGTTTGTTAGTTTTATAGAGGATTTTATTTTATTGTATTGATGTATGTACTATGAATATTTAAATTGCATAACTGTAAACTGATGTGATGGTCCTCGGACTAAACACCGGTATATAAAAACAGCACAAATAAATAAATACATAAATAAATAAATAAATAAATTCAGTGTCGTCAGCAGCAGCAGCTCCCAAGGATGTAGAGAAGAGATGGTGGAAGATATCAGTGATATGGAGTTACTATAAAGTGAGATAGGACCTTAGTTTTACTCTGTGTATTCACTGTACAAAGGCCTTTAAAAGAGAGAAAGTACTGGGGTATCTAAAAAATGCTGGTATACAGCATCGCCTACATAAACACCACCCACAAACATTGGCTTCAGGGAAGGATGGCAGTACTAGCCTGGGGAACCCCTCTGCCACTGAAAGGAGAAGAAAAAGGGTTGAAAAGGGGAAGACTTTTTCCCATGCTGACCCCACAGCCTCTTCCACTAGTTATTAAGTGGAAGGCTAGCAGCCTCTTACTGTATGTTTGTAGGAGCAAGCCCCTATAGAGGAAATTGGATGGTGTTCTGTACCACAGTTCTGGAGAAACAGGCAGGCAGCATCCAATGTAGTGATGAGATGCAATGGTGACAAGATTTCTCTGGATGACCAGCCACTGTAGATAATGAAGAACCCAGCTTTAATCGTCTGCTTCACCTCTTTCCCCCAATTACAAAATGCTAGGTTTGTGCAGCAGAGACAGATTTGTCCCATTCGGTATTCATATTCGTCAGGACCCAAATCCGTTGCATCCGTTCTCAGGGGATCCAGATCCGTTCATTAGTTACATATGTATTTGTTTCCCAAAAAAAACCCATCCCAACCCTTTACATTTAATTAACTACAACCCCCCACCCTCCTGACCCCCCACCCTCCTGACCCCCCCCCCCCCCCGCCCCAAGACTTGCCAAAAGTCCCTGGTGGTCCAGCGGGGGTCCTGGAGCATTCTCCTGCACTCGGGCTGTCGGCTGCCGGTATTCAAAATGGTGTCGATAGCCTTTTCCCTTACTATGTCACAGGGGCTACCAGTGCCATTGGCCAGCTCCTGTCACATGGTAGGAGCAATCGATGGCCCACACCATTTTTTTAAGATCATTGCAAGCTTTTACTGTATTTGGTAGGAGATGGGGAGCCAGTGAAGAGATTTGAGAACAGGAGAGATGTGTTCATGAGTAGGTGTGCCGGTAAAGAGTCTTGCTGCCGAGTTTGTATGATCTGTAGTGGGCGAGTGGCGAATAGAGGTAGGCCTGTCAGGAGGGAGTTACAGTAATCAATCCCTGAGATAGAAGGGATTGAAGGATTGCTCTGAAATCTGCATATTTGAGTAGGGGCTTGATGTGATGTAGCAGGTGTAGTTTATAGAAGGAGGAGTTGATAATGTTCCTTTTATAGTTGTGCATGGTGAGAGAGGGGTCAATGGTGACTCTCAAATTTCATATGCTTTGGGAGATGGAATGTGAATCAAAAGAGATATGGTTGGAGGTGTTGATGACTGGATGGCGTGATAACATAATGATGTCTGTTTTAAATGTTTTGAGAGCTAATTTATTACTGTGTAGCCATTTATGGATCATTGTAAAGCAGTTACTAAGGAAAACTACAGTCAAGCCCCATGTTTCCATGAGAGGAAAAAAGAATTGGATAATGTCTGCATAGATTTTATAGTGTACTTCAAGGTCATTGAGGGTGTGGCATAGAGGGGTTAGATAAAGGTTAAAGAGTGCAGCAGAGAGAACAGACCCTTGTGGCACTCCACAGCTGAAAAGTGTCAAAGAGGAGGTAAGGGATTCAATCTCGACATGTTGTGTCCTGTTGCCAAGGTAAGATGAGAATCAGGCCAGCACCAAACCAGTGACTTCATGAAGGCTTTGTGTTTTGATGGCACCCAGAGCTCTAGCCAGCACATCTGATCACAACCACTGCATCATGTGACTCCCCCTGGAGAACCTTTAGTTGTGTGAGTACCCTACATGTGCTCATCTCTAATACAGAGCCGAGAGGTGGGGTTAGTTTTGTGGTATTTCCCATACAAGGTGTGGGGTTAACAGGTAGTTCTTCCCCCAAAGAGGTTGTGCTTGATAGCAGATATTTAAGTTGTTTCCACAATCACTGGATGAAATTGTGGGATGTGACTTTCAAAAGTTTTAAGCCTGGGTATTCTGAGGCTGAGATGTGCAAAGTCAAAAAAATTGTTTCATTTCTTTCTTTTTGTAGGTCATAGTCATTTGTTAAGTTTGTCTCAAAACGAATTGTAGGCTACATTTGTTTTATTTGTTTTATACTGATGTCAATGGGGGAAGCAATTGTTAGGCCCCACTGACTTCAATATAAACAAAATAAAAGGCCAGGGTTGGGTCCCATGGCTGAGGCCCAGACCTAGGCTCAAACCCAATGCCAGGTCCTGGCCCAAGGCTAAATCCCATCGTAGATGCCTGGGCCTAGACCCAGGCCTGAAGCAGGGTCCACCTGGTTGTGAAGGCCCAAGTCTGATGCTAGGACCCAGCCCAAGGATGGGTCCTATTGCTGAGGGCCAGGCCTAGGTTTGGGCTCAGTCTGAAGCCAGATCACTTTGCCAAAGCCTAGTTGTAAAGCAGGGCCTGGACTGAGGACAGGTCTCATTGTAGAGGCCCAGGCCTAGGCCCAGACCCAACACTGGGATCTGGCCCAAGACCTAGACCCAGTGATGAGGCCTAACCTGAGAATGGGTTTCATTGCTAAAACCCAGGCCTAGGCCTAGGCCCAATGCCAAAGCTCTGCCCAATGCAGGATCTCATCACCCAGAACTAGGCCTAATCCAAGGTCTAGTGCTGAGGCTCAGCCTAAGGATGAATCCCATCATGAGGCCCACGCCTAACACCTGGGCCTCATTCAAAGCCATGTTCCATTGTGGAGGCCCAGGCCTTGGACTAGATCTTGCACCAAGGCCTGACCCAAGGCTAGGTCCCAGGATCAGGCATTGCAATGTCTTTTTTCTTCTTGGATCACCTAAAAATGATGCCATCTTGTGAAAGGACATGCTTAGGAACACCACTGCGGATCATTCCTCCCAAGCTGCCTGCTCCATATTAATATATGGCTGTATATCAAAATGATGCCATCTGCTTGAAAGTAAGTAAAGGTATTGCAATGGCATCATTGTAGTGCACCCTTCCACTGGACAGTATAATTTTTCAGTGATCCAAGAAGACGTCAGACTGATCCTGTTGATCCTGGACATCAGTGATGGGATCCATCCTTGAACTAGGCACCAGCATTGGGCATGGGCCCATGCTTGGATCTCAGGGATGGGACCAGGCCTCAGACTGGGCCTCAGTGTTGGGCTTGGGCCTAGGCACTTGCCTCCATTGCAGGTCATGGCCTTTGGTCAGGCCCCAGCATCAGGCTCAGGCCTCAGTGATGGAACCTATGTCTTGATGTTGGGACTAGGCCATGGCAACTGAGGGCTAGGCCTTGTTTCTTTTGATAGGACCAGGCTGAAAACTGGTCTTAATGAAGGCCGGTGGTTTTTTTTTTATAATATGCAAAAATGAATCTACCTAAAAACTTTTGGGTATTTTTATCGGAGGTCATTTTTGGTTTGTTTTATTTGGAATGAACCCAAGGTGGCCTGATTTGTCACATTTTATGCATTCATTTTATGAAAAATCGGGGGGGGGGGGGGGGGAGAAGCAAGCTGGTTTAATATTTATTACCTCCCAGCTTCTCTGAATCCTGCTCCAACCCCTCCCTTTCCTAGAGAACAGGAGGGGAGGAGGTATAGCTGAAGCAGGGAGTAGAACAAAGAAAAACTACTGTGCTTCCTAATTAAGCTCCTCTCCTTCTGTCATGCACAGGGAGGTAAGGTGATGCTACAGTGTCAACAGTACTCTGGGGTGGCAAAGGACTAAATCTGTCACTGCCTCAAAGTGGTGTGATGCCCTGGGGGTGGGGGTGGGTCAGCTGATTGTGGTATCTCAGTTTTTTCCCCTAGCATTTGTTGAAATTGGAGTGGATCTGCTAAAATATATTGTCACAGGAAGAGTTGTTGGAGGGTGTGAGCAGGTTTTGAGTTATGTAGTATGCTCTGGTCACTGGTCGTTGTGTCATATCATTATAAGTACCAGACCTTAACTCAGATTGCAACACCTCTGATGCAATTGATTCAGGAAACATGGAACCATGATAAGTTCAGCAGCGTGTTGAGCAGCAGTATAAATACTACATGAGAACCAAAATATTATTTGAATGTATATATATATATATATGACTAAGGCTCTATTAAGATCTTTGATTATAGTGGATGACCATTGCTATAACAACAGTATTGTGAGCGCAGCAGATTCCATGTATGAAAGTATTTCTACATTTTTCTACATAAGGTATTTATTTATTTATGAGGGTCCAAACATACGTTTATAAGTGAGTGGATCACATTTATATTACTGATTTTATCCTATCCTTAGTGGTTTTGTAGTAATAAATACAGTCACTAGACCATGACAGTGCTTGTTGTACATGACTCATATGTTCTTCTAGGTTTAGTGGCAGAGGAATGTCAAGAGAATTAGATCATGGATCGGCACTACACATGTTGAATTAAAGATTTTGGTAGAACTTTTCATACTTTCCCATATATGAAACTTATGAATAAATTGAATAGTCTGGAGTTGGGCTCCCAGGGTTGTGTAGACTGAAATAGAAACTGCTTGGTTGATAGGTTGTGATCTTTCTCTAATGTGGCTCAGCAACTTGGACTGTGATGGGGTCTGGGAGCATAGTTATAGGGGCGCTGGGCATTTCATTAGGTGTTACTGTTGATGGAGAATGTCTATTAGGAGTGTAACCAGGAGGCTGGGGATGAGAGGTCGCCACATTTATATCTGACTAGGGTTAGGGATGGTTGATAAACCATGGTCACCTTTTTTTTATTTATCATCCATAGAGTTTTGCAATGAAGAGATGAATTGTTTGTGAAGAAAACTGTCACATTAGATGTGCTGTCTTCTTCAGAAGTCAGCAAAAATAAGGCAAACATTCTTATGAGATAGTAGTTTGTTGGGGAGCAGGGAAGAGGGTTTGAAAAAGAAATTAACATTGCAAATATTACTTAGAGAGTGCTCTATAAATTTGATTTTATACACATTATCTGTAGTACTGTAAAAAACTGGTTTTATTTGTATTTTTCTTTTATTTGCACTAACTATTAAGGGGGTTATTCAAGCCAAAACTATGTGAAAATGGATTGCTCTGGGATGACCTATGACCAAGTGTTCTTGGCTTTATGTAATTCCTCTACACTGACATCACCATGTGAAGATGCGCCCTTTCTAAAGAAGTGCAGAATGTCATCCATAAAATGAAATGGGGAGGCTTGCACGTGTATATCTATTGAAACTAGGCTAGAAATGGATTGCACTTTTCAAATGAATGGCCTTTGCAAAAAGTGAAGTAAAAGTATTTTTCTGAACTATGCAGAGACCCTGAATACCATTTTTTAAACCATCAGATCTGGATGTTTTTATTCACTGAAGTAAACAAATATCTTTCAGAAAATTATTCAAAGCCCTGAATTTGAATGAGTCTTACCCTTAGTCCTCATCAAAGTGAATTGTTTACTAATGCCAGTGCGCTGCAGGGATTACAGAAACTTGGCCCTCAGATAGAACCACGAATAGTTTAGGAGGCAATCAAAGTAGATCAAAATAGAATGATAGAAATAGCATAAAAATAAATTATCCATTTAAGTTGCTACCAATGACGGATTAAGGATTTTGTCACTCCTAAGCAATGTTGGTACTGCACCTTTTCTCCCTCACAAATAAGGTCAGACAGCAGGGAGTAGAATGTCTAAGGAACAGCTCCACAGTTTCCTGCTGCAGTTCATGGGTAGAATCTGTGGCAAATATTAGAGAATTCTGAAGTTCATTGACAAAATTCTTATCTTTTATTTTACACCATAAAAATGCAGTAGTTTTCCATCCTTGTTTGCGTCTGTATAATGCATTTATTTTTAATGGATGAAGGAAAGAGATCTCAACTACCGACAGAGGGAGGAGATCTCAGAGATGGGGAGAGAGGAAGGAAAGGGGGAGAGGACCAGTGATAAAGAGAAGGGGAAGGAATAGAAATAAGGTGATGAGAAGAGTGGGGAATGGGGGAGGGAGTATGAAAAAGAAAGAAGGCTGGGGATGAGAGGAGAAAAGGGAGAGAGGACCATGTGGGGAAAATGGAAAATGGGTAAGATTGAAAATCTGGGAAGGGGTAAGAGGATGGAGAGGGAGAGGAAGGGCAAGGGATATAGGAGGAGTTGGGAACTGGGTTCAAGGATTTGGGGAGAATGTAGAGGTAGGAAGGAATGGAGATTCCAGGATCTGAGGGATAGAAAATGAGATCAAGGGAGAGAAGATATGAATTGTAGATGGTGAGGGGAGGAGACATGATTCCCTGCCCTGCTCTAGCCCTGTTCCCCCTTTCATCCTCTCTATAACTTCACACACAATCTGGAATATACACACACACACACACACACACACACACACACAGCACCAATCCCTTCTTTCTCACAAATATAAACATTGTCTCCTCCCCGTTCCCCTCTCACACACATACAAACTCATGCCCTCCAGCTGATCCTCTCTCATATCCCAGTATCTCTCTTCTCTCCAAACATCCCTCACTCAGTCCTTCCTAACCTCCCCAAAATGGCTCCCCTTTTCTCTGTCTGCTCCTGGCTCTCCTCCTGCTCCTTGCATGCTGCCTGACAGGGTAGGGGATAGATAAGGCAGCAGAGGGCTATTTTCTGTTGAGTGAGATTCAAAAGAGCTGGAAGGCAGAAAATCTTTAACCATCCTGCTGCCCCCAGCTTTTTACTACTCTAGTCACAAGTCTAGTGTGCCAATTGACAAATCCAGGTCAGGATGCTATCCAATGTACATAAAATAAAGAGAGTTATGGCACCTTACCTTTAATTCAAAAGTATAGGAAAGTAACATTATGTCAGTGTTGCCCAGGATGGGGAACAATAAAAACATTGCAATAAGCAAAGGGATCAGCAGTCAAAAGGATTTGCCCAGCTAAGTTCTGGATTTAGATGGACAAACCCTGAATTTTAAATAGCCCATCCTACTGAATGGCTAAGTTTTAGCCAAATGAGTCAGTGGTCAGCTAAAATTTAGCCATATAAAATAGAGCAGAGTGGGGGATCCAGATGAGGGACTTAAATCTACCCAGCTAGCACTGATATTTAACATTAACCAGGTAAAATTATTTAGCTAAATCTTGTCAAATAATAAATTTTGCATTTCTAAAGCTAGCCTGATAACTATTCTTCTTAACATAGTTTACATGGTTTCAGTTTTCATTTTAAGAATTACATTTTATACTTTAAATGTTGTATAGGATTATTTTATGTATTAGTAGGTTTTTTGATTATGTATTTTAATATTTGTTCTTTTGTAATCCACTTTGACATTTATGGAAAAAGTGATATATCAAGTAAATAGAAGGACTGGGGGGGGGGGGGGGGGGAGGCACTCCATGAAGTTAGCAAGTATCTCATTTAAAAAAAATTGAAGAAAATTATTTTTTCACTCAGCGCATAGTTAAGCTCTGAAATTAATTGCCAGAGGATATGGTTATTAGGGATGTGAATCATTTTTCAACGATTAAAATTATTGTCCGATAATTTTAAAATCATCTTAAATCGTTAAAGAACACGATACAATAGGAATTCTAACGATTTATCGCTAAAAAATCGTTAATCGGGTTAGTGCGCACTAACCAGGAGTTAGTGCACACTAACAGAAAATGATACAAATTGACACTTTTCAGGTCAGTTAGGAATGAATATGTATTCCTATTGGCTGGCTGCCCTCTCATTTATTGATGTTACCAAGGTTCCCACTGAGGTGATGGTTGGGGGGATGAGAAATGGAAACAGTTGGTAGCTTGACAAAAAAAGTAAAGTGATCAGTCAATGTGACTAGAACTTGTGCCTAACCCTGATACCGGGAGTGTTGTGATCTTCCTGCACGCAGTGCCCTATCCCTGATACCGGGGGTGTTGTGATCTTCCTGCACTGAGCAGGGATACGGTACTGCGTGCAGGAAGATCACAACACTCCCGGTATCAGTGTTAGGGCACTGTGTGCAGGAAGATCCCAACACTCCCGGTATCAGGGATAGGGCACTGTGTGCAGGAAGATCACAATACCAAACACGATTTTCTTCTGCCAGACGATTTTGATCGTTAAGACGATCGGGCACACGATTCACATCCCTAATGGTTATGGCATTTAGTATAACTGAGTTTAAAAAAGGTTTGGAATACTTAGCGAACCACTGAGGCCTTCTCTTATAGTTATGGCATGCCATGTTCCAATCATGACCAATGAGGCCTGTCATTGAAAAACTATGGCATGCCATCTTCCAACCACTAACACTGAAGCTTGTCTCTTACGGGTGCATCATGCCATATTTGACCCTTGCCAATGAGGGCTGTCATTTACAGCTATCCAAACATTACCAATGAGGCTGGTCATTTAAAAAATATGACATGCCATCTTCCAACCATTAACACTATAGGCCTGTCACTTACAGCTATGGCATGCCATGGTCAAACCCTAATTACTGAGGCCTGTCACTTACAGCAACACATGCCATGTTCAAATCATTACCACTGAAGCCCTAGCCATAGATTGCATTACAATCTTACTGAAACATTCCTCAGGATTTTAAGACCATTCTTTGTCTATGGTATTTGCCTTCTTGACATTTCTTGCTCTTGCCACAGCTATCCATTCTTTTGCACACTTGTGGCACCGCTTCATAAACAACAGATTTCAGGGCCCACTAGCAGTTCCTCTGTATTGTGCATTTGGTCACCTACCTACTACCCAGCTATGACGTTCATAGCTTACTCCGTGACACAAACATATCTTACTGGACTGGTAGATCGTCCTGGTGCAGCCATACTTTGGCAGGCATCCGCCCTCTTTATGGTTATCTGTGTGCTTCAATGTAATGACTGGTATCTACCATGCTACTCTGCCTTAATACTGTGCCCCTCATCCTACACCTTCAGATCCTTGTGCTGCTTGGCCTTGCTGCCATGTGCAAATTTTAGACCTTTATATTCTTAACTTCTCCTTCCTGTACCTTCCTGGCATACTCCAGCTCTTACACGTTGAGGTCTTCTTGCCAATCTGCGATGCTGCTGTGCAACTCTCCCATGCTTTTGAATTCTTTATCTTGATACCACTCCTTCTAATTCTTGTCCTTTTATCTGTACCTTGGGATTTTTTTCTGCCATATTTTCTGCTTCATTCCCCCTTCATGTTGCCTTAGGGTCATGATATCACTTTTGGTGCCACTTTGCCTCTTGTGCTGCCATCGACTGTTCATGACACTATTGCTGGGCTGGCATCCTCTTTCTAAACCTTGAGGTGTTCTTCCTCCTCTTACTGCTTCTTTGCTTCACTTACATTGCACTACAAAACTCTTGCCAATCCCGTAAACCTCATACCCCTTTTTATATATCTTGAGTATGTTAAAGTACTGCAGGTAGATAAGAAAACTAGTCTGATAAGTCATACCAAGTTTATTGGATAGAAATATGAAAACTCCAGTAAAAAAAATTTTCAAATGAAAATCAGCTTTTCTTTAGGCATTTTTTCTCATTCTCAATCATTGAAATGCTGCACAGATGTAAAGCCAGCCTTACAGGTGGACACATTTAAAATGAGAATTGATTAAGCCTCTCAAGTAAATTACTTTCAGCTGAGCAGCTTAAAGAGGACCAATTTTTGTCCTGACCTCTAAGTGCTCACTGTTTAAAATGCTTCTGTTTTCACCTTGATTGGAGAGGGACAATGGCCTATACGGAAAACTCGGAATTAAAACCCACATGCACATTTTAAGTGTATTTGACAGCCATGTTTCAGCAAGTCAAAAAAGTTTAATTTTCCATTTCATTTCTAGAGGAATTACGCTGATTCTCAGAGATGATTTAGCCAGTCACATTTCAAAGTTATCACCAACATTATGTAATCTTCCCATTGTCTCACTACAGTAGGAGCACATTTTGAGTATAAAAAATGCATTCAATAATGGTAAAAGAGGCAGATGTGAAAGGAGTTATTTTTTTATAGATTAACAAGTTGATTGCATCAGCAATAATAAGACAATCTGTTGATTGAAATCCCTGTAAACATTCTTTAGCTTAGAAATCAGAATCAACTTTTCATTGTTGAACACAATTGTTTGCTTAATCCTGATTTAATTGGTCATAATTTTCATTAATCTCCAGAGAACAAATAACAGAACATATTTGGGTTTTTCTGAATAGTGGAAGCAATTTTGAAATCCCCTAAGGAATTTTCAGGTCCATGGTTACTATGTACCTATTGATCAGCAAGTTAATTCTCTAAGGCAAAATCTCTGGGGTCAGTATTCGAGCTATAGAGAATGGATAACTTATTCAACAAAAATTATCTGAATTAGTTGTTAGAGATATTCAGTGGGATAAACTGAGTATACTTGAAGAAAGTTATCCAGGTATACCTAATTGAATAACTGAAACCTGAGGGGTAGATTTTCAGACGAGCGCGAACAGCCTACTTTTGTTTGCGCTCCAGGCGCAAACAAAAGTACGCTGGATTTTAGTAGATACGCGCGTAGTCGCGCGTATCGGCTAAAATCCTGGATCGGCGCGCGCAAGGCTATCGATTTCGTATAGCCTGCGCGCGCCGAGCCGCGCTGCCTACCCCCGTTCCCTCCTAGGCCGCTCCGAAATCGGAGCGGCCTAGAAGGGAACTTTCCTTTGCCCTCCCCTCACCTTCCCCTCCCTTCCCCTACCTAACCCACCCGCCCGGCCCTGTCTAAACCCCCATCCTACCTTTGTCGGGGGATTTACGCCTCCCGGAGGGAGGCGTAAATCCCCGCGCGCCAGCTGGCCTCCTGCGCGCCGGGCCGCGACCTGGGGGCGGTTACGGAGGGTGCGGCCACGCCCCCGGGCCGTAGCCACGCCCCCGTACCCGCCCCCAAAACGCTGCCGACACGCCCCCGAAACGCCGCGACGACCGGGCCCGCCCCCCAACACGCCCCCCTCCGAGAACCCCGGGACTTACGCGAGTCCCGGGGCTCTGCGCGCGCCGGGAGGCCTATGTAAAATAGGCTTCCTGGCGCGCAGGGCCCTGCTCGCGTAAATCCGCCCGGTTTTGGGCGGATTTACGCGAGCAGGGCTCTGAAAATCCGCCCCTTAGGTTTAAAGGTATCCAGGTATGTATACCTGGATAACTTTTAACTTAACTAGCCATATTCAAATGATAAAGTTGTTTAAGTGACTGAACTTGAAGGAAAAAAAAACATAATTGAAGACTTGCCAGCCTAATCCCACCTTGAACCCTGCTAAAATTAAGTAATATGAGTCATAGTGTCCAAATCTCTTTTCCTTCTCCAAAATCCTCAGAAAAATTATAAAACATTGTGAACCTATTGGCCAGAGAAGATGCCCCACCAGGTCCCCTCCTGAAACTCCACTTCCTCCTCCATAAACCCAACCTGAACCCTCCTGCCCGACCCAGCAATCCTCGAATCCTGTATGGCCCTCAGGAGCTCAGTACAAGTATCCAGCTTCTGCCGCATGCAGCAATTCTGGACCCCTTTGGGAGCTGCATAATTATACCAAGCTTTCAGCAACCTCACAGGATTTGAAGGGGTGCTAGATGTGGTGGAATGGTTCAGTTTGGGCTTGTGTGGGAAGAGAAAGGGTGGGATTCAGTAGGTCACCTGGATTCTAAATTTATTTTGCCATTTCATGGGGTAGGGCTGGCGGGGAGCCTTTTTGAGCCAATAGTTTCAAATAGTACTTGAGTGGCTTGGGGGAAGGACGAAGGGATTCTGGCATTATGACCCTCAATATTTACTCTTTTTCTTTTGTCAGGGTAGGGGGAAGGGATTGGGCTGGCAGGATGGCAATGATGGATTCTTTTTTTTTTTTTTTAAGTTCAGCCAATGGCTATAATGTTTGAATCTAGCCAATTAAAGTTAATTTTATCTGGGAACCCAACTCTGAAGCACATCCACCCCTATTCAAATAACATATCTGGCCAACTCTGAATATCAGTGGTAGATGGAAAAGTTATTCGGCTAAGTTAACTTCACCATAGAACGCAACCCTCCCCCCCCTGAACACTGCCTATTTGGATAAATTTGAAATGATTAATAGCAGCTGGGTAACATTTTACCCAGTTAAAGTGGCAAGATATGCAAACCTTGGGGTTTATCCAGCTAACTCAAAAGTTATCCGGACAAAACCTTTGAATATTAATCTCTCTGTGAAATTTCCCTTTGAAAGTTTCTGGGCTAGTAGGAAGCATGGGGACCAAAATATTTATAATAAAGAATCACCATTAGTCCTTTGCCTTTCTCACCCTGTGATTCAGCCCTATCCTTTCTATTTAAGGATGTGCATTTGTTTGAAATGTATGAGCAAATACAATGAATGAGTCCATTTTTGTTTCATTTGTGGGTTCTGAAATGAATGAAGAGGGTCTATGAATGAAACAAAAGTTTTTGTTTCATTTGTTTTTCTTGCCCATTCAAATCTATGGCTGATATTGCTGAGCAAAGCACAACTACACAACTATAGCAACCAACTCTTGCCTGTTTTACCTCATAGCTCTGTCAGAGCTGAGACAGGTCAAATTAGCAAAGAAACCACACAGAGGACACATCAAAGACCAGTATCTTAGCTAGATTATAGTTGCTGTCGGGATCAAGCGACACTAACCTACTCCCACTTTAAAATCTGAGCATGTGCATTTCCTCTCTAACAGTTGGTAGAGAAAGATACATGCAGAGAAGCTCTTTCAGAGTTTAAAAATAAGCATGAGATTTTTTGATTTGGTTCTGGTAAAGGCTACTTATGATCTTTTCTGTTGTAGTGGTCTCACTTGCTGTGCCAGAAAGACACAGGCAGTGGCACTGCTGTTTTTTCCCTTCACTGAAGGAGAGTAAGGGTGAGAGACACTGTGGAGATCACAGCACTGTTAGTGATTTTATTTTAAATATTTTTGTCTGAAAACCAGTGAGGTGAGCACACTGTTAAATGTTGCTGAAAAGAAGAATAGTCTTACCAGGCTGCCAGACGTTTTGGTTCTGTTTCCAAATAGTGTACACTACTCAGAACTAGTGTATACTAAAAATGATAGAAGAAAAACAGGAACATTTGTGTTTTTTCCTACCATTTCATATTGAAAATGACAAGAATTGACATTGACATTGTCTATTAGGGATATGAATCGGGCTTCGGACGATTGAAAATATCGGACAATATTTTCAAAATCGTCAGAAATCGGGGGCTCCCCCAAAACGATAGGAAAACCCCACGATATTGATTGTGGGGGTTCTCTTATCGTTTTGGGGGAGGATGGGAAAAACGACATATAAAAATAACCCCTAAATCCACCCCGACCCTTTAAAACTAATCCCTTAGCTTCCTCCACCCTCCCGACTCCCCCAAAAACTGGTGGTCCAGTGGGGGTCCCTGGAGTGATCTCCCGCTCCTGGACCGTCACCTGCCACTAATCAAAATGGCGCTGATGGCCCTTTCCCTTACCATGTGACAGGGTATCCATGCCATTGGCCGGACCCAGGAGCACTAGATGGGCCGGCCATCCAGGAGCACTGGATGGACGGCGCCATCTTGTGCTCCTACTATGTGACAGGGGCTGACCAATGGCACCGGTAGCCCTGTAACATAGTAAGGGCAAAGGCTATTGGCGCCATTTTGAATACTGGCAGCTGACAGTCCGAGTGCAGGAGGTCGCTCCTGGACCCCCGCTGGACTTTTGGCAAGTCTTGTGGGGGTCAGGAGGATCCCCCCAAGACTTGCCATAAGCCCCTGGTGGTCCAGCGGGGGTCCGGGAGCGAGCACAAGATGGCGCGGGCCATGGTAAGGGCAAAGGGCCATCGGCACCATTTTGATTAGTGGCAGCCGATGGCCCAGGAGTGGGGGATCACTCCAGGGACCCCCACTGGACCACCAGGTACCTGTAAAAAGTTTTTTGGGGGAAGCTAAGGTATTAGTTTTAAAGGGTCGGCGCAGCCGATAAACAAAACCGCGATCGGGCCCAATGAAAAAAACCCCACATGTGAATCGGAACCGGAATCCGAACCGATTCCAGTTCTGATTCACATCTTTATTGTCTATATTGATTCAAATTAATGCACACCCCTAATGTCTATCTGCCACCCATCCCTTTTCTAGTTTTCATTTTGGTGTACCCATCTACAATCCTAGGCTAGTCCTCCCACCTTTTTTCTTTGTTGGTTATACTGGGGTATTTTTTCTCCAAAAAAACAAATTGAAAATTAAATACATGTTTCTTCTCTTACTCCATTTCATTTCTTTTCTCTACATTACTGCTTTCTTACACATCTCTAGGATCCCAGCCTAGTTATCCCACTCTTCTTATTTCTTGGTTATACTGGGCATGATTTCCCCAAATATTCTCAGTCAGAAGGAAGAAAAGTAGGCACAAAGGAAAAAATACACAGGAGAGTCTTTTCACATATTCTGAATGTGGTAAAGAAGATTTCAGTAGGAAGAGAGAGCTAATGGAAGATCAGAAAATCAACAAACAGAAGAGACTGTACTCAACTATAGAATACAAGAAACACTTTCTTAATAAAGCAAACCTCACAAATTACCAAGAAATCCACATTAAGGAGAGACCATTGACAAGTTCTGATTGTGAAAATAGTTTCAATTGGAAAGCAAATTTTGCAACAAATACAAAATTCCACCCAGCAGCAAGATCAATTTCAAGTAGGAAATATAATAAAAGCTTATTTAACAAAAGTGATACTAAAGACACATCATTCTCTTATAGTAAATCTGACAAGCGACAAGTGTTTCAACAGAAAGACAGACATCTCCTATGCCACTATGCCTTGCTCCTATATCCCTCATCCTACACAAATCTTTTAATAGTCAATTGTTTATTTTCCATCGGAAACAATCTAGTAGAACTAGGGATCATGATCTGAAACTCCAGGGAGGAAGACTTAGAACCAATGGGGTAGATTTTAAAAGCCCTGTGCGCGTAAATCCTGTTGTATTTACGCGCGCAGGGCACTCGCACACCGATGCGCCTATTTTGCATAGGCCGCCGGCGCGTGCAAAGCCCCGGGACGTGCATAAGTCCCGGGGCTTCGTAAAAGGGGCGGGAGGGGGCGTGTCCGGGGGCGTGTTGGCAGGTCGGGGGTGTGTCCAGGGGTGCGTACGGGGTCAGGGATAGGTCTGGGGCAGGTCCAGGGGCATGGCGACGGTTCGGGGGCAGGCTGGGAGGGCGGTCCTGAGTCCCCTGGCACTGCGGCCTGTGCCAGGGGATGCCGAGGCAGCGCGTGCAAGTTACGCCTGCCTCAAGCAGGCGTAACTTGCACAACAAAGGTAGGAGGAGATTTAGGTAGGGCTGGGGGGTGGGTTAGATAGGGGAAGGGAGGGGAAGGTGGGGGGAAGCGGAGGAAACGGAGGCAGGCTGCGCGGCTTGGCATGCGCAGGCTGCCGATTTTGCGCAGCCTTGCACATGCCGACCCCGGATTTTATAAGATACATGCGGCTACGTGCGTATCTTATAAAATCCGGCGTATTTTTGTTTGCGCGCGCGTACTTTTTTAAGATCTACCTCAGCATCAGGAAATATTTCTTCACTGAGAGGGTGGTGGATGCCTGGAATGCCCTTCTGGAGGAAGTGATGAAGACTAAAACTGTGAAGGATTTCAAAGGGACATGGGATAAACACTGTAGATCCCTAAAGGCTAGAGGATGGGAATAAATAAAAAAGCTTGGGGGTAACCTGTACGGTGCGGCAGTTACTATCTTTGGAAACTTGCTGGGCAGACTAGATGGACCATTTTGGTCTTTTTCTGCCATCATTACTATGACACTATAATATCTTGGACAGATGCCAATATGGCTTTCACTCTAAACATTCAACCAAATTCCTTTTGAGAGCTAACCTTGATACTATATATTGAGGTCTTGATCTGGGAAAAAAACTACATCTTGGTGTTACTAAATTTGTTGTCAGCATTTGACACTATCAATCATGATTTCCTGATTTCCAGGATGACAGAAATTGGTATTTTTTTTAAAAGTCCTTAAATGGTTCCTCTTGTAACTTTCCAACCACACTCAGCAAGTTTGTTGTGGCAACAACCAGTCTTCATCATGTAATATAACAACTGGAGTCTCATAGGGATTGGTGCTTTCCACTAAGGGTGTGAATCATTTTTATAACAAATTGAAATATCGTACGATATTTCTAAATTCATTATATATCGGGTGAAAAAAGAAGCAATCACTTTTCTCCCTGAATTTAGTGCGCACTAACCCAAAAAACTATTTTTCACGAAAAAAACAAACCCGGGGATTTGCGGGAAAACGAGATTTTCCCACGGCCAGATGAACCCGAAAGCGGGAACAATCGGGCACCCGATTCACATCCCTACTTTCCACTACTTTGTTTAATATTTTTTTACGTCCTATTGCTTTTCTCTTGTCTGGTCTTGAACTTCATTATTCTTTGTATGTGTATGATATTCAGTTTCTCTTTCAAGATGACTCAGATACAGAACTTTGAGTTTAATTTCTCTTTACAACTCTTCAATTAAAAGATGGCTTTTCTGTAATAAATTATCTCTGAATATATCAAAGGCTGAGATCATCATATTAAGTAGCTGCTCTGCTCTGGACTTTCCTTGATCTGTTTTGGTTGATGGAGTTTGTGTTACTTTTAAGGATGAAGTAAAAAATCCGGGTGTTATCTTAGATACTGAGTTTTTTTTAAAGCCCATATTAAATCTGTGGTGAAAAAATATTTTTATAAACTATGTATTTTAAGGAAAATTAAACCATATTTGAATGTTACTGATTTTAGAACTATCCTGCAGGCCCTATTCCTGGTAGGATTAGATTACTGCATCTCATTCTATCTGGGTATTCCTCATTATTCTATAAAAGCTCTTCATGAGGTTCAAATTTCCATAGCAAGAATACTTTCTGGAACTTCATGATTCGATCATATCACCACTGTACATTATAATTTATGCTGCTGGTGTCGTGGTTCTGGCCGCGAGCACTGCGGCCATGCCCTTACCTCCAGGCTCCCAGACCTGCTCCCGCTTCCAGAGGCCTGGTTTGCGGCCTGGTTGGCGGTGTCCCCGCTGGGGCTGCGCCGCTGTGAGGTCTCCCATGTACACCCAGCTCCTAGGCACGCGCGCGCGCCACTTGGGCGCTTTTCTAGGCCGTTTCCCGCCAGTGGTGACTCCGCCCAACTCCTGACGTCAGACGCCGCGGCCTTGATAAGCTGGCCGTGGTCATCCAGTCTTTGCCTTGCAACGGGTTTGCCTCCCGGTTTCCTGTTGCGCTGTGCCCTGGAGTGACTCGCTTGCTTCGTCGCTCCGTTCCTGTTATAATACCTGCTTGGTTCCTGCCTGCCTGCTTCAGTACCTGCTTGGTTCCTGCTGGCTTGCTACAGTACCTGCTTGGTTCCTGCTTGCCTGCTACATTACCTGCCTGGTTCCAGTACCCGAATCCTGCTACAGTCCTTGCCTGGTTCCAGTACCCGAATCCTGCTACAGTTCTTGCCTGGTTCCAGTACCCGAATCCTGCTACAGTTCCTGCTTGGGTTCCAGTACCCAAGTCTTGCTACAGTTCCTGCCTGGTTCCAGAACCCGAGCCCAGTTACAGTATTGCTACTGTCCTAGTCTGGTTCCAGTTACCTGTCCTGATCCACTACCCGCCTAAGTCCCAGCGGCCGGGCCCCTAAGGGCTCCTCCTGCGGGGGCTTCAGCTTCCAAGGGTGAAGCCACCTAAGTCCCGGTGGTTGGGATCCTACGGGCTCCTCCCGGGGAAGTACCAGCTTCCAGGGTGAAGAGCATCTATGTCCTGCCTGAATATCCTCCTCCCGGCCTGCTATTCATTAGAGACATTGACCACTTTTCCCAGTCTCCAGCAGGTCGGCCCAAGGGTCCACTAAACAGAGACTCCCATAACAGCTGGTCAATAACTTGGAGGATTCATTTTAAGATTTTAATGCTTGCCTTTAAGGCCTTAAATTATGAATCCCCTGTGACGTTTGCTTCAACCTTAAAGGTTTATTGTCCATCAAGGCTTTTGCATTTTTCTGACAAATACTTCTGGGAAATTCCAAACTGAAAATTAATCAAACACTGTCTGTACTGTGAGAGAATGTTTGTTACCATGGCACCAGCTGCAGAAATAAATTGAAAACCTTACCTATTTAAGGAGCCTTTCAAAATTCTAATATGACTGCAAATGATTGTTGTTTGTACTGTTTGATAGAGAAATCTGCAATGATGTAAATGATGGTTAGTTGGTTTCTTGTACTGTATGATCGAGTAAATGCAATGATAACTATTACAATTTTGATTGCAAGAATGGCTATCATATGAGCAATTTCGATAATTTGTCTATCTTTAATTTTTTCTTAGATTCATTTTTGTCTTTTATTTTGCCTGTTTTTATGTTTTATTCAATTATTGCATTATGTTTGCATTTTTAACTTAATTATGAATGTATTTATTTCTGTAAGCCACTTTGAGTTATTGATATAATGGGATACAAAAATTGTAAAATAAAGACATAATGAAATAAATTAGGATTCTTTCTTCCATACAGCATTGCTGCCATACCTAGATTTTGTACATTAAGGGGCGGATTTTCAGAGCCCTGCTCGCGTAAATCCGCCCAAAACCGGGCGGATTTACTCGAGCAGGGCCCTGCGTGCCGGGAAGCCTATTTTACATAGGCCTCCCGGCGCGCGCAGAGCCCCGGGACTCGCGTAAGTCCCGGGGTTCTCCGAGGGGGGCGTGTCGGGGGCGGGCCCGGTCGTTGCGGCGTTTCGGGGGCGTGTCGGCAGCGTTTTGGGGGCGGGTATGGGGGCGTGGCTATGGCCCGGGGCGGTCCGGGGGCGTGGCCACACCCTCCGTACCCACCCCCAGGTCGCGGCCCGGTGCGCAGGAGGCCCGCTGGCGCGCGGGAGGCGTAAATCCCCCAACAAAGGTAAGGGGGGGGTTTAGACAGGGCCGGGCGGGTGGGTTAGGGAGGGGAAGGTGAGGGGAGGGCAAAGGAAAGTTCCCTCCGAGGCCGCTCCGATTTCGGAGCGGCCTTGGAGGGAACGGGGGTAGGCTGCGCGGCTTGGCGCGCCGATCCAGGATTTTAGCAGATACGCGCGGCTCCGCGCGTATCTACTAAAATCCAGTGTACTTTTGTTTGCGCCTGGAGTGCAAACAAAAGTAGGCTATTCGCGCGCCTTTTAAAATCCGCCCCTAAGGGTCTTGCTGTCCCTCTGCCATGCTATAATTCCCCAGACTCTTTATCTTGGTTTGTTCCTGCCACTGTGAGGCTGATTTGTACCTTTCATGATGCCTTGATGTATTGATGTCACTCTTTGTGTTGCTTTGCCTGTTATTGGTGCCATGGGATTTTTCCTGATAACTTTTCTGCTTTGTTCCCCCTTTAAGGTGCTTTGGATGTTGATGCCAATCTTGATGGCAGTTTTCCTGTCGAGGTGCCTTCTTTTGAAGCCTTAGAGTGTTTTTCCCACTCTTCCTGCTTCTTTGCTCTTCTCACTATGCCATGGAGAACTCCTGTCACTAATTGTACTCCTTTGCCTCTCTATGAAACATTAGGCTGTTCTTGCCACTTTTGGTGCCGTACTGACATAGTCTTGATGTGCTGACATGATTTTTCCCTTCTTATGATGTCTACCCACCAGTTTATTAGAACTGATGAGAAAACTCCAAATTCAGAGTCCAAATTAGGGTGCATTGCTTTCCCCATAGACTTTATTGGTAAATGAATGAAGAAATCTAAAACAAATTTTTTTTTTATTTGTAAGTAATAAACTGAATGTAAGTCCTATACAAACTAAAGAACACACCAAAGTGAAAATGTTTCCTCTGCACACCAGTACTTGACAGCGGCAAGATTGGAATGCTATCATTTTAGATTATAGGGATGTGAATCGTTTTAGGACGATTAAAATTATCGTCCGATAATTTTAATATCGTCTTAAACCGTTATGGAACACAATACAATAGAGATTCTAACGATTTATCGTTATAAATCGTTAGAATCGTGAGCCGGCACACTAAAACCCCCTAAAACCCACCCCGACCCTTTAAATTAAATCCCCCACCCTCCCGAACCCCCCCCCCAAATGACTTAAATAACCTGCGGGTCCAGCGGCGGTCCGGAACGGCAGCGGTCCGGAACGGGCTCCTGCTACTGAATCTTGTTGTCTTCGGCCGGCGCCATTTTCCAAAATGGCGCCGAAAAATGGCGGCGGCCATAGACGAACACGATTGGACGGCAGGAGGTCCTTCCGGACCCCCGCTGGACTTTTGGCAAGTCTTGTGGGGGTCAGGAGGCCCCCCCCAAGCTGGCCAAAAGTTCCTGGAGGTCCAGCGGGGGTCAGGGAGCGATTTCCCGCCGCGAATCGTTTTCGTACGGAAAATGGCGCCGGCAGGAGATCGACTGCAGGAGGTCGTTCAGCGAGGGTTCCGGCGCCTCGCTGAGCGACCTGCTGCAGTCGATCTCCTGCCGGCGCCATTTTCCGTACGAAAACGATTCGCGGCGGGAAATCGCTCCCTGACCCCCGCTGGACCTCCAGGAACTTTTGGCCAGCTTGGGGGGGGCCTCCTGACCCCCACAAGACTTGCCAAAAGTCCAGCGGGGGTCCGGAAGGACCTCCTGCCGTCCAATCGTGTTCGTCTATGGCCGCCGCCATTTTTCAGCGCCATTTTGGAAAATGGCGCCGGCCGAAGACAACAAGATTCAGTAGCAGGAGCCCGTTCCGGACCGCTGCCGTTCCGGACCGCCGCTGGACCCGCAGGTTATTTAAGTCATTTGGGGGGGGGGGTTCGGGAGGGTGGGGGATTTAATTTAAAGGGTCGGGGGTGGGTTTTAGGGGGTTTTAATGTGCCGGTTTTGCGATTTTACGTTTTTTCGATTTTTTACGATTTTTCACGATTTTTCACGATATTTTACCCCCCCCAAACGGCAACAATACGATTCCCTCCCCCTCCCAGCCGAAATCGATCATTAAGACGATCGAGGACACGATTCACATCTCTATTAGATTATAGTGCCAACTGGGTCTGGGATTAGTGGGTGCCCTGGGCCCTTAACTTGCCCAGATTATAATTTTTCAAGGTATTGGTTTGTTGGAGGGGATGGGAAGGGAGGACTAGTTGGCTAGCCATGACATAACAAATAATTGTTTTCACATTTCAGATTGGTGGTCTGGAAAGTGGGGCCTACCTGTTGCGTAGGAGGTGGATCCTTGGGCTGAGGTGGGGTTGATGCAACCTGTAGGCGAGGGCCTATGGGTCTCCACCATAAGCAGGCAGAGTGGGCTGAAGCTGGAGGCCACTGGAGCTTCACCAATACCAGCCCACGTTCCCCTCGGGTTGAGCCTTCGTGTGCCGGGGCCAGCAGGACTTAGGTGGACCTCAAGGTTAAGTACAGGTAGTAGATGGTTCAGCCCAGAGACAGCAGCCAGCAGATGGCATGGTCATATCATGACGGGATACGGAACAGGAACTCAAGCACCAAGGAACAAGAAGGAACTGAAGGTGCCTGAGCAAAGGAAGGCTAAAGACTTAATAGTCCGTGTCCAGAGGATAGGGAAAGAGGCATCACTGTCAAGCTTGAATGGAAGCTGGAGGCACTTGGAAGGTGTAGCAAGCAACGTGGAACTCCGGACTCAAGAAAGTCTGAGGTAAAGAATTCATAGCAATTATCAAGGCACGGAGAAGGCAGGTGTGGTCAGATGGAGCAATGGTCAAGGCATGGAGAAGGCAGGTGTGGTCAGACATAGCAATGATCAAGGCACAGAGAAGTCAGGCATGGTCAGATGAGGCAATGATAAAGGCACGGAGAAGGCAGGCGTGGCAGACGTAGCAATGGTCAGGCTTGGAGAAGGCAGGCAAGGTCAGGCGTAGCAGTGGTAAGGCTTGGAGAAGGCAGGCAAGGTCAGTGGTAGCAGTGGTAAGGCTTGGAGAAGGCAGGCAAGGTCAGGCGTAGCGATGGTCAGAACCAGGAAGTCAATCAGCACACAGAGAAGACGAACACAGAACAGGAATCAGGAACTTGGAGAAACAGGAACATGAAGCAAGGCTCACGGAGAAGCAATGAGTATGAGGAAACCTGGAACAAGAGACCAAGGAGACCTGTTGCAAAGGCAATGCTTCAGTGTGAGGCCTGAGCATTTAAGTGCTGAAGGAACTGACGTCAGCATCTGGGTCCGTGGCCAAGTTCCTGCCGTGGGGCATTGGTGGACGCGGGTGTGCCTAGGTAGGGGCACAGCGCCACTTGTGGTGTCTCTCTGTGAACCTCGCGGAGAGGCCCAACGGATGGAGGCCTCCTGGCTGGAGGTCCTGGTAAGCGGAGAAGAGCCGGCGGTGATGGCAAAAGAATGGGGTCGGGACTGGTGGCCCACTGCCGCCAGTAACGAGGAGCTGGAGCCTGAAGCTTGTATAGAGAGGTGAGAGGGCCGCACCATGGGGCTGCCATGGGCAGTGAGCATAACAGTAGCCCCCCCCCCCCTTTATGCCCCCCTCCTGGAGGTCAGAGTATGCCCAGATGGGCACAATGGAAACTCGAGAGGAGGATCATCCAAGATGTTATGAGCAGGCTCCCACGAATTTTCCTCGGGTCCATAACCCTCCCAAAAAAGGAGGTACTCCCATCGGCAGCCTCTACGGCAGACTTTTAGAACTTTGTGGACCTTATATGTCTTAGTCTAAGCCACCAATGTAGGTCGCTCAGGGACCTTCTGGGTAGGCCAGGATAACACTACCGGCTTAAGCAAAGAAACATGAAAGGTAGTATGTATACCCAAGGAAGGAGGCAACCAGAGCTGGTAAGTCACAGGGCCGATGTGTCAGGTAATCAGGAGCGGTTCAATAAATCTTGGAGCAAATCTCTGCGAAGGAATTTGGAGTCTAATATACTTGGTTCTCAACCAGACTTTCTGGCCAGGAAGGAATTCAGGATCTGCATGGCGATGACTGTCAGCAGTCATCTTGGCCCAGGAAGCGGTCTGGCGCAGGCAAAGATTTGTCTGTTCTCACAATCTCTTAAGGGTATCCACAGTAGCCTATGCCGCAGGAAACGGCATAGAGAGAAGTATGGGTAATGGTGGTCGAGGTTGTTTCCCATAAACTATAGAGAATGGTGATGTTCCAGTAGCTGTGGCGATGTGAGAGTTGTGGGAAAACTCTGCCCAGGATAAGTCGTCCGACCAGTTGTCATGTTGGTCATTGATATAGGCCCTCAGGAACGACTTCAGGGAGCGGTTCATCCGTTCAGCTTGCCCGTTGGCTTGTGGGTGATAGGCAGTCATGAGATCAATGTTAATATTGAATTTTTGGCAAAGGGAGCGCCAATATCTGGCGACGAATTGAGGACCTCGATCGGAAACAATATCCACTGGTAGGCCATGCAGTCTGAAAATGTGATGAATAAAGAGACGTGCTAGCTCTGCTGCAGATGATAGGCCCGGAAGAGGTTCAAAATGGGCCATTTTCAAAAAACAGTCTATGGTGACCCATATTACGGTATTACCCTTAGAAGGGGACAAGTCCATGATAAAATCCGTAGATTAGTGAGTCCACGGTTCCTCGGGTGCTGGAACTGGTTGTAAAAGTCCCCAAGATCGCCCAACCGGGGGTTTTGTTGTACGCACACATTATAGGATTCAATGTATGCCTTAGCGTTGGAGACCAAATTAGGCCACCAGAAAAACCTCTGCAGCAGTGCCACGATTTGCGCACGTCATGGGTGGCCGGCAAATTTGGAGTCATGTGCCCAGCGAAGAACTCTTTCCTGGAGTCATCGGGGCACCACGGTTTTCCGAGTAGGAAATGGATTGGTAGCAGACAAGGAAATACAAGCTGGGTTGATGATGTGAGTTGGCTCTTCAGGGATGTCCTCAGGTTCAAAAGACGGGGATAAGGTGTCTGCCCAGAGATTCTTATCAGCAGAGTGGCAGCGGAGCTCGAAACCGAATCTTGAAAAAATAAGGCCCATTGAGCTTGATGGGCATTGAGGTGCTGGGCGAGTCTTATATGTTCTAAGTTTTTGTTCTGTGAACACCGTGAATTTATGTTGTGCGCCCTCGAGCCATGGGCGTCACTCTTCAAGAACCAATTTAATGGCGAGCAGTTCGCATTCCCCAATACTGTAGTTCTGCTCTGCCGATGAAAATTTTTGAGAATAGAATGAGCATGGGACCATGGTACCAGAAGCAGTGCGCTGACTTAGAACAGCTCCAGCCCCAATGGCGGAAGCGTCCACCTCGACTAAAAATGGATGAGTCAGATCAGGGTGACGTAAGCAGGATCTGTTTTAGAAGGCTTCTCTCAAATGATGAAAAGTGTTAACGGCCTCGGGCGGCCAATTCCATGTATTTTGGCCCTTCCGTGTCAGGGCCGTCAGAGGAGCAGCCAGTGTGGAGTAATGCGAGATAAAGTGGCAAAAAAAATTAAGGAATCCCAGGAAGCGCTGAAGCGCTTTAAGTCCCACTGGTTGTGGCCAATTCCGGATTGCCTTCAATTTATCTGGGTCCATGGAGAAGCCTTGAGGAGAGATTATATAGCCAAGGAACAGTAAACTGGACCTCTCAAACAAACACGTCCAGTTTTGTAAACAAGTGGTTTTCTCGTAGGCATTGTAGTACCATTCATACAAAATATGAGGATATCGTCCAGATAGATCATGACCTTGATATATAGCAGATCTCTGAAAATGTAATTCATTATCTGCTGGAATATAGCTAGTGCGTTGGAAAGGCCAAAAGGTATCACCAAGTATTCATATTGGCCATCTCTAGTATTAAAGGCGGCTTTCCAGATGTCATCAAGGCGGATTCTCACCAAGTTATAAGCCCCACGTAAATTCAGCTTCGTGAAGATTGTAGCACCTTGGAGATGATCAAATAGTTCAGAAATCAACAGCAAGGGATATTTATCCTTATGGGTGATAGCATTTAGACAGTGGTAATTGATGCACGGTCTGAGTGATCCGTCTTTCTTGGTCACAAAGAAGAATCCCGCTCCAGCGGGTGACATGGATGGATGATAAACCCTTTTGCCAGATTCTCCCGAATATATTCGATCATGGCCTTTGTCTCGGGTAACGACAGAGGATAGGTGCGTCCATGAGGAGGTGTGGTTCCAGGAAGAAGGTCGATTGGACATTTGAACCGATGAAGAGGCAAGAGGAGATCAGCCTTTTGTTTAGAAAATACATCTTCATAGGCGGCATATGGAGGAGGTATGCCAGAAGAGGTGGTAACCAAAGGAATCGTTGAAGATGGAGTCACCTTCTGAAGACAGGATTGGTGACAGGCTGTACCCCACTCTACCAGTTGTAGTGAAGTCTAATTAAATTGGGGGGAATGTTTCTGTAACCAAGGAAGTCCAAGCACAATGGGATGGATTGACTTATCCAAAACCAGTAAATCAAGTTCCTCAAGATGTAAGGCCCCTGTACATAACCGGACAGTTTCCGTGGTCAAAGAGATATGGCCAGGAAGTGACTCTCCATAGATAGAGGCGATACACAAGGAAGGGTTAAGTGAACAGATTTTAATACCAGGAGTTGCACAAGATCTTTGAGGATAAAATTACCTCCTGCTCCAGAGTCTATCAGAGCAAGAACCAGAAAGGACTGAGAGTCCCAAATTAGTGTGACTGGAACTGAGAGTTGGGGGGCCGGAGAAGTTGAACCCAAATCAGGGCCCCTACTGTACTTGGGCCCTGGAGTTTCCCGGACGAATGGGACAATTTTGTAGATGGTGGCCTGGGGCTCCACAATACAGACCATTGCTACGCCTGACCATACCTGCCTTCTCTGTGCCTTGACCAGTGCTTTGCCTGACCACGCCTGCTTTCTCCAAGCCTTGACCATTGCTACGAATGACTTTGCCTCAGACTTTCTTGAGTCTGGAGTTCCACATTGCTTGCTACACCTTCCAAGTGCCTCCAGCTTCTATTCAAGCTTGACAGTGACGCCTCTGTCCCTATCTTCTGGACATGGACTATTAAGGCTTCGGCCTCCCTTTTCTCAGGCACCTTCAGTTCCTTCTTGTTCCTTGGTGCTTGAGTTCCTGTTCCATATCTTGTCCAGGATAGGACCACACCATCTTCTGACTGCTGTCTCTGGGCTGAACCATCTACTACCTGTCAGGACGCAAGTAGTAAAACTTCTTCTTGTGGTAAGACTACACTACATATATTCAAACAGGCCCTGGAACACCAAAATACTGTACCTCTTATTAGGAGGCACAGATTAAAGCAACAAGATTCCTATGGATCTCTACACAGAAACAGTTTTGGTTACTACTACTACCTCTGTTGGTAGGCTGTTTCAAAGGGTTGCATAGTTGTTTGAAATGAATGGGTAAAATATAATGAATGAGAACATTTTTATTTCATTTGTGAATATAAATAAAATTTTCTGTTTCATTCATTTACATTTCCCATGCAATTTTATGGCCCATGTAAAAGTGATGCAGTGAGACTGGTAACTATAGCAATAATGTGATACCTGAAGGGAAATGAGATGGGAGAGGTAGAAAAGTAGACAGGATAGAGGATCAATCAAAGAGAAGTATTTTTTAACTAACCTATTGCTGACATCTGGAGCAAGTGACACTTACCTCTTCACACTGAAAAGGCCTGAAAATATGCAGACATTCCATGTTGTCTACTGGATTTCATGAAAAAGGCTGACTTTTTGGAATCTCTGTTGAGTAAAATAAAAAGTTTCAAAAAGCAGATAGAATTATTTCATTGGCAGAGGACTTTTTCTTATCTTCAATACTACAATCACAATGATCTCACCGTGAGAGATAGATCATGTTGCATTTTTTTTCTCTGTTTGACTCTACATAGTGCACTGCTTATTAGGGATGTGAATTGTTTTTCTAACGAATTTATCATACGATATTTCAAAAATTCATTAGAAATCAGTTAAAAGAAAGAAACAATCGATTTTACCACCGATTTTACCCCCGATTTTTGTAAAAAAAAATGTTTATTTTTGTTACTTTTTGTTATTTTTTGCTATTTTTGTTAGTACACGCTAACATGAGTTAGCGCGCACTAACCCAAAAAATGATTTTTCACTAAAAACGAAACCGGGGACATGTGGGAAAATGATTTTTTTCTGCGGCCAGATGATCCCGAAAGCAGGAACGATTGGGATCCGATTCACATCCCTACTGCTTATAGACTGCAGATTCAGAAGAGCAGCCTTGTAAAATTCTTCTTTATCTGACAGATTTTTAATATGTGAAAAGGAGTCAGTCAGCAGTGCCTACATATACACTGTATATGTGTGTGAGAGAAAGAGATACATTTTTGCACACACTATGAGAGACAGCCAAACAGCAGTGTGTTTGTGTCACTTGCAAGCCTGCTAACACTACTTGGTAGTGTTTACTAAGCAGTGATATGAGCATAGTCTGTCAACTAAAGAATGGATTGACACTCAGTATTAGAGTGGTACTGTTGAGTGGTATAAAACATCAATAAATTATACTATGATATAAAAAATCCTCAGTAGCCACTTACAATTCAATCAGACCACTACAAGCAAAAGGGAGAGGAAGTAAAGGCATTGGGCAGCAGTTTGGTAGATATGGAGGATTGCATGTTCCTGTAGAGCCAGCCTTGCCAGTCAGAAACACAAGAAAAAAGGGAGTCCTGCCCCTAAACTTAAAAGAGACTTGTCTAGCCACAGAAAGTCAGGAGTGGAAGCCAGACCAAGACATAAGAAATTAGAATTGGGACAGCATGCTCCATTCTCTGTTACTTTGGGATTGCCATCAAAGGATTTCATTATCAGGGCAAAGGCAAGGACAGGGGAATCACATCACCTAAACCTAGCAGTGCATTCCTACCTGATTATTGCTTCTGAGGTAATGGAGGCAATATTTCCTAAAACTAATTTTGAATATGAATCATATCTCAGATTCCCTGAGGGAGAAATCTTCAAAGGATAACAATGATGCATTAGAATTAGGGCATCCCAACAGTGAGGTTCCAACAATAAGAAATAGTCCAAGTGTCTGTAACTAAAAGCTCACCTGAGCTAAAACATTCTAACTTATCCCTATCAATTAAAAAGCAGAATGAAAATACAAACACAAAACAAACTTTGAAATGTTTGTATGCTAATGCCAGAAGTTTAAGAAGTAAGATGGGAAAATTAGAATGTATAGCAGTGAATGATGACATAGACTTAATTGGCATCTCAGAGACATGGTGGAAGGAGGATAACCAATGGGACAGTGCTATACTGGGGTACAAATTATATCGCAATGACAGAGGAGCACCCAGGAGGCGGTGTGGTGCTTTATGTCTGGGATGACAGAGTCCAACAGGATAAACATCCTGCATGAGGCTAAATGAACAATTGAATCTTTATGGGTAGACATTCCTTGTGTGTTGGGGAAGACTATAGTGATAGGAGTATACTACTGTCCACCTGGTTAAGATGATGAGACGGACAGTGAAATGCTAAGAGAAATTAGGGAAGCTAACCAAATTGGTAGTGCGGTATTAATGGGAGATGTCAATTACCCCAATATTGACTGGGTAAATGTATCATCGGGACATGCTAGAGTGATAAAGTTCCTGGATGGAATAAATGACAGCTTTATGGAGCAATTGGTTCAGGAACCGACAAGAGAGGGAGCAATTTTAGATATAATTCTCATTGGAGCACAGGATTTGGTGAGAGAGATAACGGTGGTGGGGCCACTTGGCAATAGTGATCATAATATGATGACATTTGAATTAATGACTGGAAAATGGACAGTAAGCAAATCCACGGCTCTCGTGCTAAACATTCAAAAGGGAAACTTTGATAAAATGAGAAAAATAGTTAGAAAATAACTGAAAGGAGCAGGTACAAAGGTAAAAGGTGTGCAAGAAGCGTGGTCATTGTTAAAAAATACCAATCTAGAAGCACAGTCCAGATGTCTTCCACACATTAAGAAAGGTGGAAAGAAGGCAAAATGATCACCGGCATGGTTAAAAGAGGAGGTGAAAGGAGGTATTTTAGCCAAAAGATCTTCATTCAAAAATTGGAAGAAGGATCCAACAGAAGAAAATAGGATAATACATAAGCACTGGAAAGTTTAATGTAAGACATTGATAAGACAGGCTAAGAGAGAATTTAAAAAGAAGTTGGCCGTAAAAACTTTTAAAATGTATCCGAAGCAGAAAGCCTGTGAGGGAGTCAGTTGGACCGATAGATGATCAAGGGGTTAAAGGGGCAATTAGAGAAGATAAAGCCAACGCGGAAAGATAAAATTATTTTTTTGCTTTGGTGTTTACGGAAGAAGATGTTGGGGAGATGCCCGTATCGGAGAAGGTTTTCATGGGTAATGATTCAGATGGACTGAACCATATCACGGTGAACCTAGAAGATGTGGTAGGCCTGAATGACAACTAAAGAGTAGTAAAGCACCTGGACCAGATGGTATACACCCCAGGGTTCTGAAAAAACTCAAAAATGAAATTTCAGACCTATTAGTAAAAATATGTAACCTATCTGTTCCGCTCTCCTCCTCCAGAGGGGAGGAGTTAGCAATCTGCTGTCGCTCACCCTGCCAGGAGGGTGGAGTTAGCAAGCTGTTTTGCTGTTCTCCTGAAAGGGGAAGGAGTAGCGTTATGACATGACCTGCTCCTCCAGAGGGGAGGAGTTAGCTATCTGTAGATCTGTTAGCGAACTGCTGTTAGATGCTCCTATAAGGAAAGGAGGTAGCAATCTATTACCAATCTGCTAAGGAGTAGCAATCTGTTATGGATCAACTCTCCAAGGAAGAGGAGTTGGCAATCTAGTATAATGATACTCTTCTGAGGAGAGGAGCTAACAATAGGTATATTGTTCTTCGCTATTGAGATAGCAATCTATCATGCCCCTGCTACGGAGTAGCAATCTGTATATATATATAAGCTGCTGGTAAGTCTCAGAGAAAGAGGAATAGCTGTCTATATAATACTTCCGTGAGCGGAGTTAGTGGTCTGTAGTGGTTGGTTCCCACAAGGTGACAATAGTGAAAGGAATGACCACCTGGAGGAAATAGTGAATCCCTGGGCCGATGGCAGATGACAGCACCCCCAGGAGAAGATCCTGAGAGGAATCACTGGCTAGGCTAGAATATGAGATAAACACAATAGTTCTTTATTAGACTGGAAACTGGACCATCAGGGGTGGCAGTAGTGAGTCATTGTGTTTGGCAAGGCTGAAGTCCTTCTGATACTGGAATATAATCTCTGGGTCGCTGAGCTGTAGAGTGAGACTAGAAGTAGTGAGTAGACAGGGTATACTGGATACAAGATGGTACATTCACAATAGAAGATGTCTACAATGGTCTCTATGCCAGAGAGAGTCTTCAGTACATTCAGGAACAGGAGCCATAGACAAGCACTGGTTCTCACAAACAGTCTGTAATATGAACTCACAATTGCTGTATATGAAATGGCTTCTAGAGTAGAAGAGAGTCTGTAAAAGATTCTAGGAACATGGGCCCTCATGGAGCGAGTACCGATTCCTATCTGCAATCTTGCAATGTAACTCTTGATCTCTGCACCTGCGATAACGTCTTCGACAGAAGGGAGTCTTCAGAGCAATAGGAATGTTGGCCCTCGTGGAGCAAGTACCGATTTCTATGTAATATAACTCACTGTGTTCATGTCCACGATCGCTTCCAAGCAATGAGGAGTCTTCCGAGTGTTCTGGCAATCAGAAATCAAGAAGAGAGGGCAGAGCCCCCGTGGAGCGGGTACTCCTAGTAAGTTTGAAAAGGCCGAGTAGTGGAGAAGGATTCCCCTTGCTGACTCGGATCATTGTTGCAAGTATCATGGACTGCTGAAGCAAGTCCTGTTGGAGTTCCTTGCTAACTCATTAGAGGTTAGCAAATAAAGACCTTTTAAAGTGCGAATGGATGACGTCACTATGGGGGGGACGCCCCCGAAGTTCACGCTCTTGCTGGTACAAAGTCTGGAGTGCGCGCGCACGCATGCCCTTACATGATCAGCCACATGGCTGATCTGTAGCGTCAGGCTAGCCCGGAGGAACCGGGACCAAGAGGTGGAGAGAAGCCGTGGCTGCAACTGTCCGTCAGAGCCAAAGGGAGTCGCATCCCAGGTAGAGAGGGTGGAGCGAGGGGCGAGAAGAGGCATGAACGCAACACTATCATTAAAATCATCCATTGTACCTAAAAACTGGAGGGTGGCTAATGTAACCCAATATTTAAAAAGGGCTCCAGGGGCAATATGGGAAACTACAGACCAGTTAGTCTGACTTCAGTGCAAGGAAAAATAGTGAAAAGTGTTATAAATATCAAAATCACAGAATATATAGAAAGATATGGTTTAATGGAACACAGTCAAAATGGATTTACCCAAGGCAAGTCTTGCCTCACAAATCTGCTTCACTTTTTTTAAGGAGTTAATAAACATGTAGATATTAGATATATGAATCGGAACCGGAATCGGTTCCAATTCCTGGTTCGGGAACTATAGTGAAATCTTTTTCGTGCGGTCTGATAGGGTTTTTTTTATCTGCTGCGCTCAAGCAGATAAACAAAAAATCCACCCGACCCTTTAAAACATATCCTTTAGCTTCCACCACACTCCCGGCACCCCCAAAACTTTTTAAAATTACATGGTAGTCCAGTGGGGGTCCCGGGAGCCATCTCCCGTTCTCGGGCCATCGGCTGCCACTAATCAAAATGGCGCCGATTGCCCTTTGCCCTTACCATGTGACAGGGTATCCGTGCCATTGGCCAGCCCCTGTCACATGGTAGGAGCACTGGATGGCCCGAGCTATTTTTAAAGATGGCGTGGGCCATCCAGTGCTCCTACCATGTGACAGGGGCCGGCCAATGGCACTGATTCCCTGTCACATGGTAAGGGCAAAGGGCCATCAGTGCCATTTTGATTAGTGGCAGCCAACGGCCTAAGAGCGAGAGATGGCTCCCAGGACCACCAGGTAATTTTAAAAAGTTTTTTTTTTTGGGGGGGGTTGGGAGGGTGGGGGAAGCTAAAAGATATGTTTTAAAGGGTCGGGGTGGCTTTAGGGGTTGTTTTTGTGTGCCATTTTTCCTGCCCTCCCCCAAAATGATAACAGAACCCCACGAACAATTGTGTGGGGTTTTCCTATCGGTTTCGGGGAGCCCCTGATTTCTGACGAGTTTGAAAATATCGTATGATATTTTCAATCGTCAGAAAAACGATTCACATACCTAGTAGATAAAGGTGAACCTGTAGATGTAGTGTATTTGGATTTTCAGAAGGCATTTGACAAAGTTCCTCATGAGAGGCTTCCAGGAAAAGTAAAAAGTCATGGGATAGGTGGTGATATCCTTTCGTGGATTACAAACTGGCTAAAAGAAAGGAAACAGAGAGTAGCATTAAATGGACAATTGTCTCAGTGGAAGGGAGTGGGCAGTGGAGTGCCTCAGGGATCTGTATTGGGACCCGTACTTTTCAATATTTTTATAAATGATCAGGAAAGAAATACGACAAGTGAGGTAATCAAATTTGCACATGATACAAAATTGTTCAGAGTAGTTAAATCACAAGCAGATTGTGATAAATTGCAGGAAGACTTTCTGAGACTGGAAAATTGGACATCCGAATGGCAGATAAAATTTAATGTGGATAAGTGCAAGGTGATGCATGCATATAGGGAAAAATAACCCATGCTATAGTTATACAATGTTAGGTTCCATTTTAGGAGCTACCACCCAAGAAAGAGATCTAGGCTTCATAGTGGATAACACATTGAAATCATTGGTTCAGTGTGCTGCGGCAGTCCAAAAAGCAAACAGAATGTTGGGAATTATTAGAAACGGAATGGTGAATAAAACAGAAAATGTCAAAATGCCTCTGTATCGCTCTATGGTGAGATTGCACCTTGAATACTGTGTACAATTCTGGTCACCGCATCTCAAAAAAGATATAGTTACTATGGAGAAGGTACAGAGAAGGGCAACCAAAATAATAAAGGGAATGGAACAGCTCCCCTTTGAGGAAAGACTAAAGAGGTTAGGACTTTTTAGCTTGGAGAAGAGATGGTTGAGGGGGGATATGATAGAGGTGTTTAAAATCCTGAGAGGTCTAGAACGGGTTAATGTGAATCAGTTATTTACTCTTTCAGATAATAGAAAGACTAGGGGGCACTCCATGAAGTTAGCATATGGCAAATTTAAAACTAATCGTAGAAAGTTGTTTTTTACTCAACTCACAATTAAACTCTGGAATTTGTTGCCAGATAATTTGTTTAGTGCAGTTAGTGTAGCTGTGTTTAAAAAAAGATTGGATAAGTTCTTGGAGGAGACGTCCATTACCTGCTATTAATTAAGTTGACTTAGAAAATAGCCACTGCTATTACTAGCAACAGTAGCATGAAATAGACTTAGTTTTTTGGGTACTTCTTATGGCCTGGATTGGCTACTGTTGGAAACAGGATGCTGGGCTTGATGGACCCTTGGTCTGATCCAGTATGGCATGTTCTTATGTTCTTATGATATTGCAGAGCTAATAGTTGGAGAAAATTTGGGACCTCTAGTCAATAGTGCTTTAGCCTACAATAAGAACGTGGGGGAGTAGATGATACTAATGGTGTTGAGAATAACATCCAGGAAGAGAAGATAGTGCACTTATAGAGTTTGAGTCATGCCCATGGCCTTTTCCCTAATAGGCCACCATCAACCTCAATTCCTGTGCCAGCAGCAACAGTTCCCAAGGCTCAATAGACTATGGAATATATCTGTATCTTGGTGGCACTTTAACATGACATACAACCTTTTTTTTTTCTCACTGTATTCACTGTAGTAAGGCCATCAGTTAAGAAAGGTGCTGTGGCATCTGACAAATGTATGCACCATCACCTACAGAAACACCACTTACTAAGATTGGCATCAGGGGAGGGTGATAATACAAGCCTGGGAACCCCCCATCTGCCACTCAAAGCACTACCTGCAGCAAGAGAGTAGAAAACAGCAATATTTTTTCCTAAGCTGATCACACAGTACCTTGTATCAGTCAGGTGGCAGGCCATTAGGGATGTGAATCATTTTTCTAACGAATTGAAATATCATATGATATTTCTAAATTTGTTAATATATCGGGTAAAAAAAGAAACGATCACTTTTCCCCCAAAATTTTCGTAAAAACCATTTTTTGGGTTATCGTGCGCGAATGGGATTTAGCGTGCGCTAACAAAAAGCCATTTATTTTTGTTATTTTTTGTTACTTTTTGCTATTTTTGTTAGCACATACTAACATGAGTTAATGGGCACTAACGGGAATAAGCACCACTAACTCCATTTAGCGCACACTAACCCAAAAAACAAATTTTCACTAAAAAAAAAAACCGGGGATCCGCGGGAAAATGAGATTTTCCCACGGCCAGACGATTCCGAAAGTGGGAACGATCGGGCACCCGATTCACATCCCTATAGGCCATAAGACCCCTCCCACAAATCTGTAATATCAAAGTACCAGAGACAAAATGGGGTGGTGTCTTTTAGCACTGTCCCGGGGCAAGAAGCAAAAAGAATGCAAAGCACTGATGAGGTGTATCAGAAAAATGATTGCTCTGGATAACAAGCCCCTGCATATAGTAGAGAAATCAGGCTTTAAGTAATCTGCTACACCACTTTTCCCCCAAATACAAAATGCCATCCACCAGGACTCCATTCAGTAGGCAGGAAATCCCCATCTTGAACAAACAGTTCTATAGTCATATACAGGCATAGCTGGCCAAGACAGAAGACTAGTAGCATGCATTTCACCAATCACATCAGACCAGCTAGACCATTACACAAGCCTTTCTCTCCCTAACAATGCACTGGTAATAGCTGGCCAAGGCATGGGTAAGCAGCAACTCTAATCAGAACTAAGCAAGTTGGCTATGCTGCACACTAAGATGATTGTGCAATAATATAACAGAAATAAGAAAGATTCTGGAGGGCTGGCAGCTAGACCAGAGAGGCATGAACAGTCCTGCAGGCATTTTTATAACAGAAAATGGTGCAAATATTAGGGATGTGCAGAAGGAAACAATTTGTTTCGATTAGATTTTCGTTTCACCAGGACCCAAATTTATTGCATTGGTATCATAGGGGGGAAATCAATTTGTTGATTAGTTGTATTTGTTGTCCATTTTCCCACTAAAGTCAATGGGGGAAGTATTTGCAGCTTATTTTTGGTTGCAGAATTGGGGTTTGCTTATCAATTCTGATGAAACTTCTGGGAGCAATCATCAGAATAAGAAAAGAGCTCCAAGGTACTTAGACTGTGGCAAAGTGGCACCAAAGTGGCATGAATAGCCTAAGGCACTGTAAAGGGGCAAAGGGGTACCAGAAATGGCAAGAGTGCTTTAACAGAGGTGCAAAGCAGCAGCGAGACTGTCAAAACACACCATAGCTTCAAAAGAGAGCACCAATAATAGTTGCATGAACCCTCGAAGGCAGCACGACAGGCAAAGTGGCAAGACAACTGGAATCACCATCCTACAGCACAATGAAGGGGGAACATAGCAAGCAGAAAGAGTGTCAGAAAAAAACCACAAGGTGCCGATAAAGGGACAAAGCAGCAGAAAGACTAGCACCAACACACTGAGGAACCATGATAGTAGCAAGAACACCACAAGGAGTAGAGTGAGTTGTCTGGTGTATGGCAGCAAGGTAGAGTGGCAGAAAGTTGATAGGGGCAAGACAGGCTGGCAGAGTGCAGGTAGTCTGGTCCCTGTGATTTTGATAGGAGCAAGACAGGCTGGCAGAGCTGAGGTAGTCAGGTCCCTGTGGTTTTGATAGGGGCAAGACAGGCGGGCCCCAGGGAGAGGGCTCACTAGAATGGGTTCGCCCCTAGAGTGGGGTGTTTCCGTTGGCATCTAGTGAGCTCTCACTGGTCTTTTAAAATCTGGTGGACGTAGCAGATACATATATATATATATATATATATATATATATATATATATATATATATATATATTCAGGCCGAGGTCGAGGAGGTTGCCATGTGAACAGCGTTTCAACATGGGTCAGCGGGTGTTACACCGGGGAAAGTTCCCTTTCCTTTGCGCAGGAAAGGGCTCCATAGAATGGGTTGTTGGCCCCTAGATTGGAGCACGAGCCTTCAGGCGTGGCGAGTTGATGTGGAGGTTTCCATGTGAACAGCAGTTCAGCATGGGTCAATGGGTGTTAAGAGATAGGCTGGCTACACCTGGGGAGAGTTCCCTTTCCTTTGTGCAGGAAAGGGCTCCCTGAAATGGGTTGACCCCTAGAGTGGAGCACGAGCCTTCAAGCGTGGTGAGTCAGTGTGGAAGAGGTTTCCATGTGAACAGCAGTTCAACATGGGTCAGAGGGTGCTAAGAGATAGGCTGGCTACACCCGAGGAGAGTTCCCTCTCCTTTGACTAGTAAAGGGCTCCCTAGAATGGGTTGGCCCTTAGAGTGGAGCATGAGCCTTCAAAGTGTGGCGAGTCAACATGGAGGAGGTTTCCATGAGAACAGTGGTTCTGGTTCAACATGGGTCAACGGGTACTAAGAGATAGGCTGGCTACACCCGGGGAGAGTTCCCTTTCTTTTGCACAGGAAAGGGCTCCCTAGAATGGGTTGTTGGCCCCTAGAGTGGAGCACGAGCCTTCAAGCATGGCGAGTCAATGTGGAGGAAGTTTCCATGTGAACAGAGGTTCTGGTTCAACATGGGTCAATGGGTACTAAGAGATAGGCTGGCTACACCTGGGGAGAGTTCCCTTTCCTTTGCGCAGGAAAGGGCTCCTTGAAATAGGTTGGTCCCTAGAGTGGAGCACGAGCCTTCAAGCATGGTGAGTCAATGTCAAGGAGGTTTCCATGTGAACAGCGGTTCAACATGGGTCGGCGGACGTTAAGAGATAGGCTGGCTACACCTGGGGAGAGTTCCCTTTCCTTTGCTCAGGAAAGGGCTCCCTAGAATGGGTTGTTGGCCCCTAGAGTGGAGCACGAGCCTTCAAGCATAGGGAGTCGACGTGGAGGAGGTTTCCATGTGAACAGCGGTTCAACATGGGTCAACGGGTACTAAGAGATAGGCTGGCTACACCCGGGGAGAGTTCCCTTTCCTTTGCGCAGGAAAGAGCTCCCTGAAATGTGTTGGCCCCTATAGTGAAGCACGAGCCTTCAAGTGTGGTGAGTTGACATGGAGGAGGTTTCCATGTGAACAGTGGTTCTGGTTCAACATGGGTAAACGGGTACTAAGAGATAGGCTGGCTGCACCAGAGGAGATTTCCCTTTCCTTTGCACAGGAAAGGGCTCCCTGAAATGGGTTGGACCCTAGAGTGTGGTGGTTCTGTTGGCATCTAGTGAATATCCAGAAGCTATTAACTGTTCTTATGCACTTCAGCTGATGACAAAGGAACTTGAAGAGCTCTCAGAAATAAGAAAACTGCTACTCAAGTCCAAATCTACAATATCAACCTATGTTGACTTTGTAGTTTACACAGTGCCTCTGTAAACTATGGGAACTCAGAGGATGAACTAGAGTACAACTACCACCAGTTTTCTATAGCACTAGAAACATTAATGATGGCACCTAAGAAACATCTAGGGAACGTGGCCCGTATTATGAAGGTCATGAAAACTATTGAGCATATGAAATATCCAAGCTCTAAGCTGAACAGACAGGCACAGCATTAGAGGTCAAGCCCTTGTAGGGACATAAGGCCTGGACAGATAGGCACTGCATTAGAAGTGAAGCCCTTGTAGGGATGTAAGGCCTAGACAGACAGGCACAGCATTAGAGGATAGATGTTAAGTCCTTGTAGGGATGTAAGGCCTGGACGGACAGCCACAGCATTAGAGGATAGGGGCAGGGGTGGATTGTGGGAAAATAGTGGCCTTGGGGATTTTTCTCCATACTGGCCCATGGGTACCCAATTGCACATACAATATAATTTACATATATCATTTACATATATATGCACACCCCTTAAAACATAAAAAATAAGCTACCCGGCACACACATGTTATAAAATCCATGGTCCCAAATACAGAATAAAAAAAGAGACCATGAAGCATAAATAGAAACCTGCAGACAAAAAATGAAAAGGAAACTGCAACAAGACAGACATTGTATGTAGTGCAACTTGTGGGGGGAGAGACCCACAAACTAGCTCCTCTCTCTCTCACAGGCACACACTCTAACATGGACATGTTCTCTGTCATATATGCACCTCTCTCACTCTTACATGCATGCTCTCTCTTATGCACGCCCTCCCTCTCCTAATCACACGCATGCTCTCTCTCTCTTGGGGAGGACTTGCCAAAAGTCCCTGGTGGTCCAGCGGGGGTCCTGGAGCCATATCCTGCACTTGGGCTGTCGGCTGCCAGTATTCAAAATGGCGCCGATAGCCTTTGTCCTTACTATGTCACAGGGCTACCAGTGCCATTGGTCGGCCCCTGTCACATGGTAGGAGCACAAGATGGCCTGGCCGTCCATTGCTCCTACCATGTGACAGGGGCTGACCAATGGCACTGTTAGCCCCTGTGACATAGTAAGAGCAAAGGCTATCGGTGCCATTTTTAATACCGGCAGCCGACAGCCTGAGTGCAGGAGATCGCTCCAGGACCCCCGCTGGACCACCAGAGACTTTTGGAAAGTCTTGGGGGGGTCAGGAGGGTGGGGGGTTGTAGTTAATTAAATTTAAAATGTTGGGATGGTTTTTTTTGGGAAATGAATTTATATGTAACTAATGAACTATTGCCCATGCGTTTGAAAATAAACACACATCCCTATAGGAAACTATTATAAAGAATAAAATTACAGAACATATAGATGGACATGATTTAATGGGAAACTACCAGCATGAATTTACCCAAGGGAAGTCTTCCCTCACAAATCTGCTACATTATTTTGCAGGGGTGAATAAGCATGTGGATAAAGATGAACCAATAGATGTAATGTATTTGGATTTTCAGAAGGCATTTGCCAAAATCCCTAATGCGAGGCTTCTAAGAAGACTGAAAAGTCATGTGATAGGATGCGATGCCTTTTTGTGGCTTGCAAACTGGTTAAAAGATAGGAAACAGAGAGTAGGATTAAATGGACTGTTTTCACAATGGAAAAAAATAAATAGTGGAGTGCCTCAGGGATCTGTAGTTGGACTGGTGCTTTTTAATATATTTATAAATAATCTGGAAAGAGGAACGATGAGTGAGGTGATCATATTTGCAGATGACACAAATTTATTCAGAGTAGTCAAATCACAAGTGGATTGTGATAAATTGCAGGAGGACCTTGTAAGACTGGAAGATTGGGTGTCCATATGGCAGAAAAAATTTAATGTGGACAAGTGCAATTTGAGGCATATAGGTAAAAATAACCTGTACTGCACTTACACTATGTTGGGTTCTATTTTAGGAGTTACCACCCAGGAAAAAATTCTGGGCATCATAGTTGATATTACATTGAAATCATTTGCTCAGTGTACTATGTTGGTCAAAAAAGTAAACAGAATGTTAGGAATTATTAGGAAAGGAATGGCAAATAAAATGGAGGATGTCATAATGCCTCTGTATCACTGAATGGTTAGACTGCACCTTGAATACTGTGTGCAGTTTGGTCGCCACATCTAAAAAAATATATTGTTGCTCTGGAGAAAGTACAAAGAAGGGTAACCAAAATGATATAGGGCATGGAACAGCTCCCCAATGAAGAAAGGCTAGAAAGGTTAGAGATGTTCAGGTTGAAGAAGAGATGGTTTAGGGAGGATATGCTAGCGTTCTTCAAAATCATGAAAGGCCTTGAACGCATAAATTTGTGAAACTTTTATTTATCCTTTTGGATAATACAAGGACTAGGGGACACTCTATGAAATAGCAAATAGCAAATTTAAAACAAAAATGAGAACATTATTTGGGGGTAGAATTCCTGGGAAAAACAGTTCAGATTTTCTTTGATTTGGCAAAGGTGACCCAGGAGAGGAGGAGGGGGTTACTGGCAATGAGACAGGAGGCTCGCTCTTTAGGAACTAGTTTCATATTAAGATATCCCTGTAGGGTTATTCTAAAAATGGATAATGTTACTTATGTGTTCTTTGTTCCTGAACAGTTAAAAATATTGCTTGATAATAGAAAGAGACGACTGCCTAATCCCTCTGTCCAGGGGAGTCCTATAAGTGAGTGAATAAAAGAAGGATAGAATAAACATGCTATGTCTATCTTATAAAAATGTTTCTTTATAAGCTCCTATTAGTAGTATCTCTTCTCCCTAAAAACTTGGGGTCATATGTAATTAATATTGTTTCTTAATTGTATAAGCTGTGAAGCTGTTTGTAAAAAAACTGAATTTCTAATATATGTGTACAAAGTGTAAATCCTTTGTAATTTTGTTTAAAATTTATAAAGAGAAAATTTTAAAAAAATGAGAAAATTATTTTTCACTTAATGCACAAATAAGCTCTGGAATTCATTGCCAGAGGATGTGGTTAAGGCAGCTATAGTTGCTGGGTTTAAAAAAGGGTTGGATAGTTCCTAGAGGAGAAGTCCATAAATGGCTATTAATCAATAGGGATTAGCAACTCATTGTTGCTGGCATTAGTAGCATGGGATTTATTTAATGTTTGAGTTCTTGCCAGATACTTATGACTTGGATTGTCCGCTGTTGGAGTCAGGATACTGGGCTTGATGGACCCTTGGTCTCACCCAGTATGGCTTATCTTAGGTTCATATGTTCTTATGATATATGGCTGTTAAAATGTAAAATAAAATAGTGTCAGCCTCTTTGAAGAAAGGCACTGCAGTGGCATCACTGCAGCTTATCATTTGGGCAGACAACATACATTTAAGTCAAAAGAATAAGAATGAAGATGGTAGAATGCCTGGGCCTGAGTTTCTGGCACTATGCCCAGGCCTTTGCAAAGAGATCTGGCCTCATTTGGACCTTGGTGTTTGGCCCTGTCCTAGCTCTTCAACCTAGGCTTTGGGCCTTAGTGATGGGACCCAGCCTTACCCTAGGCCTCAGTCGTTGATGAATGACTGGACCTGGCTAGGTCCTGGTATCCAAACCTGGCTTGGGTCTCAGTGATGGGACCTGGCCTTTGGGACCGGTGTTGGGTCTAAGTCTAGGCCTTGGTCTTGGTGACAAGACCCAACCTCAGTTGGTTCCTAGAATAAGGCTATGGGCCAAGGCCTCAGGTCTAGGCCTGATCCTTAGCAAACAGGACCAGTCTTTAGGCTGGACCTGGCATCAGTCCTAGGCCTAGACCTAGGCATCAACAATGGGAACCAGCCTTAGCTGATCTTTGGTATAGGTCCAGGCCTATGGCTCAGGCTTGATCCTAAGCCTGAGGCCTGGCAATGGGACCTGGCCTTGGCTGGGCCCCAGCATTGGGCCTGGTTATAGGCCTCAGGCCTGGGCCCCAGCCTCAGAAACAGGACCCTGTTTTGGCCGGATTTCAGCATTACGCCTGGTCCTTGGCCTCAGACCTGAGCACAAACCTGAGCCCTTGCTATGGGTCTGGCTTCAGTCAGACCCTGGAATCAGGCTAAGGCCTTGCCCATGGCCTCAGCCTAGTGACAGAACCCTGCCCTGGCACCAGGGTCCAGTTCTAGGCCTCGGGCTTGGGCCTTCATGAGGACATTTGCGACAGGATCTGGTCTCATTCGAATCACTGCATCAAACCCTGGCCTAGGCCCTGGCCTCAACAATGGAACCCAGCCTCAGTCCTGGCTCCAAAGCCTGGTCCCAATGAGGCCCATTTTGGTAATAGTGCTCCCTATTTGTTATTAGGGAACACTATTTCCCCAAAAAGAATAATTAACAATTATTTTGTTTTTGAGATAAAATATGTGATTTGTTTAAAATGTAATGAAAAAGGGCTTATTTGTTGCGGTTTTTTAAATTTTCATTTCAATTGAATGCATATCCCGAGAATTTATCATGATTTGGGAGTCACTTATAAATGATTAAAAGATTGTCTGTGCTCTTGCATGTTTAGAGTTGGATTTGCAGAATTATCTAAGTGACAGGACTAAAAAAATGATTTTAGATTCCTTACTTTTCCAGGTGACATATTCAACACACTCAGCATATACAAATGATTCCAATAACTGTGCAGTACATCCAGATTACATAATAAAGAAACAAATATAAGCAATGACATATTTCACTGTGCAAAGAGAATTCCCCTGTTGGAAGCTTCTAGCAGTCTGACTCCAACTCTTATCTAGCTATAAGCCTCTTGGTAATTTAGAATTTATTGCTGAGAGGTGCTATGATTCTACATCTTTAATCCTTAGAGAGTGGTTATATTTAAGAAACCTTGGAAACTGTATTTATTATACTTTCTTCAAATATATGTATCCCCTGCCTACCTCCAATTCCAATTGAGCACAAGTCCATGAATGCCAGGGTTGGGGACAAGGCTACTGTGATCGCTGTTTAAAAAAACAAACAGTTCTTTGCTTTTGCACCTCTGGAGTTTTCTCTTTGTGTTGCTGATGCTGCATTTTTGAGACAATTCAGAGCCTGAAGATGATTAATAGTTTTCACATGTTGCTTTATTTCTATGCACATATGCAGATGCGTCAGCGTACCTTGCTGTGTGTGTTTATATTTGTATGTTTCTACATATGTTTTTCCCATAGATATTTTTCTTTTTCACATGTTTTAAACATTTATGGTATTCCCACTGTGGCTGGATTCTTTGTTCTGTCTGCATCCCTGGGCAGGTTTGGGGTTTGGGGAGCTGTCCACTCTGAGATCTCCATTTCTTCACTCCAACGGGTGGCACTATGTGGTGAGTTTTTTTCCTCTTTGTCCGCCTTTCTGTTTTTGTTTGTTTCCCTTGGTTGGTGGGGTTGTGAATGGGGTGAGTGGGTTGAGAGGTTACTGTGAAGTCTTTTCATGGTGAATTCTTTCTCTGTCCTGGGTGGGGATGGTTATATCTGTGTGTGGTTACAGTTCGGCAATTTTGTTCCAACTTCTCATATGGAATTCTGGACCATTTTCTTGATCATGGTATGATGGTTAGTTATGCTACCCTATTTCTCCTATGCCACAAATTAATTTCTTGGAATATTTGGAGGATCTATAGCCCAATTAAAAGGTTGTTGCTTTACTTACTAAAGGTGAAGGCCTCAACTGTTTTTCTCCAGGAAACCCACATATCCCATATGAACAATTAAAACTACAGAAGGGTTGGCTTCAGGCAAGTGCTTTCCTTTCATTTTACCCCTAGCAAGCAGTGGGGAAGAGGGATAGCTATTTTAGTTGCCAAAAGTGGCCACTTTGTTGTTCAGGGAGTTATGTTATTGTTGCTGGGGAACTTGATTCTTGTACTCTAGATAATGTTCTGCATTTTTGCATATATACCCCACACACTTGTAAACCCCACATAAAAGTAGTCCTAGCAGATATCAGTTGATGTATAGTCCATACTCACGTAAACCCCACAACTATACCACGCTTTTTCTTCAGAGGGACATTGCCTCCAAAGGTACACAAAAGAGTTTCTGTTTCTAGGGGCTATCTTCCTCTACCACTTGTCCCCTCCGATATTGTTTCCCCAGAGGTGAGTCCTTTCTGTGGGTAGGGGAGCTAGTGCTTGTGGCCCAGGCCGTGAGGTGAATCCCTTATTTGAGTGCAGCTGTTTAGTGTGGTGCAGATGCTTGGTGGGGACAAAGGAAGCAGGACACAAGCCTGGGTGTTCAAATAATACAAGTTTTCTGATTTCTTCAAAGATAATCAAGTTCATGGTGAAATAAATAGCTTGAATCCCAAAATAATGTGAGGAAATACAATATAAACTGTTCAATACATATGTCTATTGCTTTAGTTGGTTTAAGGCTAAGAGGAAAGGACATTTGTTTGAACAATATACTCTTATTCTGAAAAGATACAAACACCCTGACACGGCCAGGGCTGCGTCAGGGGAAGCAGCGAATATTCGCATCAAAGACAGAGAGTAAAGATATCCTGCAGTTTGGCCACAACTGGGCGAGTGCCCTCGACGTACACCACCATATTTATTTGTTTATTGTAATGCTGAGAATGGCATCGTATGGCTCAGAGAAGCCCCTGCATGGCTTCAGTGTACTGATGTCACCAATGAGGTCAGCAGGACTCACAGAGCTCAAAAGGGGTGCCAGCTATTTAATTAAAAATAAAATAAATAAAAACAAATTCAAAGAAATTGGAAGTGGTGGTCAGGAGAGAGGATCCTGGCCACCTAAACAGCCCTGCCATTTGCCTGCCAAGAAGCAGTTTAAAGTTAATATTTACCCCATTGGAGCCATGGTGCAGTTTTGAGTTAAACAAAATCCTACCCCCACCCCCAGAATGGCTTTAAAACAGCTGTTGGTCACCAGAAAGCACCCTGAGGACACTTGCCGGCATTACATAGGTTAAGAAAGAAATAGTTTTAAAATAATAAATATGGATGTTGACAGAATGAGCTGATAAGTCATTAGTAATTAAAGATGGCATGAACAAACTTAAATAAATGTGAAAAATGCTGCTGAAACATATTAATTAAAAAAAAATGTTAAAAGCAACATCGCAGCGAACGATTAATGTGGTAAGCCAAAGAGTAGCTCCTTACACCCCCAAAGCTTTTGATACATTCCTAAACATCCCTGAAAAACAAGGACCACCATGGTAAGGGGCTGAGAAAGTGAAGCCATAAGCATGGTATCTTAGCGACAGCTTCTCTAGCAATGTGTGATGGCGTGGACACAGCATCACTAACACCAGTCACTGCGCAGGTCCCCAACTCAAAGAAAAAAATGTGGAAAAGAAATTGCAAAGACATAAAAAATTCTCTAAACCAGATACTATTAAAACAAACAGAAAAGGGATTCTCCAGATGATGCTTAAGGGGTTCATGAGTTTGCCCTAAGACCTATTTCTCTTGTTGACATCAACAAGAGCAGTGATATTGCACCCCATGTAAGATAGCGGCAGTCATAAAATCAAGGAATACTGAAGCCTGATACCGAAGGGAGCAGAAGTGCTGTCAGAGTGCTTAGCCTTAAGGCCTTTACAAAGTGTGAAAACATCTTAGAGAGAGTCATAATATTAACAGAGAGTGATTGTGCAGTATGAATGTTTATGTTTTAATAAAAATTGTCTGATCTAAGAAAGATTTAGGGTAGGTAGCTGTAAAAATGAATTGATTACTGCTCCACATATTTAGAAATATATCTACTCAGGAGTATAAGCGTATGAGAGTGAGCATTATCATAAGGCACGCTGAATGACAGTGCTTTTGAGGCAGTGTGCCAATTTATGCTCAGTAGTATCAATCATTAACAACAAAAGTCCCAGCAAACCTTGAATAGAGATTTATACTCCCTCTCACCTTCCTGTGAATCAGAATGCAGTTTAAAAAAAAAACCCTGAAAGAATCGAGTAAATGCTAATTAGACTCTTCTTTATAGCAGCAAGAAAAGCATAGGGCAAACTTAATTATCTTTTGTTTTTGGTTACTTAGAAGGAAAACAGTAACAACAAGTCATTGAAGATACATGCACCCTAGAGAACACCATTAACTTATTAGTTGGTGGAAGATCCAGGAGCGGTGTTAGTGAGTTAGTTTTCTTTTGTTTATTTGTTAAAGAATAAATTAGTAGGTAGGACTTCTCTACGTATAATTTTTTGCACGGGCATCGAATAATGTAAATAACCTCCTCTGAGTTACAGTACATAAAATTTCTTAAATTGTAAACTTTTCTGGATACTGGGTGTTCAAAAAAAAAACATAGTATCAGTACATGGGCATACCGAACAGTGTCCGCAGGGTTTATGTTCTCCATTGACTTGAGAGCGTGTATGTGCTGCACTAAAATCAGATGTGTTAACATGTCCCGCAAGTTTGTCCCTCTCCGATATGTGAAGCATAATGAGCTCTGAAAAACCTCTTGGAGAGCTAATGATTTCCAATGCTTATGAATAATCTGGGTTAAGGTTTGCTAAGGGTAGAGAATGGTAATATACAGTTCATTGAGCTATCGGTAGAATGAACTTGTGGCCAAAACAATAGGTCCCTATTGACATAAAAAGCTCTTTTAAAAGCTTTTTTCAAAATCTTATTTGGGTACCTTCTCTCCTGAAATCAGGCCATCATCTCCTTAGCTTTAGTGATGAACTCAGGCTTTGACGAGCATAGCCACTGCAATTTCAGAAATTGGCCCGTGGGAATATTGTTTTTGAGAGCCCTAGGGTGACAGCTATCAAACCTCAACAACGTGTTTCGGTCAGTGGCTTTTCTAAAGATGGTAGTAAAGAATTTGGTATTGTCAAATGATATGAGAATATCGAGAAAGGCTATTTGAGATGAATGAATACTGAAACTAAACTGTAAATTATCATTGCAATTATTCAACCAGTCAAAACACATATAGAATTGCACATCAGTTCCAAGCCAAATTAAAAAAATATCATTGATGAATCTCAACCATAAGTGCAAAAAACCTGACCATTCAGAAGGTATATATAAGTATTCTCAAAATTTGCCACATAAAGGCATGCTAAGCTTGGGGCCATAGTGGCACCCATAGTGGTGCCTTTGACTGCCCATAGCGGTTCCTTTGTATCAAATCAAAAATAGTTTCGTGTGAGGGCCAATCTAGCTAGTTCCATAAAAAATGAAGTAGGTATTCGCTCAGGGCCCGGACGTGTGTTAAGTATATCTTCAATTACATTTAGAGCTTCCTCTTGCAGTATATTAGAATACCGGCAGCCGAGGGTGTGAGTGCAGGAGATGGCTCCCAGACCCCTGCTGGACCACCAGGGAGTTTTGGTAAGTCTTGGGGGGGTCAGGAGGATTGTAGTTAGTTCAATTTTAGCTGGGAAATGAATAAGAATTAATGCATGAACGTATTGGGGGGCCCCCTTGCCGAATGCAACATATCTGCCCCCCGACGAATACGAATCCCTAATGCAACGTATGGCATCCCTCTACACATCCCTACCTGGTACCATGCCAGCCAAAGGCAGAACTTACCCATTGTCTCAGCCTGAAACCCAGGCCATGTTGGAATATATTAAGCAGAATCTTGAAAAAGAGTTCATTTGTCCCTCTGATTCCCCTGCAGGAGCCGGGTTCTTCTTTGTAAAGAAAAAGGACGGTGGACTCTGTCCCTGTATTACAGGGGTTCCAATGTGATAACTCATAAGGATCATTACCCGTTACCCCTGATCAGCGAGTTGTTCGACCGACTGAAAGGGGCACATATTTTCTCCAAAGTGGATTTGAGAGGTGTGTACTATTTGGTACACATTCAACCCGATGATATCTGGAAGATGGCGTTTAATACCAGAGACAGCCACTATGAATATGTGGTAATGCCTTTTGAGCTATGCAATGCGCCAACTGTCTTTCAGTGCCTCATGAATGAAATCTTTAGAGATCTCCTGTACAATTTTGTAGTCGTCTACCTAGACGACATCCTGATTTTTTCCAAAGATATAGAGTCACATCGTGAACATGTCCGCATTGTTCTCCAATGTCTAAGAGAGAATCACCTGTACACAAAGTTAGAAAAATGTTTATTTGAGCGGAACCACTTACCCTTCCTGGGATACATCATTTATGATCAGGGATTCGCAATGGACCCAGAGAAGCTTCAGGGAATCCATGACTGGCCTCAGCCAATAGGCCTCTGTGCGTTACAATGCTTCTTAGGATTCACTAATTATTACCGGAGCTTCATTGCGAACTACTCTTCGATAGTTGCCCCACTCACTGCTATTACTAGGAAGGGGGCCAACACCTGAGTTTGGACGCTGAAAGCTATCGCTACCTTCCAGAGAATTAAAGAGGCCTTCAGCTCCGGCCCCTGTCTCTATCATCCCGATCCTAGACATCCATTCATTGTGGAAGTTGTCGCTTCCACAATTGGCGCTGGAGCCGTCCTGAGTCAACATTCTCCCACAGGCAAACTAGTACCCTGCTTGTTTTACTCTCATAAGTTTTCCCCCACAGATCATCATTATACTGTTGGCAACCGCAAACTCCTTGCAGTCAAATTGGCGCTTCAGGAATGTCACCCTTGGTTGGAAGGGGCACAACATAAGTTTCCTATCTTCACGGATCACAAGAACCTCGAACATCTCAAGGAAGCTCAACTTCTGAACCCTCGTCAGGCCCGGTGGGCTTTGTTCTTCGAGAGGTTTAACTTCAACCTTTGTTTCCGTCCAGGTTCAAAAAACCTGCTCGCTGATGCACTCTCCAGATCCTTTGAACCGGAGGATGTTCCAGAGGCTTCCAGTTTCATTATTGACCCTGCTTGTATTACCCTGACAGATACTACTACAGTTCCAGTTGGAAAGACCGTCGTTCCCCACCAGCTACGTGAGCGTGTGTTAAGGTGGGCTCACGATTCCAAAATGGCAGGCCACCCCAGTCATGCCCGGACCTTGGAGATGGTGAGAAGTCGTTATTGGTGGCCTACTATGGTACAAGACTCCAGAAACTATATGGTCTCATGTCTTACTTGTGCTCAGCAAAAACCACCTATGTGGAAGCCTTGGGGCTTGCTTCAGCCTCTCCCAGCACCTACTGAACCATGGTCCAGCATTTCTACAGATTTTATTACAGATCTGCCTGTTTCCAGAACAGCACGGTGATATGGGTAGTGATCGACCGCTTCTTGAAAATTGGACACTTTATCCCTCTGCCAGGTCTTTCTTCAGCCCAGGAACTTGCTAGACTTTTTCTGAAGAATATCTTCTGTCTTCACGGACTCCCCAAGGAGATTGTGTCCGACCAGGGACCACAGTTTACCACCAAGTATTAGCGTTCCTTTTGCCGAAAATTCAATATTACTTTGAACTATATGTCAGCCTACCATCCTCAGGGGAATGGGCAGGCCGAGAGGACCAATCAGACCTTGAAGACATTTTTACGTTCCTATGTTAATGATCTGTAAGACAATTGATCGGAGCTCCTCCCCTGGGCCAAGCTGTCGCACAACACTCATGTCGTAGCAGCCACTGACACATCTCCATTTGCAGTAGTCTTCAGACGGCAGCCCCATCTGCCTCTTCCTGTACCTTTGACAGTTCCATCTCCAGCGGCTTAATCCATGGCTCAAACCAATCGCCACGTGTGGATATGAGTAAAGGAGCGACTGGCGCAAGCTGCAGAACGTGCCAAATGCGCCTCTGATCTTCATAGATGACCTACTCCACTCTTTTGTCCAGGCCAGAAAGTATGGTTGAGTGCTCGACACATCCACCTCAGGCTACCCTCTCATAGTTTGGCTCCCAAATACATCGGACCATTTCCGATAATCCGAAGAGTAGGAGCTGTTTCCTATCAACTCCAGCTACCTTGTTCCTTGGGTATCCACAACACGATCCATGTGTCCCTGTTGAAGCCATTGGTTCTCTTCTGGCTCTCTCGTAAAGACTCTCCTGCTCCGCGTGTCTCTGCAGAACCAGACATGTTTTTCCAGGTAAGAGAGGTCCTCGATGTCCGGCGACGCAGAGACAAGTGGGAATATCTCTTAGCCTGGGAGGGCTATGGGGCCGAAGATAATTTGTGGGAACCATCTCAGAATATTCTCGATAAGAACCTTCTGAAGACCTTCCATAGAATGCACCCTGAGAAACCACAGCCACGTAGGGGGAGGCCTAGAAGGGGGGTACTGTTACCCACCCCGCCTGCAGCTGTCCCACGCATGAGACCGCTCACCTGCATAGTTCCTCGGCGTGTCCCGGGACAACCTCCCTCGCGGTAGTTGCTAGGCCCCGTTGTCCTGTGGCGGCGGTCGCCGAGCCTTCCACTGCATGCCAGGCCTCACGCCGAGGTTTGGTGTCTCTCTCCATGCTAGCCACGCCCATACGCACGCACGTGCGGCCTACCCAACACTTGTAGGGCCGAGGGTGGGTCTGGGTTCCGCAGTGCGCCCTGATTGATCCACAATATAAGGAAATTCCTGAGTTCACTTCCTTGCCTTGAAAATCAGGTCAGCTTGTATGTTAGATTGTCTCCACGTCTGTTCCTGTTTGTTCCTAGTCTCATTCCAGGATCCTTCTGTTCCAGATCTGTTCCTGACTTGTTCCTGAATCCTGCCTGTTCCTGTATTCGTCTATCTGCATTCCCAGGTAGTGCCCTCGGACTGTCTTACTTGTACTGACCTCGGCTGACCACCGTCTCCAAGAGCATCACCAGGAGAGTCAGATGCCCAAGAGGGTCTCTCGGGTTTGATCCCGTTTGCCACCGACCACCAGCCCTGCCCCGAGCAGGGTCACTGCTGCGGCTAAGATGGAAGAGCCCATGCAGTTGGGTCTTGGGTGGCTGACACTGGAAGAGTGCCTCCGGAGGAGACAAACCGGTCTGTGTCTGTATTGTGGAGCTCCTGGCGACCATCTACAGATCTGTCTTGTCCATCCAGGAAACTTCCCGGCTTAAGATAAGTAGGGGTCCTAAACTTTGGAGCAACTTCTCCGGCCCTTCAATTGTCTGTACCAGTCTCCTTGATCTGGAACTCCCAGTCCTTTCCAGTCCTTGCTTTGGTCAATTCCAGAGCAGGAGAAAATTTCATACTCAAAGATCTAGTCCAGCTCCTGGATATAAAGACCCATCCGCTAGAGACCTCCTTGTGTATAGCATCTATTTGTAGAGAACCATTACCCGGTCGAACCTTCATTACCATGGAACCAGTCCAGCTGCACACTGGCGCTCTGCATACTGAAGAACTTGAACTGTTAGTATTGGAGAAATTCATCCATCCGGTAGTCTTTGGATTCCCCTGGCTAGAAAGGCACTCTCCCCAATTTAACTGGGGTTTGTTGCAACTGGTGGAGTGGAGTCCCACCTGCGACCAGACCTGTCTTCAGAAAGTGGTACCACCATCCGTGGTTCCTCTGGCTGCTACCTCTTCAGGTATACTCGCTCCTTACGCAGATTTTGAAGATGTGTTTTCCAAGCAAAAAGCAGACCTTCTTCCACCTCTTTGGAGGTTCGATTGTCCCATTGACCTCCTTCCTGGGACCACACCTCCCCAAGGATGCACCTACCCTCTATCTCTGCCAGAGACAAAGGCTATGACGGAGTACATCCAAGAAAATCTTGCGAAGGGATTCATCTGCCCCTCAACTTCTCCTGCCGGAGCGGGATTTTTTTTGTGACCAAAAAATATGGGTCGCTCAGGCCGTGTATTGACTCCCGCAGCCTAAACTCCATCACCCGCAAAGACAAGTATCCTCTGCCACTGATTTCAGAATTATTTGATCGCTTGCAAGGAGCATTTATATTCACGAAATTGGATTTACGCGGAGTGTATAATTTGGTATGGATCCATCCCGACGACATTTGGAAGACTGCCTTTAACACCCGGGACGGGCATTACGAATACCTGGTGATGCCTTTTGGCATCTGTAACATGCCCGCAGTTTTCCAACGAATGGTGAACGAAATTTTCAGAGATTTGCTGTATACCAAGGTTGTGGCATATCTGGACGATTTCCTTGTCTTTTCTAAGGATCTGGCAACACACCACACTGATGTCCATACCATCCTCCAGCGCCTTCGCGAGAATCATTTATTTGCAAAAGTGGACAAATGCTTATTCGAGAAATCCAGTCTGCCTTACCTCGGATACATTATCTCGCGATGAGGATATTCTATGGACCCTGCCAAGCTGAAAGGAATCCAGGATTGGCTGCAACCCATGGGTGTTAAAGCCCTCCAGCGCTTCCTGGGATTTCTAAATTGCTATCACCATTTCATCCCACTCTATTCCACTTTGGCTGCTCCTCTGACAGCATTAACTCATAAGGGCCAAGATACTCAAAATTGGACTCTGGAAGCCGTCACAGCCTTCCACCACCTCAAAGAAGCCGTCCAGGCGGGCTCTTGTCTACATCACCCAGAGCTGAACCATCCTTTTCAAGTGGAAGTGGACGCCTCCGCTATTGGAGCTGGGGCTGTCCTGAGTCAATGCATTGCGTCCAGTGCTAAGGTCCCATGTTCATTCTACTCCTGCAAGTTCTCATCTGTGGAACAGAACTACAGTATTGGAGATCGCAAGTTACTTGCCATAAAATTAGCCCTTGAAGAATGGTGCCCATGGCTAGAGGGCGCACAACATAAGTTCATCATGTTCACGGACCATAAGAACCTGGAACATTTAAGCCATGCTCAGCATCACAATGCCCGTCAGGCCCGATGGGCCCTGTTCTTTTCCAGGTTAAACTTTGATCTTCATTACTGTCCAGCTGATAAAAACCTTCGGGCAGAGCCTGAAGACACTCCGGAAGAACCCAGTCATATAATAGACCCAGCTTGTATCTGTCTGTCTGCTATTCACCCAGTCCCTGCTGGGAAGACTGCCGTGCCCCGATGACTCTGAGAAAGAGTCCTCCCCTGGGCACATGATTCTAAGTTTGCTAGTCACCCAGAGTGAGCACAGAGACTTGGCACTGCTCCAGCGGTTCTTCTGGTGGCCTACTATGGTCTCTGATGCTAAAGCATACGTCGAATCCTGTAACACTTGTGCACAGCAAAAGCCCCTGGTCGGTCGACCTTATGATCTCCTGCAACCACTTCCAGCTCCTGAGGAACTGTGGACCTATCTGTCTACGGATTTCATCGTGGATTTGCCACCATCTAAGGGTCATACCGTGATATGGGTAACCATAGTCTGATTTTAAAAAATGGCTCATTTCGTCCCTCTACCATGCCTACCATCTGCTCCAGAACTGGCACTCCTATTTTTCCACCACATATTAAAACTGCATGGCCTACCAAAGGACATTGTTTCTGATAGAGGCCCACAGTTCGTTGCTAGATATTGGCGCGCTCTTTGCCAGAAATTCGGTATTAATATCAATTTAACAACTGCTTATCACCCCCAAGCCAATGGACAAGCCGAGCGAATGAATCACTCTTTGAAAGCCTTCCTCCGCACTTACATCAACCACCACCAAGGCAATAGATTTGAACTTATCCCTTGGGCGGAGTTTTATCACAACTCCCACATTGCCACTGATATAGGCACGTCACAGTTCTCCATCGTCTATGGAAAGCAACCACGACCACCACTGCCCATACCTTTGTCAGTACCGTCCCCTGCGGAACAGGCTACTGTGGATGCCCTTAAGACTTTATGGGAACAGACGAATCTTCACTTAATTCCTGGGCTAAGAGAACTGCTGACAGTCACCGATGCTCGGCTCCTGAATTCCTTCTTGGCCAGAAAGCCTAGTTAAGTTCTCAGTATATCCAACTCAGAATACCTTCTCAAAGATTAGCTCCAAGGTACATTGGACCTTTTACTGTCACCTAATGCATTGCACCATTTACAGACCAGCTTCTGTTGCCTCCTATGCTGGAAAAACATAATACGTTTCACGTATCTCTTTTAAAACCTGTGGTCTTATCCTGGCCTACCGGAAAAGCTCCCGAACCACCTCCAAAGTGGCGGAAACTGATAAGACGTACAAGGTACATGAAGTCCTCGACATATGCCATAGGGGCCACCGGTGAGAATACCTCCTTTCTTGGGAGGGTTATGGACCCGAAGAAAATTTTTGGGAACCAGCGCAGAACATCTTGGATAAAACCCTCCTCCTGAACTTTCACTGTGCTCATCTGGGCAAACCCCGACCTCTCAGAAGGGTGCATAAAAGGGGGTACTGTTACATGTGTGTTGCGACCGTCGCTTTCCGATGGCTTCACTCCGCCAACCTTTCCTTTTTTGTGACTCCTCCTGCTCTTCATGGATGACTGGCTGCCGTGGTGTCTGTCTGCCATCCTCTCCGGTGTCCTCGGACCGGCTTGGGCGCTGCTTCCCGCCATGCTCTTCAGGTACCTTAGGGCGCGCGCGCTGCGTGGGCCTCATTCTTATTTCCTCATTGGTGCATTCCTCAGGGGCTTCCCCCTGTGATGATGTCACGTTGCCCGGATATTTAAGCCTATGGTTTATTGCTAGCCGTTGAGTTAGCAAGGGTGTTCTTACGGATGGGATTCACTCTCCATACCCAGCTACTCTGCCTTCCAACTTCCATTGTACTCTTTTTGCTAACGAAGTACCTGCTCCTCAGGGGCCTCTGCTTCTTCCAGGTTGCTATCAGGTAACCGGTACTCGATCCTCGAGGGCCCATGTTCCCTGACCCGATGCCTGCATCTATCTCCTCTTCTACTTGGAAGAATTCACTACAGACACCATCAGTGAGTACTACTATCATCCACTCCTCAGAGCTGTCTCCCTGGAACCAGATACTCGCTCCTCGAGGGCCTGCCCCGTTCAAGTGCCAGTGCCATCTCCTACATGGAACCGCTGTATGAGTACTTTGCCAACGAGTCTCTCTACCTCCCGGAATCTGGTACTTGCTCCTCGAGGGCCAGCTCTCCCTATCTCGGGGCTTCTCCCTATTTGGGACTCTGTGAATGTTCTATTGTACTCACTTTCTCAGTTCTCTCCACTATAGCACTGCTACTGGAGGAACCGCTGTTCCAGCGCCCTGGGGAATACTAGCCCAGCCGGGCTACATCGTCTACTCACTACTGCCACCTCTGGTGGCTTCTCAAAGTGTCTAAATAAAGAACTATCTGTGTTTGTGTGTCCAGAATTGAGCCAGACCTGTGGCCCCTCAAGGGATGTGCTCCCGTGGGTGTGGTCAGCTTCCACAGTATTCAAGGGTCCACCCAAACCTCACTAACTATAACAGATTGCTAACCCCATGGATCCGGCACAGCTCAATGCCTTGTAGGCCATTCCCGGCCTGGCTCTGCGCATTGCTGAACAAGACGCATTGGAGAAACTCACTTCTGCGTTCCATCAGCTGCATGCACAGAAGAATTAAAGCGCTGCTTCCAGTAATGAAGGTCAGTTACCTGAAATAACTATAAAGACAATGGTACCTCTGGCTGCTCCAGTTCGTTTCTCTGGAGAGATTCAAAGAACTAGGGATGTGAATCGTTTTTTGATGATTTAAAATATCGTACGATATATTTTAAATCGTCAAAAATCATTAGGGCCACGATACAATACCAATTCCCCCGATTTATCGTCAAAAAATCGTAAATCGGGGGAAGGGGGAGGGCAGGAAAACTGGCACACTAAAACAACCTAAAACCCACCCCGACCCTTTAAATTAAATCCCCCACCCTCCCGAACCCCCCCCCCCAAATGCCTTAAATTACCTGGGGGTCCAGCGGCGGTCCGGAACGGCCTCCTGCAATTGAATCGTGTTGTCTTTAGCCCGCGCCATTCTGTGCCGCCATTTTGCAAAATGGCGGCGGCCATAGACCAACACGATTCGACTGCAGGAGGTCGTTCCAGACCCCCGCTGGACTTTTGGCAAGTCTTGTGGGGGTCAGGAGGCCCCCCCAAGCTGGCCAAAAGTCCCTGGGGGTCCAGCGGGGGTCCGGGAGCAATTTCCTGCCGCGAATCATTTTCCGTACGGAAAATGGCGCCGGCAGGAGATCGACTGCAGGAGGTCATTCAGCGGGGGTTCCGGACCCCGGCTGAAATCGCTCCCGGACCCCCGCTGGACCCCCAGGGACTTTTGGCCAGCTTGGGGGGGCCTCCTGACCCCCACAAGACTTGCCAAAAGTCCAGCGGGGGTCCGGAACGACCTCCTGCAGTCGAATCGTGTTGGTCGATGGCCGCCGCCATTTTGCGCCGCCATTTTGCAAAATGGCGGCGCAGAATGGCGCCGGCTGAAGACAACACGATTCAATTGCAGGAGGCCATTCCGGACCGCCGCTGGACCCCCAGGTAATTTAAGGCATTTGGGGGGGGGGTTCGGGAGGGTGGGGGATTTAATTTAAAGGGTCGGGGGTAGGTTTTAGGGTATTTTAGTGTGCCGGTTTTCCTGCCCTCCCCCTTCCCCCGATTTAGCTACGGACCGCCGCTGGACCCCCAGGTAATTTAAGGCATTTGGGGAGGGGGGGTTGGGAGGGTGGGGGATTTAATTTAAAGGGTCGGGGGTGGGTTTTAGGGGGTTTTAGTGTGCCGGTTCACGATTTTAATGATTTTCACGATACTCTAAACACCCAAACGGCGACGATACGATTCCCTCCCCCTCCCAGCCGAAATCGATCATTAAGACGATCGAGGACACGATTAACATCTCTACAAAGAACTACAGTTTTCCTAAATCAGAGCTGCATGCATTTTGCATTACAACTTTCTCACTTCACCACAGTCTATGCCAAGATTACTTATATTCTATCTTACCTTGATGGAAGGGCCTTGTCTTGGGCATCAATGCTGTGGGATCATAAGGATCCAATTCTGCAGGATATTGATGGATTTTTGGCTTTGTTTAAATCCATGTTTGATGATCCTGCTCAAGTGACTGTTGCTGCTTCCGCTATGGTGGACCTGAAGCAAGGCAACCGACCACTGGCCGATGTTGCAATAGAGTTCAGGACTCTTGCTACAGAATTATGCTGGGATTCCAAATGTCTGAAAACCCTCTTCTTCAGAGGTCTGGGTACTCGCTTGAAAGATGAGCTGGCCGCTCGTGAGACACCTGACTCACTGTATGAACTAGTGGATTTGGCTACCAGAATTTACCACCGGCTTCGTGATAAGTTGAAAGAACTCAAGCCTAGTAAAGGACCGGTTCAGAAGGAGGTTCATATAAACCTGCACTTCAGATGGTTCCAGCAATACCTGTCGCCAGTGGAAAGGAGCCGATGCAACTTGGTCGCAATCACCTGACTTCAAAAGAGAGAAGACTTCGGAAGAAGCATGACCTAGGTATGTGCGGTGGATAAGCTGTTCACGATGTCCCAACATGTCCGATTCATCCGGGAAACGGACGGACCTAAGTCCTGCGGGAGGACTGTTCTTAGGCCTTACTACGGCCTCTCCTCCGCTCTATCTCCAGGTCTCCCTGATCTGCGGACAGTCCGAAATTCAAACTCTTGCCCTAGTGGATTCAGGTGCAGGAGGCAACATTATTCTTCGACGTCTAGTGGAACATTTGAGGATTCCCCTAGTCACTTTGAAGATTCCACTGCTCTTATCATCTATCCATGGAGAGCCTTTGCCAGGTGAAGTGACCCGTCACACTGAACCGGTAACCCTCCGTACCGGAGCTCTCCATACTGAGTCGATTTCCTTCTTTGTGTTAGAGAAGGCCATGCACCCTATCGTTCTGGGGTTACCATGGTTGCAATCGCATCAGCCTCAATTCGACTGGCCACCTTGGAACTCTACCGCTGGGGCCCAGGTTGTCATGGCAAATGCCTTAAGGAGGTTTCTCCTGTCCTCTGCATGCCTACAACTCCAGTGATGCCAGGACTGCCGCCTCAATACGCACCATTCGGTGATGTGTTCTCCAAAGAAGCTGCTGACATCCTCCCTCCACACAGATCTTATGACTGTGCCATACGGCTGAAACTGAACCCTGAACCTCCTAAAAGATGTGTCTATCCACTCTCTATCATAGAGAATAAGGCTGTATCCAAGTACATCGAGGAGAATTTACAGAAAGGATTCATTAGACCATCAAAGTCTCCAGTCGGCGCAGGCTTCTTCTTCTTTGTGGGGAAGAAGGACGGTACCTTACGTCCTTGTATCAATTATCGAGGTCTGAACGAGATCACGATCAAGATCAAAGATCGATATCCCCTGCCTTTAATCTCAGAGCTGTTCAACCGGCTTCAAGGTGCCAAGATATTCTCGAAACTTGACCTGAAGGGAGCCTATAACTTAGTTCGCATTCGCAGTGGCGGCAAATGGAAAACAGCCTTCAACACTCGAGATGGTCATTTCGAGTACTTAGTAATGCCCTTTGGCCTGTGCAATGCACCCGCTGTGTTCCAGAACATGATGAATGACATTTTGCGGGACCTGTTGTACAAGAGTGTCGTAGTGTACCTAGATGATATCCTGATTTTCTCAGGACTTGTCTACTCATCTAGAGGACTTCAAACAAATACTTCGAAGACTTTGAGAACATCGGCTCTACGCCAAGCTATTCAAGTGTGAATTCCATAAGGACTCTGTGCCTTTTCTTGGCTACATTGTGTTTAAAGATGGCTTCCAGATGGATCCCCAAAAATTAGAGAGTATTAAAAATTGGTCCCAACCTACCAGCCTGAAGGCTCTGAGATGATTTTTGGGGTTCACTAATTACTATAGAAGCTTTATAAAGAACTATTTTTCTTTAACTGTGCCCTTAACTGCAATGACCCGGAAAGGGGCCAATGCTTCTAAATGGTCTGTGGAGGTCATATCCACGTTCAAGGATTTAGAGACTGCCTTTTCCACTGAACCATGCCTGTGTCATCCAGACCTTGACAAGCCATTCATCGTGGAGGTCGATGTTCCTGATGTCGGTGTGGGGGCTGTATTGAGCCAAACCAGAGACTCTAAATCCTTACATCCCTGCTCCTTCTTCTCACAACGTTTCTCTCCGGCAGAGAAGAACTATGGGGTCGGAGATAAAGAGCTCCTGGCTATTAAGTTGGCATTCAAGGAATGGTGGCCTTGGCTTGAAGGCGCTCAACATCAAATTACGTATTGACAGACCATAAAAATCTAGAGTATCTCCGCCATGGGCAACATCTTATCTATAGACAAGCCAGGTGGTCCTTATTTTTTAAACATTTTGACTTTGTGCTCAAATATCACCCCGGAGACAAGAATACCAGAGCTGATACCTTGTCACACTCCTTTCTCTCGGAAATGTTCCAGAAGAACCTCAGCATATTATCGACCTGAAGAAAGTCATCTTGGTGGCTACTCATACTGTGCCCGCTGTAAAAACCATTGTGCCTAAATACCTCAGGAAGAAAGTGCTCTATTTGGCACACGATTCCAAGCTGGCTGGCCATCCTGGTCAACGCCATACCCTGCTGAATCTCTAGAAGTATTATTGGTAGCCAACTATTAAGGAAGATACACTCTCCTACGTTGCATCTTGTGCCAACAATGCCAAGCACAAACCTACTTCTGGCCAACCATGGGGATTGCTACAACCACTTCCAGCTCTGGAACTGCCATGGATGCATATCGCTACTTACTTTGTAGTTGATCTACCCGTTTCTGGAGGTATGAATACCATTTAGGTCACAGTCGACTGCTTCAGCAAGATGGCCCATTTTGTGGCACTGCCTGGCTTACCTTGAGCCTTGGAGCTTGTGAAGCTCTTCATATCCCACATCTTTCGCCTTCATGGCCTACCAAAGAACATAGTCTCGGATCGAGGATCACAGTTCATGGCAAAATTTTGGAAGGCTTTGTGCAAGCTTTTCGACATCTCTCTAGATTATACATCTGCCTATCATCCTCAATCAAATGGCCAAACAGAACGGATGAATAGGACTCTGAAACAGTTCGTTCGGACCTAAGTGATTTGCCGTCAGAATAACTATGCCAAACTGTTACCATGGGCTGAATTTGCCATTAATTCTCATCCAGCATCATCCACTGGATTAACACCTTTTGAAATGGTATATGGACGTTCACCATCACTGCCATTTCCACTGAATCTCTCAGTGACGTCCCCAGCAGCTCAATCCACTGCTGATGATATCCATCAATTATGGACTCAGACAAAAGAAATGCTACTCAAAGCGAGTGATCGAGCCAAAATGTTTTATGACGCTCACCATTCCAAAGCACCTGTCTTTCAACCTGGTGACAAAGTCTGGCTATCCACTAAGCACCTTAGACTGAAGTTATCCTCTGCTCGATTTGCTCCTCGCTACGTTGGACCATTTCCAATCCTCCGTCTTGGCAACATCACTTACAGTCTGACGCTACCACCTGGATTAAACATCCACAACTCTTTCCATGTTTCACTTTTGAAACCACTCAATTCTCCATGAGTTCTCTTCCAAGTCTCAGAAACCATCTTCCATCAATGCAGAAGATGACCTAGAATACAAGGTCGAAGCCGTCCTTCATGTCTGAAGACGAGGCAAGACTTGGGAATACCTTCTTTCATGGGTAGGTTTTAGCCCCGAAGAAAATTCTTGGGAGCCTCTGGCTAATATCCTTGACAAAGGGATGCTCCATCAGTTTCATCTCTCGTATCCTTGGAAACCAAGGCCTGGTACCTGCAGAGGAGACTGGCCTTTGAAGAGGGGTACTGTTGCAACCATCGCTTCCCAATGGCTTCATTCCGCTTACCTTTCTTTTTTGCGACTCCTCCTGCTCTTCATGGACATCTGGCTGCCGTGGCATCCATCTGCCATCCTCTCCGGCGTCCCCGGACCGGCTTGGGCACTGCTCCCACCATGCTCTTCAGGTACCTTAGGGTGCACGCTCTGCACGGCCCTCATTCTTATTTCCTCATTGGCGTGTTCCTCAGGGGCATCCCCCTGTGATGATGTCACACTGCCCAGATATTTAAGCCTACAGTTTATTGCTAGCCATTGAGTTAACAAGGGTGTTCTTACGGATTGGATTCACTCTCCATACCCAGCTATTCTGCCTTCCAACTTCCATTGGACTCTTTCTGCTAACGAGGTACTTGCTCCTTGGGGGCCTCTTTGCTTCTTTCAGGTCGCTATCAGGTAACCAGTACTCGCTCCTCGAGGGTCCATGTTCCCTGACCATCTGCCTGCATCTATCTCCTCTTCTACTTGGAAGAATTTGCTACAGACACCATCAGTGAGTACTACTATCATCCACTCCTCAGATCTGTCTCCCTGGAACCAGGTACTCACTCCTCGAGGGCCTGCCCCCGTTCCAGAGCCAGTGCCATCTCCTACGTGGAACTGCTGTATGAGTACTTTGCCAATGAGTCTCTCTACCTCCAGGGATCTGGTACTCGCTCCTCGAGGGCCAGCTCTCCCTCTCTCAGGGCTTCTCCATATTTGGGATTGTGAATGTTCTATTGTACTCACTTTCTCAGTTCTCTCCACTACAGCACTGCTACCGGAGGAACTGCTGTTCCAGTGCCCTGGGGAATACTAGCCCAGCCAGGCTACATCATCTACTCACTACTGCCACCTCTGGTAGCTTCTCAAACTGTCTAAAGAACTATCCGCTGCACGGCCACCTCACCTTTATAGAGTAACTCCAGTCTCTGGTTCCTCCTCACTGAGTGGCTCCATCCTCACTCAGCTCCATCCTCAGGCCTCCCCCAGTGCCTCCAGCTCTGCCACAGTCCCTGGCGTTCCCAGTCCTGCTTCCACTTCTCGTCGGGCTTCTCCATGTGGTCCGCGGAGAGACTCTGCTAGTCGCGTCACACCACTCCCTAGGCGCAACAGTATTTAAGCTCAGGCTCCGCTCCCTAGTGTTGCCTTTGCAACAGGTCTCCTTGCTGGTCGAGTACTCGTTGCCTCCTAGAGATTTGTCTCATCCCTATGTTCCTATTCCTCATTGCTCCTGGTTCCTGTCTCTTCGTTCCTACCCTGCTTCATGCTTTGTATTGACTACACGGACTTTCTTTGCTTTGCCTGACTTTGCCATTGATCTCCAGACCCAGACCTCTGCTTCGTCCGACTACACTACTGCCTATCTCCAGACCCAGACCTCTGCTTCGCCTGACTATGCTACTGCCTATCTCCAGACCCAGACCTCTGCCTTGCTTGACTACACTCTTGACTATCTCCGTAATCAGACCTCAGCCTTGCTTGCCACTGCATTCAGATTGCCGCCAGCCCTGACTCAAGCCTGCCCTTGGACGCATCTCCAACTTACACCCTGGACATGGTTTCTTCAGGCTTCAGCCTGCTTTTGCTCGAGGGCCCCCTGTCTGCCTTCGTACCATTTGCGCCTGAGTTTCCAGGACATTACCCAGTCCGTAGTAAGACTGTACCATCTCTCACCTGCTGTCTCTGGGCTGAACCAACTCCTATTGCAAATACATACAGAGGCCAACCTAAGTCCTGCCGGTCCTGGCACCCAAAGACTCAACCTGCGGGGAACGAAGGCTGGTATAGGTGAAGCTCCAGCGGCTTCTGTCTATCAGCCCACTCCACCTGCCAATGGTGGGGACCCGTAGGTCTTTATCTACGGGTTGCATCAACCCCACCTCAGCCCAAGGGTCCACCTCCGACGCAACGCAGACAGGGTAGGCCGAAAGTGTTGACTGAATTGGATAAGAGTAGAGGAAAATGCTCTCCTGATATATGGCCCCTGTTTGAAGCATCAGGGATAAGGAGATCAAGTGTAGATGTCCAGGGAAGAGTTTTCCATACACAGAGGATATGGTTACCAGCTTGTCCAGGGTCACTGTGGGAAAGTTGTACTGGTAAACCAGTTCTTCTGGCAAAATTTCCCCTGGCACCCGAGTCCAAAAATGCCTCAGTATGTACCTTGGTACTGTGAAGGCTGAGGCAGACTGGCATGAGCCACTGAGGAGAGGATGAGGACTGGCCTACGGTTCCTCCTCCAGTCAATCCTAGGCTCTGAGATTTCCCACTTTCTCGGGACAATGGTCAACAAGGTGTCTGTGGGCGGTACAGTAGATTTTTTTCTGTTGGAATAAAATAATTTTCCGTTGGAAAAAAAACATTAGAACTAGGGTTCATGATTTGAAACTCCAGGGAGGAAGATTCAGAACCAATGTCAGGAAGTATTTATTCACGGAGAGGGTGGTGGATGCCTGGAATGCCTTTCTGGAGGAAGTGGTGAAGACTAAAACTGTGAAGGATTTCAAAGGGGCATGGAATAAACACTGTGGATCCATAAAGGCTAGAGGATGGGAATGAAGAGAAGAACCATGGGGATGGCTTGCTGGAATGGCGGCTACTACCTGGTGATTACTACCCTTACTCAATAAGTCTTCACATGGTTAATGCAACTCCAACATTGCTCTCTGCTTCAACGGCAAGGGGAAATGTGGAAAAGAGGATTTGCATTCAGACAACAATCAACAAGGACTGAATTACACAGTCTGGGTAAACAAATAAGCATGTGGGTAGCTTGCTTATTGCAGCGGTTACTACCCTAAACCAATTAAGACTGATACTTCACTTTGAATGCAAATACAGCATTGCTCTCTGCTTCAACAGCAGGGGGAAAAGTGGAAAAGAGGATTTACTTTCAGACAAAATCCAATAAGGCATTGATCTGTGCAGTCTGGGTAAACAAGCATCGGGGTCACTTGCTTGATGCGGCGGTTACTACCCTTAACCATTAAACCTTATAATTCACCTTTGATGCAACTCCAACATAACTCTGTGCATCAATGGCAGGGGGTGGCAGGAAATTTGAATCAAATAGTTACCAACAAGGGTCCTGAACTTGGTGGTTGGTGAAACAGATAAGTATGGGAAAATAAGTGTGGGAGCTTGCTGGGCAGACTGGATGGGCCGTTTGGTCTTTTTCTGCTGTCATTTCTATGTTTTTTTTTCTATGTAGAAGCAGAGGTTGAGCCACTGATGCCTCTGCCTTTCATCCACGGTGGGTTGGGCCCTCCTAAGCTGCATGGGTTCTTCTGAAGGAGGAGTAGGTGCAATGTCCGAGGTAGGGAACGGAGAATGTTGGAGCCAGTTATAGTGCCAATGAGAGGTCTCCCTCTCATGGACCTGCTCTTAAAAGCGTATGTCCACTTGAATAGCCATCACGATGAAATACTTTAGGTCATAAGCTACTAGCTTATCTTTGATGTACTATTCCAGGCTCTGCCAAAAGATGGTGACAAGACTGTCATTGTCCCAGTGGATTTCTGAGGCAGTATCTTAAATTGGATAGCATAATCCCCTGACGTGTAGGCAGCTTGTCTGATATGAAGCAGCTCAGTTGCCGCAGAAGAGGCCTATCTAAGCTCATTGAAAACCTGTCTCAGGAAATTCTCTCGGTTTCCCCTCAGTGGGTTATTCTACTCTCATAAGGGTGATGTCCAGTCTAGAGCAGAACCCGCCAGGAGAGACTGCAAGAAGGTCCCCTTGGTCAGGTCTGTAGTGATTTTCTTATACTAGGTGACATTATGAAATATATTATTTTCCTCTGGACATTAAGTTGTGTATTGCACTTGGGTATGTTATCTTCAAGAACCTGCTACCTGCAGTTTGGGAGTGAATTTGGTCAGCTACTTTAAATTTATTTTCTTGGTAGAGATTGCTGCATTCCCTTTTATCCTTCTGTGCTTGCCCCATTCTGAGTTGTACAAGAACTATTGTAGATGAGGTCAGTGAAGATCTGGCTTGTCTGGTGGCTCACAGTCAGCATTCTACCTGTTCAGAACTGTTCAGGGCACAATATCATTGGGGTTTTCTTTGAGGGTATTCAGCAGTAGTTATTACAAACCATCCTTTTCACATTACAGATTGCATTTCTATTTGCTAGGGCAGAGCTTTCCAAACTTTTCATGTTGGTGACACACTTTTTAGACAAACATAATTTCGGGACACAGTAATTCAGTCTACTAGCAAACCAGAGGTTGTATGCAGTGTAACAAAGGAAAAAAGAAACATCACCCATCCTTATAAAACAAATCAAGAAATATAAAATCATCAGCAGTAAAACTGTACTAACAAAAAGAACATATTTCGAAACAGCTGATGAGTGGAATATCCAATAATTAAAAATTCATATAAAACATTTCCAGATACCAACAAAATATTTCAAAATAGCAGACACAAAGACCCAGTAATGAAAAATAATAAGGATACAAACATTTTTTTGCTCTGCATACCTGGGAACGTTTGATATCCAGGTGTCCTAAGATTGTTCTGAATTAGCAGGAGGAGGGGTGGTTTGCTTGGAACTTTCTCCTCTCTCAGTCACATACCAGCGCTCTCTCTCACACTGGCTCTCAATGACACACCTATACACACATGCTCTCAGTACTCACATATACACATGTTTTTTCTCTCTCACTTATATAGGCTCTTAATTACACATTTACACACATGCTGTCTATCTTTTCACGCTTACAGACACACAGGCTTTCAATCACACACATACATGCTGTCTTTTTCTCTCACACACAGACTCTCATTCACATGCTTACAAACATGTCCTCTCTTTCTCTCATTTACACACAGGCTCTCAATCACATACTCACATGCTCCCTCACCTAAATCAGCTCTCAATCACACACAGACACACATGGTCTCTCTCTCTCTCATTTAAACACAGGCTCTCAATCACATACTCACATGCTCCATCACCTAAACCAGCTCTCAATCACACACAGACACACATGATCTCTCTCTTATACACACAGGCTCTTAATCATACATACACATGATTTCTCTCACACACAAAGGATCTCAATCATACACACATACTCTTTCACACAAACAGGTTTTCAATCACAAACTTACACATACAGGTTCCCAATGGTAAACTTACATTCATGCTCTCTCTCTCACAGGCAGGCTCTCAATCACAGACATACTCTCTTTCACATGTACAGGCTCTCAATCATTCACATACATGCAATCTCTCACTCTCTCATACACACACACAGGGCCCCGCAGCCCGGAAGAGGAAGTGGAGAGTATCGGGTGAGTGCACGGCAAGAAGAGGCCACGCTAGTGCGCTCGGCATCGGCCCGAAGAAAAGAAGACTGCAGCGCGGCTCGGAGGAAAATGTTCAACCGCGGCCGATGGGACTCCGCCTCCGCGAGGGCTGAAAATGAAGAGGTTAGCGTTGGGAGGAGGCTGCTGCTGCCGCGAGTTGGGAACTCGCGGCAGCAGCAGCCTCCTCCCAACGCTAACCTCTTCATTTTCAGCCCTCGCGGAGGCGGAGTCCCATCGGCCGCGGTTGAACATTTTCCTCCGAGCTGCGCTGCAGTCTTCTTTTCTTCGGGCCGATGCCGAGCGCACTAGCGTGGCCTCTTCTTGCCGCGCACTCACCCGATACTCTCCACTTCCTCTTCCGGGGGAGGGGGGCGGGAAGAAGAGAGCACGCCGGTGCCGCTGACTTCAGCTGTCCTGCCGCGTTCCGCCCGGGCGGAGGAGGACCGGGGAGCAGCTGGGTCAGCGGGAAAGTGTGGCGATACTTGTCTGCGAGCCAGATGCAGCATATCTGGCTCGGAGCCATGGGTTCCCGGTCCCTGCACTTGCCGGTGTGTCACGTGCACCGGGCTTGCGCGACACACCGGCACACCTCAGGCGACACAGTAAAGTGTCGCGACACACACTTTGGAAAGCTCTGTGCTAGGGTCTCTTTATCTTTTTCTGTCTCTCTGCTAATGATGGATTGCTAACATATTTCTACATCAGGAGGCAATAAGAGTATCTCTCTCAGCACTCATATTCAGCCTTTTCTTACATGTCTTCTTTTGTTTCATCAGCAGGTTGTTTATGGCATCCTGGTATCCATTATATGCTCCTCATCTTTTCAAATCTTGTAGGGCAGACACCTAGGGATACCATGGAAGTTGGGTGTTTGTCATTGGGACTTCAAATAGAACACGCATGACTGCATCCACATGTGTGGTGATGTTATAAAATACACTGTCATCCTGTGATCTGTAAATTATGTATTGTATTTCAGCATTGGACCTTTAGGTGCCTATATCATTTGCATTTCAGGAGTGAATTGGTTAGCTATCTGTAGCATTCTCTTCTTTGAAAGAGACTCCTGCATCTTCATGCCACTGAGCTTGCTCCATTCTGATTTGTGACAGTGTTCTTGCAGATTGGGACAGTGAAGCTCTAGCCTTCATGTGTCACTGACAGCATGATACTTGTACAGAACTGGTGGCATAGAGCATATCTTTACTGAGTATTTGGTGATGGCCTCCAACAATAATAGCTCTTACAAGCCTTTCTTTCCACATCATAGAATTCATTTTCCTTTCCAGGTTCATTTTGTCTTCCTCACGCTCTTGCCTCGGATAATGACCAGGAGTGACATTTCTTTCTAAGTTTATCAACTTGCCGTATCGATGGCATGTTTTAGGTAGCAGCGATGCTCCTTTATGGTTAATTACCTCATTTGAGGTTCTTTCCTCATTTTCTTACATAATTCATTCCTGAGGGCGAATTCTGGTGTGGTTAGTTTGCACTCCGGCTCTAGTATCTACTGTAGATAGGTAAGCCTTAGGGGATAATATTATTGCGGATGCACCACCATACCTCAGGCCTTCTACCATGTATTCCAAATCTCTCTATATGGGCCATGCAGCCTCCCTTCATATTGTCCATGAGTTTTCCTGAAGTTCTTGCAACCTTGCACTAAAGTGATTTTAATTACCACTGAGTCTCTGAAGCCATCACTCTGCTTTTGGTAGTTCTATTCTTGCGCATCATGGAATTTATTCGGGATCATCCCTATAGTAGCATAGCATATCTGATAAGGGTTTGCCTTGACTTGGGACAGGCTGATGTGCAATAGAGGACATAGGCCAGGCAGTTCAAGTGATGTGCATCCTTGTCTTCTATCTGTCAGACTATCAGTTTTGATTACCACAATGCTAGATACATGCTCTCATGATCTTTTCTGTAGTGCTGGTCTTCACTGCTTTGGCTGTTTAAGGCATCTAGGAATTTAAGTATTGGGTGCAATACTAGCCCATATAGAATGCAGTCATTTGGTTACATGGCTTAGCCATCTCTCAAAGAAAGGGCCTCGAATAAAAAAAAAAGTTTCCTATGGGAGTGGAGTGGCAATGCCTTTGATATAATGCCATGTTTTATTTAGGTAACATACAGTATTCATAATCAAGTGAGTGGTTAGGTGCAATATATAGCATTTACCAAATTGTAAGGTAGGTGACATTGAGCTCTCCCCCTTTTCTTGCAGGTCAAGAAATTACTTGTAATATGTTGGTACCCCTACATATTCTGTGCAGGAGGCTCCCTCTCCGTGTCAGGGAATAACTTGCATAAAATACACTGAAGAGGTGGCAGTGATGAATGCTGAGTGTGGCCTTAAGAGGACTGAGGCAATATACAGTGTGCATTACTGTTGCAAAATGGGGGAAATTGTATGTTGGTGCCAGTCGGCAGATGTAATTATCCATCTCTGTTGAGCTTGGCTATCTACACAGCAAGATGCAATATGTTGTCAATAATAGCTCTGCTTAACAGATTTTTAATATGGGGCTTCAAATGTCTTTACAGCTATAGGCAGCTCTAAGGATTTTAAGAGATGGGTGTAGCTGGGTTTCACTACCATGGGTTGTGGCGGGGGTTGATCATGTCCCAGGGGCACACAGCAAGTGCCATGTTGATAAAGCTAATTAAGCAGGGAATACCAAGCTGCTATACCTGCACCTACATTGCATGGGGGATGTGAGCAGAGATGAGTTGCTTGCCAGTTTTTCAGTTTTAAAGCCCAGGACTGGCCTGCTTAGCACCCCAAATTGTGCTGCATGTTAATAAGTGAGTCCTGCATTTTTACGGATAAGGACATCATTGCACCTCTGAGATCTTTGACTTGCTAAGCAAGGATCAAACTGCAGGCTCATCAGAGAGGCAGGCGAGACTTTGATGATCCTGTGCGAGACTTTGATGATTCCAGTGGAATGTGGCAGTAACATGATGCTTATTGAGCCATTACAAATTTCAACTCAGTGGGCGAGGGCGTGGTCACTCTATGGGGATTTGAGAATATATTTAGTGATTGAATGGTTGTATGTAATTGGCCTATGATGGGGCTATATCCATCCAATAAAAATATTTGTTTTGATTAATGGTGTGATATAGAGTTCTTTCACAGCTCCAATTAAAGGAACTTGGGAAAGGGGAGGGTGGAGTGGGCAATTATATAGGCTGAAGAGAGGAGGCAAATTTGCACCTCTCACAGTTGTGGGATCATTATGTGGTGATAAACTGCTCAAAGAAAATGCCTCCCCAGTTTTTCCAAAAAATTGGTTTTATTTTCTTTCTCAATAACAAATGAAGAGCGCCCCCCTCTCAGAGGGAACAACTCCGAGAATAGTGTCTGTTCCAGAGTCACCAGGAGATAAGAGTCCTCATTTTTGCTCACAGTTTAAAGAGCAGATCTTGTTTCATGGTGTTAGAAGCATTCTTCTCTTGTGCTTCTTAATCCTTTGAGCTATCCCTTCCTTGGGAGCTGGGCATTTTCCTCTTTGCCAGGCCTCCTGCAATCCCTGTCTCTCAGTTCCTGCAGCTTGCTGCTTCTCAGCATTACCACACCCTTAGGACTTCCTCCGGAACTCCCTCACTAAACTGAAACTCCCTCCTCCCAGGGATCTTTCCTAAAAGTCTTTGTGGGACCCAACCACTAGGGCGCTCAATGGTTTCTCTTGTCCTGTAGCATACCATTTTGATCAGGGGAGCTATGTTTCTGACTGGACAATTTCCTTGAACTTGATATAAAGATTGTAACTCTCAAAAACGAGTTAAAAACTATTTTGACATAATTCAATAAAATTAGTTTCACCTGAAACTCATTTACTTGCTTATTCCTGCACCTGTTAGAAAACAATACATAATTTTACCAGGTATTAAAGAAGCAAGGGAATGGCAGTCACTGCAGTAATTTGGAAACAGACATACAACATTATGCCAAATTACCAGCAGAGCACATACAGTGCTCATCTTAAATCCAATGTTATACATTTGCAAATATGTGAAAATATTGAAGCCAGCAAGTACAGAACATTTCTTTCAAGGACATAAAATGCAAAGGGAGACACTTGACACTTAGCTAATGTGGCCATTAGTCGGTATACATACTGTATTTTGAAAGGCTTGTAAATACAAAATAAAATTTCTATTCAAAGCTGAAGCAATGTGGGAGGCTGAATAGCTGTGGATTAGGCAATAATGAGTGTATAATGAAGTATTTCATGCCCATCTGGATCCATACTGTGGAATGGTCGAACTGCCTCATTACACTTTGCATGAGTCCAAGCGCCCTTTTTCAAACTGCAAAGTCACTCAGGTGACGCTGGTCCTGAAAAAGGTAGGAAAACTGAACTGAGATTGTGCAGGCTGTGACAGTGTGAACTGAGAGAAAGAAGCTAAAATGGCCTGCCAGCAATCTAGTCTACACCCGACGTCATGTGCATATTTTCTGAAATACTTATTTGCCCCAGATCCATTGTATTTGATGATGAACACCCTAACAATACACACTACACACATACATGCATTTTATAGTCAGATAATAAATCAATAATGTAGAGATATGCAATACATAAGGAACTGCTAACTTATAATGCTGGCATGAGATTAAATGTTTAAAAAATAAACAAAATATTGTTTCCCATCTACACAATCATTTTCTCTATCCATCACTTGCAGCTGACTTAACATGTTTGCTTCTTTGAGAGAAGGCAGTAGGTCGTGTTGGAGAGCAGTGATCTTCCTGGCATCCTCTTATGTCAAGGGTGCCAGGAACATCACTTTTTATTTGTATCTGTCAGGCTTCCTTTTTCAATCTTTGAATGTAGTCTGTTGTAACTGCAATTCTGTTTTAGATTCAATGGGGATGGTACATTGACAGTGAGTATTTTCAAGCGTACATGATGGCGGTTCAGACTTGGTTAGGTCAATCAAAACTGAATCTGAATGTAAACAAAACAGTACTGCTTTAAGTAGATGAGGATTAGGCCCCAATTTAGGTATGATTCAGTTTAAGGATCATGTGCTTCCAATTATAGCTGAGGCACAAAATGTAGGTGCGCTTCTTGACACAAAATTAACATTGAAGCTGCTGATAGCTTCAGCAGCAATGTCTGCTTTCTTTAATATAAGAATGCTTAGAAAGCTGAAATCTTTGGTAGCACAATCAAATCTGCGCGTTGTAGTCCAAGCTCTGGAACTGAACAAACTTGCCTGCTGTAATGCCCTCTATGTGGGATTGTACAAAATATTGCTCTAAGTCTTACTGCAAAATGGATCAGCATATGCTGCGACTAGGATGGGATAGTATGACCACATTATACCTGCACTAGAATGGCTGCACTGGCTACCTGTTTTTGATAGAATTTATTTTACGATCTTGATTTTACTTCATAATTTCATATGTTGATGGCTGCCTGCTGGCTAACTTGATCAGACAAGCAGTATATTCTGCTGGGAAGAAATTATTAAACATGCCTAACTTTAAAGATTTTCATATGCAGGAGACATGCAACAGGGCATTCTTGGTTGTGGGACTTTCAATGTGGAATTCTTTGAGTAGTCAATTAAGGAAAGAGGAAGAATGTTGCTTTTCTTTAGAAACAAGTTGAAGGATGATATTTTAAGCAAGTTTATATGAAATAAACATTAATGTTTTATTATTGTTACTGATTGTTTGGTTTATGCTATTGTGTATGCTGATTGTACTGATCATATGTTTGTAGTGAATTATAAGCGTCATTAATAAATAAATAAAAGATGACATAAAAAATCCCAAGGCACCAAAAAAAGGGACAACAAGCATAAAGAGTGACATCAACACGTGCAAGGTACCAACCCATAGTGACAAGAACATTCCAGGGTGTAGAGTCCAGGTATAACAGGAAGGCAGAGTGACAGTAAGACAACTTAAGATGCGTTCTGAATGGGATGTATACTGAGCATTTGTTTTTGAAGAGAGCAGTTTAACAACAATAAGAATAAAGATAAGTAGCCTTACTCTCTAAAAATGTATTTTAGAACTGCAATTAAATTAACTTATTTATTAATTTATTTTAGAACTGCAAATTAAATTAACGTTAAAAAAAATGTTATTAAGTAAAAAAAAAAAAAGGATGAACAAAATAGTAGTACAATAAAATAAATGGGGTAGTGTTCATTTTTGGGAAACTGTACATGACATGAATTTGAGTGCTCAGGTTTATGATGTTGGTTGAAGCCCACGGCAGACGAGAGCCTGTAGATTACACCATTGTGAGCACATTCTAATCTGATACTATTTCCCAAAATTTGTTGGTATTCCTCAAATGTTTTATGTTGATTTGATGCAATATTATTCAGAGTCTTTGGTCAGTTTGTATTAGGTATTAATATAGTTTTACATTAATGCATATGTGAACTTTAGCACATATGTGGTTATAGTCATCTCATCTCCTTCTGAAAGCTATAAAAGCCAAATGTCCACTTCCTCTCCAAGTGAGGTAGATGATGAGCGCTGGACTTGGTGATTGTGCTTGGTTTGTGATTAGAGAGGAAAGGTTATGAAAAGTTATTTCGGAATGCTCTTTGGTTTTCCCTATCCATGCTTCTTGTGTTTGTATCTTTGGGAGTAAAATCTTGTGTGCAAGTATATGTCATTTTGACTCTCCCTGTCCATGTTTGTGCTAATTGTATTCGATTATGCAAAAGAGAAGTACATGCACATGCCAGGTGAGAAGATGGAGATTGCCAGGTGCAGGATGAGAGATATGCAAGGAATGAACCAAGTGATGGAGAGGGTAGGAGGATGATGCCTGTACAGGAGGCGAGAGGTAGGGGAGGGAACTAGAGGAAAGTAGAAGAAACAAATTGATGAAGGAGCAGAATGAGAGGATTTGGGAGGATCAGATGGAAATATGTAAGAATGAGAGAGGGAAGGTGGGGAATAGCAGACAGGAGATGAAGGTGGGTGAAGAAGAGTGGTGATTAGTTAGATGGAAGAGAAAGTGGATAAATCAGAGGAGAAAGGAGGAGGAGGAGGAAGGAAAGGAAGCAGGGACTGTTAGGAAAAGCCAGGCAGGGATAGATCTTCAAAAGCTCACCCAGATGGAATTGGCAGGACTCAGCATAACATACTTGGAGGCAAGGCAGCACATATAAGATATGTGCATCAACATGGAGAAGAGCAGACTCATCTTTGACCAGATGACTACAAATCTTACAGGTCAATTTTAAAAGGAATGCGCGTATTGATGCGTGAACAGAGAGATGCTGCAATTTTACATTGTGCTCGCAAGACCACGCGTATTTCAGCTAGGGTTTATAGGCTTTTCTGAGCACTTGCAGGTGGATTTTAAAACATGCTCGCATGAAGGAAAAAACAGTTTTTCCAGGTAGTCCACCAAATTTTTCAGTTCATATCGAGGTCTTCAAGACCCCTCTGTTTCTTCATCCTGCAAGCCCCCCACTTGACCCCGAACCCTCACGCTGTGGTAAACACCCTAAAGCTTGAAATCTCCAGACTTGCCCCTCATCAGGACAGAAGTAAAGTTACATGGCTAGCAAGCTGATGTACACCATGTCCACCTTTTTTAAAATGCAGATTTAGGCACATAAATCTTGGCCACGCCAAGAACATCCATGCCCTGCATTTGGTCTACCTCTTTTCTGCTCTTCTTCTTGATGCGCACACAGGTATGTATGCACATACTTTGCAACTTCCTAAAATGCACGTTGCTCATGCAAGATCCGCATACGGACTATGTGGCCATTTTTGCACACGCAATGCTTTTAAAATTGACCCATTAGTGCCCTTTACTGAAGGGAATTCTCAAAGAAATCCAAGGCTACCAAGGACAACATCTATTCTTAAGGACATTACAGCAGATGTTCTCAGCCCGGGATTTGAGTAACAGTCTTTCAAGCAATTCAGGAACTGAAGCAGAGACATAAAACAGAAGCTGAATGAGAGTTTTTAGAAGCTAAAAGTGTATCTAGCTCAAAATCCAAGAACAGCTAATGTATTAGATTTAGGGTCTAAGATTTTCAGACTTGTGATCATTTCCTAGATTCTATTTTTCTGTTATTTGCTTCAAAATATTCTGTTGCATATTCTACCCCAACTTTGTAGAGGACTAAAGATTTTCTGCTGATATTATATATATGTTTCTATATTACATTGCCATGCTATGGGGTAGATTTTCAAAGGGGTACGTGCGTAAGATACGCGCGTATCCCCCGAAAACCTACCCCAAACCCCCCCCCCTGTGCGCGCCGAGCCTATTTTGCATAGGCTCGGAGGTGCGCACAAGCCCCGTTACGCGCGTAAGTCCCGGGGCTTGCAAAAAGGGTGGTCGGGGGCGTGGCCAGGGGGGCGCAGTTAGGGATCGGGGGTGTGTCCGGGGGCATGTGGGCAGTCCGGGGGCGTGGCCGAGTGCCCCGACACAGCGGCCTATGTCGGGGACTGCCGCACCGGCACGCGTAAGTTACTACTGCCCGGAGGCAGTAGTAACTTCTCCGATAAAGGTAGGGGGCGGGTCTAGATAGGGCCGGGGGGGTGGGTTAGGTAGGGGAAGGGAAGGGAAGGTGCGGGGGCTAGAAAAAAAGTTCCCTCCGAGGCTGCTCTGATTTCGGAGCGGCCTCGGAGGGAACGGGCAGCGCGCGCAGGACTCGGCGCGCGCAAGTTGCACAAATGTGCACCCCCATGCGTGCGCCGACCCTGGATTTTATAAGATACGCGCGGCTACGCGCGTATCTTATAAAATCCAGCTTACTTTTGTTCGCGCCTGGTGCGCGAACAAAAGTATGTGCGTGCGTATGTTTTTAAAATCTACCTCTATGTTATTTTATGATAATGCCTTGCTTAGAGTTTTTGCAGAGTATAGAGCTCCTTTTCCTGACTGGTTATCATTTGAATGTTTCTGAGCTCCCTATTGAATCTATTCCTGTTTTGCTTTCTCTCTCTGTCTGTGTTCTCTTGCCTCTTCCTATCAGTCCCTTGACCAAAAGCAGCCTTTGATGACACATTTCCTGCCCACTTTTCAGTTGGAAGAAGGCTCTTGGTAAGATAACTTGCTATCATCCATCTTTTTACCTCTCATTCATTATTAACCCACAGCTACTGTCAGCTTTCAGAGAAAACTTATTACAGCTGTGTCAATTTCTCCTATCTGTGTATTGACATTTTGGTCCTTCTTATCCACAGTGAGTGTTACTTGGTCGTGCCTGAGCAGCAACACAAACTAAGTGCCTTTTTGGGCACTCGATGGCATACATTTACAACCAAGTAAGGCACCTAGCTCAGTGCCCGAATGTCTACAGAAGCTAGGCACCTTTCTGGGCACCCGATGGCATATATTCGTGAGCAAATAAAGTGCCTAGCTATTGTTGCTGCTCAGGCACTGAGCTAGGCACTTTGTTGCTCACAAATCTGCACGATCAGGCATCCAGAAAGGTGCCTAGCTAATCTTGCTGCTCAGGCGCTCTTCTGGCCATGTATCTGGTCACTCAGGCACTGAGCTAGGCACTCAGCTGGTTGCAAATCTGGCCGCACAGACGTCGCGAAAAGCACCTAGGGAAGCACCTACCTAAGATGGCCGTTCCAACGTCCAGAAAGCACCTAGCTAAGCTGGCCACTTGGACACCTAGATAGGCACTCAGTAAGGTGGTTTTCTGGATGCTCAGATACCGACATAGGCCCCCTGAGTCAGTGCTGACACTTATCTCATGCCCTGACCATGGTGGTAAAAAGCCCGCATTAAAAAACCCACACTAGCATTAGCGCAGCTCCCTGCATTGCCTATGATTACCTAATTGCCTTCTTTGCATGCCATTAGCATGCATTCAAGCAGGAAAAACCACGAGTCTGTAAGCACATTCGTACGTGCTTTTTTTCCACACACAAAGCCTTGTACGGGGATGTAATAAGGGTTTTGTGCATGGGAAAAAAGTTTGTGGAAATACACGCACAGGCATGCACAAACCAACGGCAGCTTCAGCACACCTTATTACTGCTATGGTGCCAAACAGAAAATCCTGCAAAAAAAGACATTTGGAATGCATATGGTATTAGGCCTATTATAGCATGTATTTGGTGTGGGTTTGGCCACCAGAAAGTTATGAATAAACTGAATTACAATTACAGTATAGTAAACCTCCCAAATGAAAACAGAACTATCTGCCAGCACTCATTGGGCCTAGGTCTGGGCTGAGAAACCAGTGTAGGGACTGGTCTCTGGACTGGACCACAGCATTAGGGCTGGGTTTGGGCCCTGTTCTAGGCTGAGGCCCAGGCATTGGGAATTGGCCTCTGGGTTGGGCCCCAGCATCAGGCCTGGGAATGGGCTGAAGCCCTGACTTTGCTACCTGGTCTCTGGAGTGGGCCCAGGCCTATTTCGAGGCCCAGGCATGAGTCCTGGGCCTTGATTTTGATGCTGGATCCCTAACGGAGCAGGCAATTTTGTTCAATTTTTGTGGGCTCAACTGAGACATCAGCATTTGGTCCTGGCTTCGGCCAAGACCCCAGCATTGTGCTTGGTCCTATACTGCAGTTTCTGTAGCTGGACTCATTCTATGCCTAGGTGAGACCCCGTCCTCAGGCCTAGGCTCAGGCCCCAGCCCTGGCGTCATGCTCGGGCATAGACTGTGATCTCTGCTTTAAACCTCGGCCTATTCCCTGGGTGAGGCCCCGCTTCTGGATTGGGCCAAGGCTGAACAGATTAATTTTTCTGTTTTCAAAATGAAATGTGAAAAACATCAACATTTTTTCAGATTTTCAATTGTTTCACTTTGAGAATGAAATGAATCAAAATAGGAAATTTCGTCTCATTTCCTATTTTGTTTCTGCTGAATGCCCATCCCTATAGCAACTATATCTTTTTTGAGATGTGGCGACCAGAATTGGACACAGTACTCCAGGTGTGGCCTCACTATGGAGCAATACAGAGCATTATGACATTCTTTGTTTTATTCTCTCCATTCCTTTCCTAATAATTCCTAACATTCTGTTTACTTTTTTGACTGCTGCCATACACTGAACTGAGGATTCCAAAGTAATTTTCACTATGATGCCCAGATCTTTTACCTAGGTAGTAACTCCTAATATGGAACATAACATCTTGTAACTACAGTGTGGGTTACTTTTCCCCATGTGCATTACTTTGTACTTGTCCACATTAAAATTTCATCTGCAATTTGGATGCACACTTTTCCAGGGTCTCAAGGTCCTCCTGCAATTTTTTACAATTCACTTGTGATTAAACAGGACAGAATAATTTTATATCATCTTCAAATTAGATCAACTCACTCATTGTTCCCCTTTCCAGATCATTTGTAAATATATTAAAAAGCACCAGATCCCTGAGGCACTCTACTGCTTATCCTTCTCAAAGAGAAACAGACTATTTAGTCCTACTCTCTGTTTCCTATCTTTAACCACTTTGCAGTCCACAATAGGACATTGTCTCTTATCCAGTGACTTTATATTTGTTCAGGAATTTCTCATGGGGCACTGTTATGCCTGTCAGTGGCAGACGGCTGCGACCACTTCTGCTCACCTCTTTTTTCACGTCTTTAACTCCATGGGATAGATTGCCAGCCTCCGCTAGCTACCTACGACCTGCCTACTGCTTCCAGGCCTCCCGGGTCAGCATGGACGCTGCCGACTGCCATCTTGCCATCAGGTCCCTCTAAGCACTCGCGTGCGCACACAGGCTGGTCTTATCCACGTCATGGCGGGAACCTCGGGGGGCATCCCCTCCAGATGACGTCAGGATCTCTGGATATTTAAACTTGCTGGCCCTCTCCGAAGATGATTTGGCAAAGAGTCTCATTCTTGCTATTTCCATCTCGCTTCCTGAGGACCTGCATACCAGATTCCAGTTCTGACATGGGTGTCTCAGGTACCCGCTCATCGGGGACCTCTTTCTCATCCTGGCTATCTGCTCCTTGGAGGGCCTGATGCCTGGATCTCCGTCTGCCCCATTCCCCATGGTTTCCTGGAACCAACTTGCTCTTGTGAGTACTCCGCTCTGCGGATCTCTTCCTACCTACCAAGTGCCTGTCGGGTGTACCCTATGCCGTGGGCCATTACCATCGCTACAGAGAGTTCCATCAGAAGTGCCTGCTCTACTACGCTACCGAGGACCTTCACCGGTGTACCCCACACTGCGGGCCATTACCACTTCCACCTTTGGCCTCGACTGTGCTCCTCTTTTTGCAGACCGCTGTCACCTCTTCTGAAGATTTCATCTGCATATCCTACTCTGCAGGCTTTTACCATCACTACTGAGGACATCATTGGTGTATCCCACTTAGCGGGTCACTACCATCTCCATCAAGGCCTCTTCGGTGTACCCTGCTTAACGGGCCACCACCATCGCTACAAGAGACCTCTCCGGTGTACCCGCTTCATGGACTACTACCAGTGCTATGGAGGTATTCCCTCAGGGCACTACCTATCCCATTGACCCTGTGTCTCAGGGTCTGTGTGACCATCTCTCTCTGGCACCTCTCGCTCCATGGGTAGTGCTTCTATCTCTATTAATAAAGACTCTATTCATTCTGTGCCTTCCTTAGCTGAGACCTAGCCTCCTGACAGTGAGGCTTACGGGGCTCCTCCCCGTGGGCGGTAACACCTCTCACTTCGTCCCAGGGTTCACACACCATCTGATACCTCAGAATCCTAACAGGCACTTTGTCAAACACCTTCTGAAAATTCAAATACACTACATCCACCCGCTCACCATTATCCACATGTTTAGTAACTCCTTCAAAAATTGTAACAGATTGATAAGGCAAGATTGTGTCCCATTAAAACATGTCTTTGTATATGTTCTGTGATTTTGTTCTTTAGAATAGTTTAAATAATTTTTCTCATCACTGAAGTCAGACTCACTAGTCTTTAGTTTCCTGGATCATGCCTAGAACCTTTTTAAAGATTGGGATTACATTGGTCACCATCCAATCTTCAGGTACAATGTATGATTTAATGAGAGGTTACAAATTGTTACATTCGGCAGGACAGCCCTGCAAGCCACCTCATTCACCCTAGAACCACTGGCAAGTCTTCACGGCAGGAACACCACCAGCATTTAGGTCATGCTGGACGCAACTCGAGACGCCGCCATATCGTCTTTCCTCTACTCCTGCCTAGGTATGTGCATGTTCAAAGCTTTGATATTTAAAGGCCCTGAGGTGGGAATCTAGCCTTGGTGCTCTTTGATTATATCATGGGTCCTCAAGTATATAAGGATCCCTCGAGCAGCAACAGGTGCCTCAGTAATGAGTTTCCTGCCTAGCATTGCATGTTGCCAGCATTACTGATTCCTTATCTTCCAGTCTTGCCTTGACCAGTCTTGCCCAGCCCTACCTCATCCAGCCTTGTCTTCCAGTTCAGCCTCGTCTAGCCTTGTCTTCCAGTCCAGTCTCATCCGGCCATGTCTTCCTCTTCATCTCGTCCTGTCCAGTCTCTTCAGTGTGTTTTCGTTGACTCTTGGTTTGCCTCTTCTGATCTTGATCTCTTGCTTGGATCTCACCATGATTGCGAGCCATCTGGACCAGACCCCTTGCTTGGACCTGACAATAATTACCTGCCTCTTGGATTTGACCTCTTGTCTAGTCTTGCTAGCTGCCTTACTCCTCCTTGGCAGCCCCATCACATCTTTACTAAAAAAAAGACTGTCTCCAAGAATTGTACCTTGGACACTATTCAAACCTTCAAAGCAGCTGAAAGAGAAGTTCACCCTTGATATGTGCTTATACCACCAAGATCCATCTAAGTCATTCATCCTGGAAGTCGATGTGTCTTCTCTGGAGTAGGTGCTGTCCTCCTAAAACATAACCATAATGGTAATTCCATGACTTGCTCCTATTTTTCAAAGAAGAATTATACTATTAGTGATTATGAACTGCTTGTGGTCAAGCTAGTCTTGGAAGAATGGCAACATCTGTTGGAAGGGGCTAAGCATCCAGTAACCATTTTTATGGATCACAAAAACCTTGAACATTTGCACAAGCTCAGAGGTTAAACCCCAGGCAAGCCATTGGTTAATGTTTTTCAATCAGTTTGACTTCAAATTGCGGTACTGCCCTGCTGAGAAGAACTGCCTAGCTAATGCTTTTTCCCATTCTTTTTAATATTGAGGGAACCCTGAGAACCACACAGCATATCATTGATCCAGTTAAAATTGTGGTTGCGGTCACATTCACATTTCTGCCCAGGAAGACTATAGTACCCCAGCACCTACGACAGAAAGTTTTTAATGGACTCATAACTCCTGCCTGTCTGGTTATCCTGGCATCACTCAGAAATTGGAATTATTCATGTGACACTATTGGTAGCCTCAGATGAAGACTGACAATAAGCATTACTAGAATAAAAGTGTGAATATACAAACTTTGGGGTTCTTACTGCCTCTGCCACGCTGGGTTCTCCAAGTAACCCTGGGCCCATGTGGCCACTGACTTCATCACTGATTTTCCTCTGGTGGCAACACCATCATTTGGGTGGTAGTGAATAGATTCTCAATTATGGAACATTTATCACCCCTTCCGGGCCTCCCATCTGAACATGAATTGGCTAAACTCTTTGGGGTAGATTTTAAAAGCCCTGCGCGCCGGCGCACCTATTTTGCATAGGCCGTCGGTGCTTGCAAAGCCCCGGGATGTGCGTAGGTCCTGGGGCTTCATAAAAGGGGCGGGAGGGGGCATGTCCGGGGGCATGTTGGCAGGAGGGGGTGTGTCTGGGGTCAGGGGCGGTTTGGGGCGGGTCCGGGGGCATGGCAACGGTTTGGGGGCAGGCCGGGAGGGCAGTCCCAAGTCCCCCGGCACTGCAGCCTGTGCCGGGGGATGCCAAGGCGGCCCGCACAAGTTACGCCTGCTTCAAGCAGGCGTAACTTGCACAACAAAGGTAGGGGGGAGATTTAGGTAGGGCTGGGGGTGGGTTAGATAGGGGAAGGGAGGGGAAGGTGGGGGGACGCGGAGGGAACGGAGGCAGGCTGCGCGGCTCGGCGTGAGCAGGCTGCCGATGTTGCGCAGCCTTGCGTGCGCCAACCCTGGATTTTAGAAGATACATGCATAGCCACGCGTATCTTATAAAATCCGGCGTACTTTTGTTTGCGCCGGTTGCACGAACAAAAGTAAACGTGCGCGTACTTTTTTAAGATCTACCTCAGCGTGCAACACATCTTTCATTAGCATGGGCTATAAACTATGCAAACTGAGGGGTTAAGTTTATAGCCCGATATTGGAAAAGCCCATGCAGAAAGTTTGGAATTACTTTGGATTTCACCTCTGCTTATTATCCTTAGAGCAATCAAAGCCTCAAGGCCTTTATGAGAGCCTACATCAACCAACGACAAGATAATTGAGCCTCTCTCCTTCCATGGGACAAATTTGCCCATAACAATTTCTTGGGAAAAGTTATGGATCCGAGGAAAACTCATGGGAGCCGGTCTCCAACCCACAAGCCCCCTAACTTGTTTCAGAATTCCACAGAATGTTACCTAGGAAGCCCAAAACCAGAAGCTTGGAGAGGGGGATTTGGAGGGGCATACTGTTACATTTGATGGCTCGTGGGACAGCCCTACGAGCCTCCTCTCTCACCATAGGACCACCAGTGATTCTTTGCAGCATGATAGTATCCAGGCCCCGCTGGGAGCGGTTTGAGCCGCCGCCGCCGCAATGCCTCTCCTCCGGCCTTCCTTAGCTGCATGTGAGCCCAACACTCAAACATTTAAAGGGCACGAGAAGGGAACTCAGCTTTGGTGCCTTTTGATTATGTCACAAGTCCTCTAGAATATAAGAATCCCTCAGAGAAACAATAGGCATCTCAGCCATGGATCTCCTGCCTAGCTGTGTATGTTGCCACCATTCCTGATTCCTTGTCTTCCACGTTTGCCTCATCCAACTTTGCCAAGCTCTGCCTCATCCAACCTTTTCTTCCAGTCCAGCATCATCAAGCCTTGTCTTCCTCTTCACATCTTCCTGCCTCAACCTCCTTACTCATCCTGTCCAGTGTCTTAAATGTGTCTTTGTTCACCCTTGGCTTTCTCTTTGGATTTTGATCTCTTGCTTGGACCTGATCACAATTGCCTGCCACCTGGACCTGACCCCTTGCTTGGACCTGACCATAATTACCTTCCACTTGGATCTGGCTCTTTGCCTGGACCAGACTACTCATGCTAGCTGCCTGTCTTGACCTTGGCCCATCTCTGACTCTGTTAATCTGGTGCCTGTCCTGATGCTAATGTGTCTTTGGACTCTAGTTATCACCACCATCCTAGGGTCCCCCTTAAATCCTGCTGTCTGCCAGAACCCAAGGGCTCAACCTATGGAGGAGGCAACTAGTAAAGGTGAAGAACCAAACTGTCCCTCTACAAAGAACGTTCACCAGCTGCTGGTGTAGGCCTCAGAGGTTTACCTTCAAGGCTGTGTCAACTGTGTCACAGCATTAAGGGCTCTCACACCTACTACCCTTTATGCAAATTACTAGAAGCAGATCTGCAATTTCATTTTTTAGCTATTTCTCAAGAGTAGTTGCACAAATATGTGAAACAACTGCAGATCTAATAAGTATTTTTCTCTGAAAGCTGACAGTAGCTGTGATTAGTAATGAATGAGAGATGAAAAGATGATGCTTCTCAGAGCTCAGAGGAAGAAAACAAGCTGTAAGCTTGCAATGAGCCTTTTTCCAAATGAAAACCCTATAGGAAATAAGTTAGTCCCAGGTTGCTTCTGGTTAAGAGACCAGTAGGCAGAGGCAAGAGAACACAGACAGAGAGAGAGAAAAAGAGCAGAACAGGAATAGATCCATTAGGGAATTCAGAAACATTCATATGAACAGCAGACTTGCTATAGTGGGTCAGACCAAAGGTTCATCAAGCTCAGTATCCTGTTTCCAACAGTGGCCAAGCCAGGTAACAAGCAATAACAATAACCATACAGAAAAATCAGCTGTACACTCTGCAGAGACTCTAAGCAAAGAAATATCATAACATGACAAAGAGTGGCAGTTTAACTAGTAAACATATACATATGCTGTGGAGGAAGAAGAGCTGTGGTGCAGAAAATGTTTCTTGTTTGTGATGTGATACTTTCTTTACTTTTGGAAAATGTATATTATGTATTTATTTATTTAACTTCATTTATATTCTGCAATCTCCAAAGCATTCATTGGGGATAACATCCAAACATTCATAATCCATATATTAAATAATATCAATGTATACAATCACAATAAAAACATCTGCAAAACACTCTCACATACTAAAGGCACGGTTAAAAAGCAATGCCTTCACAGGCAGTTTGACTATTAAGTAAAAGTCCTTGATCATGTCAACTGCAATACACATGACTGTGCTGATGTTATGCATAACAAATTATCTTTCTGAGATCTAAGAACCCTCACTGGGACATATCACTGTACTGAATCGATAAGAAAGCATGGATTATCAATTTTTAATAATTAAAAAAAAAAATGACCAACTACTTAAATTCAGCTTTAAAAAATAAGTAGCCAATGGAAATCATAAAGGATTGCCGAGATGTGATCTTTAAATGAAACTCCAGACAATACATGCACCGTGGCATGTTGTACTAGCTGTAATGCTCTAAGATGTTTCTTTGCTAGCCCATAATAAAGACTATTGCAATAGTCAAGTTGTCCAAATAATAAAGCATGTAATACTGATGTAAACAAAATGGGTGTTAGCATAAATTTTAATGGTCTAAATATTTTTAACCTATGAAATGCCTCTTTTTAACAAATGCCAAATCTGTGGAACAAAAGATAAATTTGAATCAATTACACTCAGCAACAAGGCACAGTGGTATATAGTCAAAAGACAGAGTTTCAACATTTGGTATAGGAAAATCCCTAATGCAAAACATAATAAGGGCTAGATTTTAAAAGCCCTGCGCGCGTAAATCCTGCCGGATTTACGCGCGCAGGGCACTTGCACGCCGGCGTGCCTATTTTGCATAGGCCGCTGGCATGCGCAAAGCCCCGGGACGCGCGTAAGTCCCGGGGCTTCGCAAAAGGGGTGGGAGGGGCATGTCCGGGGGCGTGTCGGCAGTCTGGGGGGCATGTTCTGGGGTGTGTTCTGGGGGTCAAGGGAAGGTCCGGGGCGGTTCCGGGGGCGTGGCAATGGTTCGGGGGTGGGCCGGGAGGGCGGTCCCGAGTCCCCTGGCACTGCGGCCTGTGCCGGGAGATGCCGAGGGTGGCGCGCACAAGTTACACCTGCTTCAAGCAGGTGGAACTTGCACAACAAAAGGTAGGGGGGGATTTAGGTAGGGCTGAGGGGTGGGGTAGATAGGGGGAAGGGAGGGGAAGATGGGGGGATGTGGAGGGAACGGAGGCAGGCTGCGCGGCTCTGCGCACGCAGGCTGCCGATTTTGCACAGCCTTGCGCGCGCCAACCCCGGATTTTATAAGATCTACCTCTAAGAGTCTGATGATATTGACATAAACATTTGTTGACAGCATTCATACACTGAAAAAATAACAATGCTGGAAATTCATTATCAATACTCAAAACATAAAACTATATGTTAGGGGTATGCAGAAGTAAACATTTAGTTTCATTTTTCATTATGTTTTTGGATTCTTTTGTGCCCACAAATTTCATGTTTTTTTGATTAAAAAATAATGAAATAAACATTAAAAAAAACAGGGGAAAAAAAAAGAAACAGGATCTCCCAAGGCCTCCCATGCCTACCACCCATTCCTCCCACCTTGAAAAATGCTGGGGCCAGAATCCTTCACAGCTTCAACTTACCCAGTGTGTGTGTGTGTGTGTGTGGGGGGGGGGGGGATCATAAGATGAGGCCATAGCTCAGAACAAAGCCTCAGTCTTGAATAGGCCTAGGCCATGGTAGGACACTGTGACCTAGGTCTAGGCCCTACTCAAGACCCAACTTGCCTGGTCATGGGACTAGGCCAGGGCCCAAGCGCAGGCCCAATGCTGAAACCCGGCTAGGGCCAGGTCCCAATACTTGAGCATTGGCCTAGGCCAGAGCCCGGACCCTGGCCAGAGACCCAGCACCAATGCCTGGACCTTGGCGCATCCTTCCCAGTGGAGGGTGCCATTTTGCTGGATGGCAGTTCAATTAACTGTCATACATTAAAATGGTGCTTTCCACTTTGGAGGATACACCAGAGTTAATAGCTTTGACACATCCTGAGTGGATGGCATCATTTGAAGAGAGAAGAAAGAAGAAGCAAGTTGTCAAAAGAAGACCTTTGAGGTTTTCGAGACCTTTGAATCCTCGAAGGAGAAGGTACGTGGGGATTGGGATATTTCCCTACCTTGGCAAAATCTTTTAGGCCTGGGCCTTTGCTCTTGTCTCAGCTGAGGCCCTGGTATCAGGGCCGGGCTTAGGCTGAGATCCTGGCACCATGCTTGAGTGTAGGCCATGGTCCCTGCATCAGACTGTGGCCTATGTCTAGGCATGCCCCAGCTATGGGCCTGGTCTCAGGCTGAGGTGCTGGCATCATGCTTGGGAGTAGGCCGCAGCACCTGCCTTGGGTCTTGGCCTATTCCCTAGGTAAGCCACTGGTCGTGGGCCTAGGTCTAGGCCCACCGGATAATTTTATTTTATTTTTTTATAAATTTCAAAATGAAACAAGATTACGGCTAAATTTTGTTGGCATTTAAATTGTTTCATTTTGAAAATGATCCAGAATGAAATAGGAAATTGTATCTAATTTCATCTCATTTCCTATTTCATTTCTCCTGAATGCCCATTCCTACTGTATGTTCTCTGCATAAAATATCTAACATTCAAACTCCTAAGCATATAACTAAAAGGTAATGCATACAAGTTGAAAAAAATGGGGGAAAGTACTAATCTTGAGAGACTTCTCCCCTAATAAAAAAAAAAAACAGATGAAGCTCAGCATCATTCAGCTCCACATATACCAGTGAAGGTTGTTTTTAGAATTTTCCTGCCCCTATTTGTTGATGCTATTACTCTTCCCTGCACCCTGCCAATCCTATAGGGTCAGACAACAGGTAGTAGAAATTCTAAGGCACAGAAACAGATAGTTTCTTGCAGCAGCTTAATAGTAGATTCTGTGACAAAAAATTGAAAATTCAGAAGCACCTTGATGAATATTGCCATATTTTATTATGCATTATAAAAATAAAGTATTTTTTAAACTTTGTTTATATAGTTTATTTTATTTGTATTGGGTGAGAAAAGGGTTCTGAAAAGGGTTCTTAAGTATCAAATGGAGAGATTTAGGAGGTGGTGAGAGGAGAAGGAGATGGTAAGATGACCAGGGTTGGTGACAGGAAGGGAGGAAAACCAGGAGAGGGGTGAGGATAAGGTTAGAGAATTGGAGATGATGGCAGAAGAGTGAGAAGGGAAGAGGACTGGGAATGAGGGGAGGAGAGAGAGAGAGAGGACCAGAGATGAAGAGGATGGGAGGTGAGGAAGGGGGAATCAGGAATCTGGGATGGTAGAATAGAAGAAAGGTTCAGGGATAGAGGAAGAGCAAGAAGGAATAAGAGAGGTTAGGGACAGGGGTATGGGTCCCAGGATCTGGGGAGAAGAGTAGCGGTAAGAAACAAGGGAGTAGAATCAGAGATCAAGAGGAAGTGGATTGAATTACAGAGAAGAAGTTGGGTGCACCATGCTCTAGTTCTGCTCCCTCCTTATATATCCTCTCTCACCTCCCACCCACCAAGTCCTTCTCTCTCACACACACAAACATTGCCTCCCTCCCTCATTCCAATATCTCTCACACACAGATATATACCCTGCCTCAGCTGATCCCTCTCATTTCCCAGTTTCTGTCCTCACCCACCCAATGGTTCCCCATTTCACTCCACCTAAACTCACCAACATGATCCCTTTATGATCTATCTGCCTACAATTCACATCTTCCCCTCCTATTTCTGAATGACAGGAGGGAATAGGCTAGGTTAGGAAACAGAGGACATGCTATGTCTGCTCCAGGATCTCTCCCTACCCTCCTGTTCTCTGCATGTTGCTTGGGAGGGGAGTGGCTGGGTCAGGAAGCAGAGGATTGTTCTTTGCTAAGGGAGATTCAGCACTGCTGGAAGGCAACAAATCTTTAGCTAGCCTGCTGCCCTCAGATTTTTCACACCCTGGGCTCAGACCAGTGTGCCTATTGACAAATTCAGGCCTGGCACCAGCAGCTACTGGGGAAGGAATGAATGTCAAATGTCCTTGTACCTGAAGTAATGGAAGATGTAATATCAAATCTGGACATGGTTAAGGACAGAACAAGTAAGATTAATCACATAAGGGTACATTTTAAAAGACAGCGCGTGCTCCTGCTTTTGTTTGTGCATCAGGCGCGAAGAACAGTACGCTGGATTTTATAAGATACGCGCGTAGCCGCGCGTATCTTATAAAATCCAGGGTCGGCACGCGCAAGGGGGTGCACATTTGTGCAACTTGTGCACGCCGAGCCCTGCACGCGCTGCCCGTTCCCTCCGAGGCCGCTCCAATTTCGGAGTGGCCTCGGAGGGAACTTTCCTTCCACCCCCTCACACCTTCCCCTCCCTTCCCCTTCCTTCCCCTACCTAACCCACCCTCCCGGCCCTATCTAGACCCCCCACACACACCTTTATCTGAAAAGTTACTACTGCCTCCGGGCAGTAGTAACTTACGTGCACCAGCGTGGCAGGCCCCGACACAGGCCGCTGTGTCGGGGCACTCGGCCATGCCCCCGGACCACCCACATGCCCCCAAACACGCTCCCAACCGCCCCTTTTTGCAAGCCCCGGGACTTACGCACATCCTGGGGCTTGTGCGCGCCGCCGAGCCTATGCAAAATAGGCTCGGCATGCGCAGCGGGGTTTTAAAAGGGTTATATGGGTACCTTATGCGCGTAACCCTTTTAAAATCCAGCCCATATTGTATATTCTTTCCTTTTCATCTCTTTGGAATGGGGAATCCCTCAGTTCAGTTGGCTAGGCAGCCTACCCATATCTGCAAGTTAATGGTCTTGTGGGTATTTGCATAGCCCCACAGTATGTCAAAATTTTCATTGGATGACCTAGAACAATGTTTCTTCTATCCTCGGAACACCCCTCCCCTACTGTGCCTGAAATATATTGTAGGGCTGTTCGTTAACAATTTTTTGTTCCGTTTATTTTTTTCTTTTTCATTTTAGGTTATTTTGTTTATTCAAAATGAAAGAAATAACAAGATAAAAAAACAGACAAAAACACAAAATGAAATTATGAAATCGTATAAAGTCTCAGGCTCTATCCACTTCCCCTGCCACCAAAAATGTTAAAAGATTCTCCCAGGCTCTCTCCCCATCTCTCCCACTCTTCTGAACCTCTGCCCTAGTATCTTACCCTATCAATGAAAACAGCACTGGGTAAGAGCAATCCTCAGTTGTGCAGTAGTACAAACTAGCACTGACTGCCCCAATAGCACTCACATGCCTTAACGTTGAATGAGTATGTTGAAAACGTGCTTCACATCTGTGGGCGGAAATGTACTGATTTAACTAGTACTGAACTGTTTTGAGCTACAAGGTTTTCTGTAGGGATGTGCAAGACAAAAACATTGCTTTTCGTTCATTTTTTCATTTTGAGTTTTTTTTTGTTTTGTTTAACGTTTATTTTGGGTCAGTTTGTTTGCAAAACCAAAGTAAAGATGCTTCCCCAAAAATAGAATGAGGCCTCTTTCCCCTCCCTCCCCCCCCAAAAAAAAAGAAATACCTTGCTAGGTCAAGCCTAACCAGCAACTGATCTGAGTGAAGACCAGGCAGGGAAGCCTCAAGACCCTACAATCCCCTCCCTGCCCCCCTTCCTACCTGGCTGGGCTGAGCCAAGCCCAGCTGGGGCATCACTGGTGTCTGATCCTTCCCAACTTCCCGAGAAATGTGCCAGGGCCAGGGGTCACCCTGGCTCCCACTTACCCCTTCTGTGAGTGTTTCAGGCTCAAGAAATGGGCCCCCAGTAGCTCCTGCCCACTTCAATTTTTTTTACAAACGGCACCAGACTACTTGTGTTTTGGTTTTTTTTTTCTTTTTGAAAATTAGCATTCAAGTACTTTGCCCCTGCAATGTGTGTGGGTGGTGGAGGGGAAGGTTATATAATGTACATGCATTTGGAAATCAAATGTTTATGTGCTCATGTTTTCCTCCCCTTATTGGAACAAACCCACAGGAATGCCTCTTCTTCCGATGGCTAAAATTACACACATTTACACAAAATTACACACCTTTGCATGCTTTTAACTTTTAAGTCCATTTACGTGAGTAAATCGTTATTTATTAATGTAAAGAACTTTGAAAATTGCCATCTATTCCCATCATACTCTCTTTTTTTATTTTAGAACAATATTATGAGTCGCCGAATCCATTGCCAGTCTGAATCTGGGTTAGTTTCGTTACACAATTTTCCACGGTATCCTTAATTGCAATGTTATATTTTCTTTGATTTCCTTCAGGTTTTGCTGTCAAGAATCCCCATACAGAAGCCCTCCAAAAAGCTGCCTTTGACTCTGCAGAGGATTTCCTTGACAGACTTGACTGATAGTGTCATTCTTAAAATCTAAAGGTCTTGGCAACTAGTAATTGATAGTTTTGATTTAAAGTAATCCATAAAAACATAAGGCAATTATATCTTCCGGTACTGTTCTCATTAATATTAAACAAACCAAAAAAAAAAAAAAAAGAAATTCACTTACTGAATGGAGAATTCTAATTAATCATTGTAAGTTTCCTCATCCTCCCCCACTTAAACCTCCCCAACCAAACAAAGCTACTTCGAACAACAGAAGATCCTTATTTGTAATGCTTTGATGACATTTTGTCCTTACTGCCTCTGGATGGATTTATGTAGTTGAATTGCTGTGCTTGTACAGTATAACTCAGAGCTGTCAGCCAATGTTGTTGCTCACTGAAATGTTCAGAAATGCAATTTATCAGTCACAGTTGTGAACCAACATCAGCATCTATTGTCCACTGATCCAACAAACTGCTGATGGTTTATTTATTTTGTTCTTCTGCCTTTGTTTTAATTAAACTGCCAGCCCAGTACATTCAATTGTGCGTTAGAAACAACTTCAACAACCCATAACAGGAGACTGCAAGCAGTTGAAAATTGCAGGACAGATGAGCATAAATCTGAACTTTACTTTTGGTACTGAAACATTTCATTTCATTTAATACCAAACTTACAGAGCAGATCAAGGTGGTTTACAACAAATACAGCATAAAATACATAAAAAACATTTAAATATCCCATACCCAACACACCCCCTCTGAACATCAAATAAAATCAATTCTGTCCTATCCTCTAGTGAGGAACTGACACTTTATTAAATTTGGAAGATGCTGTTACTGTGTGTCAGGGTTCTTTAAAATTATATATATATATATATATATATATATATATATATATATATATATATATATATATATATATATATATATATATATATATGGCCAATCTGTATGTAAAATGTTTTCTACTTGTTATTCTTTTGTAATTTAAAAAAAATAATACTCAGGAGAAAATGATCATATGAATACAGTAGTTGGGACTTGACTATATCCTGAAGGTTTCCTCTGTATACCTCTCTGTCTGTGTCAGCTCTTCCAGGTCTGCCACTCTAGCCTCCAGAGATTGGAGTCATTCTCTAACAACCAGGAGCTTTACGCAGTGGGCGCTCACATACAATTTCTTATCAAATGGAAGATGTCAATCATATGGTACTTGGTGCAAAAGACTGGAAGGCCTCTATCTCACTGCTAGTCTGCTGTGCACATCTTAATATTGAGAGTTCTTTCTTAATATTGGTTGCTAAGAGAGTAGGGCTGTGTAAGTCAGAGTCCTTTAAATTTATATGGTGAAATTAATGTTAATTTGGTAACTACCTGCAAGGGGACAATTATTCTAATTGATAAAGGCTAAGTCACATCCTTGCATTAGATAAATCCCAGACTGATTATAAAATGAACTTATGGGTGGGTGGGAGGGAAAGAAAGACACTAAAAGAAATTACATACCTTTTCTAATATTTTTAATGAAGACAGACACACAAACTAAAAGAAATTACTTATCTTTTTTTTTTTTTTTTTTAAATCAAGGTACAAACATAAACTAAAAGAAATTACTACCTTTCCTAGCATTTAATCAAGGAATACATACTAAAAATTAATTTACCCCCAATTTCACCTCTTCACAAAATGTTAAGTTCCAATGTAACTTAGCAATCAATTCTTACCAATCCTCTTTAGCCACCAGAAGTATCTTTTTTCTCCTCAGGTTAAAGTTATCTGGGACCACGTTCCTGATAAACTTTATCTTTGCTCTTGGCTATGTCACATATAGACACAAATTTCTCCTTTTTGTTTAATCAAACTAAACTTAATCTTTTTTCTGGTGAAACCTACTAGAAACTGCTGTCACACCTTCCAGAACTATAATAAAAGGCTTATAACAATTCATGAAAAGTCTGTGAATAGAATTAAGTTTTTAACCACTTACAGAACTTCATTAGAGAATTTTCAGCTTTAAGGTTGTCCAGTAAGGAGCTCCATAATACGTGACCAGCCGCACAAAATAAGCGCTCCCTTGATTCACTTAATTTCACCTGTCTCATCGATGGAAAATATAATAAGCTTTGGGAAGATGAGCTCAATACACATAGAGGTTGGTAAATTTTTATCACCAAATTAAAACATCTTAATGCCAAACCATTCAGAGCCTTAAATACAAGCATTAGTACTTACTTGAAACTTTGTCCTACAGGCTTTCAGAAGTCAGAAGTATAGAGGATCAGGGTGATATGGTCATAAGCATGTGCACCTGAGACCAACCAAACAGCTGCATTTTGCATCGGTTACAATGCTCTAAGCCTAGATTTACGTAGATTAGGGTAAAAAGAATTACAATAATCCAAACAAGATATAACTAGGGTATATGCAATACAGGGTTCAAATCATCATTCAAATCGCTAGCTATAGATATTAACTTGAAGCCGTAAATAAACTGCTGAATTTATCTGAATCCCTAAATTCAGGGCTTGATATGAAATTAGGATCTGAAAAACATCAAAAGACAAATGGAATGGCAAATTGGTTAAATCATTCCATAAAAGCAGCATAATCTATTCTGTGACATCCACCCACCCACTAGTAGAAGTTAAATAATGAGAATCAATTGATAATGCATCAGCCTCAGTAATGGAAAAAGGCAGGTAAAACTAATTGTCATCAGCATATAGTTTGTACCGAATACCTAGCTTAGCCAGCAGCTGACATAGTGGGAACATATATATATATATATATATATATATATATATATCTGTCAGGGTAAGCAGCACCAACACACTCTGCCCTGCTTCCTTTGAGCTCTGGGTGGTCAGAAATGATTCAGGCCACAACCAGCTCTACTCTTCTTCTGCAGGGAAGCCAGAACTGATTTTCACTGCTGGCTCTGCAAATCCTTCCAGAGGACTGGAAGAAAGGTGGCAGAAAGCCATTCTGGGTTGTTCTGCCAGAAATAAAGCCCTGGGTGACACAAAAAGAAGTTGAACTAGTACTGGTTTGAAACTTGTTACTTTATGACTGGCACTGCTATTCATAAGTTTCAAACTTGTGCCAATCCAACCTCTTTTGTATTTGTTCTTTGCTCTACAGAGTCTGCTTGTTCTCCATAAAAAAAGAAGGGAAGGGGCCAGTTTAGGGAGCAGAATAGCTTTTCTCGGCTTTGTTCCATGCTAAACACCTTTCACCCTCTGCTCTACAGGCTACCTGAAGGGGAGGAGCTGGAACAGAACACCCCTGCTGCTCTGCCTCTTGTCTGAAAAGAATAGATGGAACTGTATTCTAGACCGTTCCCTCACAAATTAAGCCCTGGATACATATATATATATATATATATATATATATATATATATATATACATATACACACACAAGCCGTTGAGCCCGTTAAAACGGGCGAGATGTTTGATTGGCGAAGAACCAGCCCTGTTGCACCGGCTTCCTGCATTGTCTCTGCCACAGCATCGTTGCTCCTTTGGTGAGTCCTCCTTCTCCCCCCCCAGCATGGAGGCCATAATCTGTTGTAACTGGTTTGATTTGGCCGAGCTGTCCGGCATACCCGACACATTAATTCATCAATACAGATATGTGAGCTCTCTCGGCTGCGCATGCGCGGCACGTCGGTCAGAGCCACTCTCTACTGCACATTTGCGGCACATTGATCAGAGCCCATTTATCTACATTGAAAATATGTGTGTGTGTGTGTGTATATCTATATATAGTTTAATCAACACAAGACAGATCACTTCTTACTTGCACAAGATCCTCCCCAAATTTCAATATACAATCACATATGAAGATACATAAAAATTATTTTTATTCTCTTTTTTTATTTCTTCATAATACTTCACAAACACATTTAAAATCGCCACCACAAATTGGCCCTGCAAGAACTTTCTAAAACTCAACACACGCACGTGTTTAGAAAAAAATCGCCACTTCCTCAAATATTATTTCTCAAAACGTTTTTCCAATAGTAAGAATGTACCCATCACACCCCAAAAATCTCCCAAATGTCCATATTTTTTCAGCTGTATAATAGAGCTTCAAAGAATAGTCACTCCCACTCGTTTTCATAAATGTTTGTCCTCACGCAGCTGTCTAGCAGATCTTCACAGGCTGACAAATGGAGGCCTCAATGTTTCACCAGCCTACTGGCTTCATCAGGGGGAGTTAAACATTTTTGACATCTTTGAAAAAATAAACAAATTATACAACATAAGTTATTTTGTACATACACCCTCATAATCCCCACTTATTCTAGTCAAGACAGTGCAGCCTACTTACATCAGATATCACTTCCTTACGGGTAGGTGTTACTCATTGTCACAATCTCAAGTTTCTGAATTCTCTCCTTTTCATATTCACATTCTAAATTCTAGTTCACTGTCTCAAAAGAATTAAGAAACTTATCAAATCAACCCCTCAAAACATTAAAAGAGAAAGAAAGCCCATCACACAGAGCTTACCAATTCTTATTTCTCAAAAAACGCCTTCACAAAATTGTGGCGCCATTTCAGGCTGCTTCAATACGTCAACGGCCAATTTGTGGTGGTGATTTTAAATATGTGCTTGTGAAGTAAAGAAGAAATAAAAAAGAGAATAAAAATAATTTGTATGTATCCTCATATGTGACTGTATATATGTATAATCCATGGAATTTACTCATATACGTGCACTTTATGTGCATAAATGGCTTTCGGAAATTGCTCTGATAGTAGTTATTTTTATGTGAGATCCTCCTTTGAAAATTCACCTGTATTGTTGCAATTTTCAAAAGCCATTTACCCAAATTAAGTACATTTAACCCAGGTAAAACCTATTAATAATTCAATAGCATATATTGTAGCATTTTTCAAAAGCCCACTTACACAAGTAAAGTGCATTGACACATTTAAAACCCAGTTTAAAACGTTGTAAATACTTTTAAAACCAGGCCCAACATCTGTAATGTCCAATTTTTTTCAAGTGGTCTAGTAACAATTCATGGTTCAGCATATTCAATTTAGAAGACACATCAAATAAAATCAATAAACAACTGTAATCATGGTCAAAACTGTGGCAGAACACATTAAAACTTGATAAAAGAAGATTCTCTATATTATGGGCTTTAGAAAAGCCAAATTAGAAATCATCAAGCAGACTCTGTTCATCAATAAAATTATGCAATTGTTTTAAAACAAATGTTTCAATAACTTTAGCTACAAATGGCAAAGTGGAAATTGGTCCATAATTACTAAGATCTCCAGAATTATTTTTCTTAAGCATGGGTCGTACAGCTGCAACTTTAAAGGAAGGTGGCTCTTTCCCTTCAGAGAGGCATTCAATAACTTAGAAATGTAATAACAAAGATCATTATTAAACAATACATTTGAGTACACACTCATAGAGGAATAAATATCATTCAAATTAATAATAATTTGAAAAATCTTATTGTCAGAAACCAAATCAAAACCTTCTCAGAGCCATTCCTCAGGGTAGAAGTCATCATAATTAATAAGAACATTAGAGAAATTTGCTACCAAAGCTACAATCTTATGATTGACACCGTAAATCATAATATCCTCATCAACACCCTCATTAGTATAGGAATCTCAGGTACTGCTCTTTCTTGGATTAAGTCCTTCCTCCAAAACCGTACCTACACAGTCCTCACTGACAACTTTACATCCCCCCCTGTCAATCTCGACTGTGGCGTTCCTCAAGGTTCCTCCCTTTCCTCCACCTTATTTAACATTTACATGCTCCCCCTTACAAACCTCCTCTCCAACCTTGGTATTACACACTTCATCTACGCGGATGATGTGCAAATCCTCATCCCCTTCACAAACTCTGTACTCATCGCAATCCAAAAATGGAACACTATTCTCACCTCCATAAACCAGCTCCTCACTGACATGCACCTAGCCCTCAACCCACAAAAAACCGAACTCCTCCTCATCTCCTCTAAACATGCATCCATACCCATTCCCTCCACTCTCCATTCCCCCAATTTGCTTTCTAACACAAGAAACCTTGGTATCATACTTGATAACCAACTTACCTTCAAACCATACATCAAATCCATCCTTAGCAGTTGCTATTTCAAACTTCAAACCCTCAAAAAACTCAAACCCCTTCTCTACTTCTCTGACTTCCGTACTGTACTCCAATCCTTAATTTTCTCTAAAATTGACTACTGTAACTCTCTCCTTCTTGGACTCCCTGCCACCCACATCAAACCTCTCCAACTCCTTCAAAACGCTACCGCTCGTATCCTCACTAATGTAAAAAAAAAAGACCACATTACCCCCACCCTCATTGATCTCCACTGGCTTCCCATTCACTCACGAATTATTTACAAGACGCTTACCCTCATCCACAAAAGCATCACCAACGAGCATTACAACTGGCTAAACCCACCTTTCCTTCCTCGTACCTCCACTAGACCTACCCGTTCATCACTCCAAGCAACCCTTATTCCTCCTCCCATAAAATCCACAAGACTTATTTCCACCACCAATAGAGCCCTTTCCCTTGCAGGCCCCTCCCTTTGGAATTCAATGCCTCTTCACCTACGCACAGAAACCTCCACCCCCACTTTCAAAAAGAATCTCAAAACCTGGCTCTTCCTCCAAGCATACCCCCATTCCTTTTCACCACCTACTAACACTCTCACCCAACCCTCATCTCTCACCAATACCCCCCTAAAATCCTTTAATCCCCTCCAGGATCCACACCCTACACTTAACCCCCTTTCCCTCTAAGAACTTCAAACACTTCATTCAACCCTTACTTTAAAATAATGTGTCTGTTTTATCTGCACTTATATAACTCCATATATAACCAGTGTACATACCATCTGCTCCTCAAATCCATGTATATATCTTATCCTTATGTATCTGTTCTCTCCCTCCCCCACCCCCCCTTGTTGTATCTATCCCTCCTTCCCCAAGTTATTTAGTTATCTGCTTTGTTACTGTGTTACATATTGTTCTTTGTAAAGGCCTCGCCTATATATTCCTTGTTATAAGTTACTTGTAAACCGGCACAATGTGCAAACGGTTGCCGGTATATAAAATAAAATAAATAAAAATAAAAAAAAATAAAAAAATAAAAAATGATGGAAAAGGTGTGCTGATTTTTCACAGTTATCAACAGAAACCTCAATAATTTTCATAGACTTCTGGTCAACCTGACCATGTGAAATAATTCTCAGGGTCGGCTTACGGATGCACTCATATGAGAAAAAATAATTTCCTCTGTGCATTCTCAATAGCAGACCTATATAAGGCTAACACTTGTAAGCATGTTTCTGAATTTCCGGGATATTTCATTTTTCACCAGACACATTCAGCTTTTCTTAGTTGGCGCTTAATCATCCTAAGCTCTCTATTGTACCAAGGAGCATTATTTCATCTTCAGGAGGCAATACATTTAATGGGATCAAGGACCCGAAGTGCTTGTGCACCATAGATTGCCAGCCAGGCAGTAACATTCATCAAACTAACATTATTTAAAATGCTTTTGAATATGATCTCTACATGTTTTCTGTTCATAACTCATGTTTTATGCATGCCAAGTATGTCTTTGTGCACACATTTTTGGGTTAGCATGCTTTTTTTTTTTTTAAATTCATGATGCATTTATAGCTTACTGCATGAACAACGAAGATGTATGCTGACGTTTAGCACACAATTCTATTCATGTCTTATTACACTGGATCCGATAGGGTCATTTTCAAAGGAAAATACAAATGCAACCCCCTATAAAGTGAATTTTAAAAGCCCGATGTATGCCAAAACTGGAAGATAGGTGAATATGCCAGGTTAGTGCATGCTGAGCGGATTTCAAAAGCTGCCCAAGTACGTGTGTGGCTTCTGCTGCACACACAAATGAAAAGTTCCAAAAAAGAGGCAGGGCGTGGGCATGGTCTGGGTGGGGCATGGGCGTTCATGGATTTCAATTTCAAATTAGCTCGCAAATAATTACGTGCACACGCGTTCACCGGGGTCCTCTACTGCATAACTTTACTTCAGAGGAAGTGGTGAAGACCAGAACTGTGAAAGACTTCAAAGGGGCGTGGGATAAACACTGTGGATCCATAAAGTCAAGAGGCCGCCAATGAAGAGTGGGTGACTCACCAGAATGATGGCTATTGACACAATACCCTTATTCAATAAACATACACATGGTTACTGTGACTCCTACATCGCTCTAAGCTTCAACAGCAAGAGGTAATGGAAAAAAGGATTTGCACTCACAAAGAGGGGAGTAGCTGGCTTGTTACGGCGGTTACTACCCCAAACCAAATATGCCTGATACTTCACTTTCAATGCATATACAGCATAGCTCTCTGCTTCAATGACAGGGGAGAAGAATAACTGATACTTCACACATCCAGCAGAGCTCTCTGCTACAACGGCAAGGGAGAAGAAAAAGGGTTCACACTCAAAAAGCGGGGAGTAGCTGGCTTGTTATGGCTGTTACTACCCCAAACCAAATATGCCTGATACTTCACTTTCAATGCATATACAGCATAGCTCTCTGCTTCAATGACAGGGGAGAAGAATAACTGATACTTCACAGTTCCAGCAGAGCTCTCTGCTACAACGGCAAGGGAGAAGAAAAAGGGTTCACACTCAAAAAGCGGGGAGTAGCTGGCTTGTTACGGCGGTTACTACCCCAAACCAAATGTGCCTGATACTTCACTTTCCATGCATATCCAGCATGGTTCTCTGCTTCATCGGCATGGGAGAAAGACTGATACATCACGCATTTCCAGCATAGCTCTCTGCTTCAACAGCAGGGGAAAAAAAAAACCAAAAACAAAAAACTGATGCTTCACGCATATCCTGCATAGCTTCAACGACAGGGGTGAAGAAAAAAAGGATTCGCAATCACAAAGCGAGGAGTAGCTGGCTTGTTACGGCGGTTACTACCCCAAACCAAATGTGCCTGATACTTCACTTTCAATGCATATCCAGCATGGCTCTCTGCTTCAACGGAAGGGGAGAAGAAAAAAAACCAACAAGGGCTGTACAACATAGTCTAGGTAAAACAAATAAGCATGGGTGTAGCTTGCTTATCGCGGCGGTTACTGCCCCTACTACCCCTAACTAATCAAGCTAGTTATTTCACTTGGATGCAGCTCCATCACTGCTCTCTACATTAATGGTGGGGGTGGAAGGGGAATAGAACCAAGAGCTAAGAGAAACAGATAAGAATGAGAGAAAAAATGTGTGAGGCTTGCTGGGCAGACTGGATGGGCCATTCGGTCTTCTTCTGCCGTCATTTCTATGTTTCTATGTTTCTATGTTTCTATGTTTCTAGTATGGAGGATAAAAAGATCGGCGGGGTTTTAAATGGCAGGGCTAACAAGGGAGAAGGAAGGCTAGTAAACCAGCGGGGTTGAGAAATCCTATCCCTTACCTGGGGGATATGGGAACAAATTGGGATAACTGGTAATGGCATCGGCATGCATGTCTATTAAAATCCCCCGGCTTACACAGTAGAAGCAGCATTTGCATGCAAAGGCATGCGTCCACTTAAAATTGTGCGCACACGTGCGTGCAGTCAGGCTATTTTATAACATGCGTGCCTATACGCGCATGTTATAAAATGGCCAGTCCCTAGGTGCAGGCTGACAAACGTCCATTCATGTGCACTTGTGCACCTGTTTAAAAGTTACTGTCCCTGCTAACAATTTTTAAACGCCCAAATACCCATGTTAAGTGCACTTAAGGTGGGTAAAACCTATTGTCCATTGAATAGCATATAATGTTAACTGTTACAATTCATGCTATTGAATTTATTTGTCAATACGTTTTACCTGAATTAAATGCATTTAACATGGGTAAATGGTTGTTTGAAAATTATTATAATAGAACATTACTTTTTACAGTTTCCTTTGAAAATGACCCCGTATGTGTCAGAGCCTGTAGAGAAGTCTAGCCATACCAAGAGAACCATAGTTCCACTGAAGTCACCTAAGTAGTTCATTCTCATTAGGGATGTGAATCGTTTTAGGACGATTAAAATTATCGTCCGATAATTTTAATATCGTCTTAAACCGTTATGGAACACAATACAATACAGATTCTAACGATTTATCGTTATAAATCGTTAGAATCGTGAGCCGGCACACTAAAACCCCCTAAAACCCACCCCCGACCCTTTAAATTAAATCCCCCACCCTCCCGAACCCCCCCCAAATAACTTAAATAAACTGCGGGTCCAGCGGCGGTCCGGAACGGCAGCGGTCCGGAACGGGCTCCTGCTCCTGCATCTTGTCGTCTTCAGCCGGCGCCATTTTCCAAAATGGCGCCGAAAAATGGCGGCGGCCATAGACGAAAAAGATTGGACGGCAGGAGGTCCTTCCGGACCCCCGCTGGACTTTTGGCAAGTCTCGTGGGGGTCAGGAGGCCCCCCACAAGCTGGCCAAAAGTTCCTGGAGGTCCAGCGGGGTCAGGGAGCGATTTCCCGCCGCGAATCGTTTTCGTACGGAAAATGGCGCCGGCAGGAGATCGACTGCAGGAGGTCGTTCAGCGAGGCGCCGGAACCCTCGCTGAACGACCTCCTGCAGTCGATCTCCTGCCGGCGCCATTTTCCGTACGAAAACGATTCGCGGCGGGAAATCGCTCCCTGACCTCCGCTGGACCTCCAGGAACTTTTGGCCAGCTTGTGGGGGGCCTCCTGACCCCCACGAGACTTGCCAAAAGTCCAGCGGGGGTCCGGAAGGACCTCCTGCCGTCCAATCTTTTTCGTCTATGGCCGCCGCCATTTTTCGGCGCCATTTTGGAAAATGGCGCCGGCTGAAGACGACAAGATGCAGGAGCAGGAGCCCGTTCCGGACCGCTGCCGTTCCGGACCGCCGCTGGACCCGCAGGTTATTTAAGTTATTTGGGGGGGGGTTCGGGAGGGTGGGGGATTTAATTTAAAGGGTCGGGGTGGGTTTTAGGGGGTTTTAATGTGCCGGTTTTTCGATTTTTCGATTTTTCGATTTTTTAACGATTTTTCACGATTTTCACGATATTTTACCCCCCCAAACGGCAACAATACGATTCCCTCCCCCTCCCAGCCGAAATCGATCGTTAAGACGATCGAGGACACGATTCACATCCCTAATTCTCATTTCTCTCAAGATCTCTGATCCCACTGCAGGGACACACTGTCACCTCTTTGGATGTCATCAGTCTTGCACTTACACTGAGACTCTCTGCAAGCCATTGTAGTGGGGGATAATTAGAGTATCCATACTTCAGGTAGTTTACGAGTTTAAATGAGGAGAGTTAATAATGTCATCCAATGGACACACCGGGGTAAAAAGCACTTCTTGGCAGCCAGCTCAGAAATGGCACCTGACCTCTGAAAATAAGGAACAGGAGGAATATTTCTCACTTTACCCTTCATTATACCCATATTCAAGTAGAAAAAAAAGGATAAAAAGCAAAAAAAACCCCACAAGAACAGTCAAAGGTGGCCTGAATCACATCTACTCAAAATTGCTTGAAGGTGGCTGCTCAATTTTACCATCTTGATTTTTTTTTTGCTTTTGAAAAAGCATCTCATTTATGCCAAAGCTTAATTTTCTTCAATACTAGGGTAGAAAAAATAGTCACATAAAAGTTGTGCAAGCAATAGGTTTTGTAATAAGTGCTATCAAACATTGGCCAATAATGCTAAATTTTACAAAAAGGCAAATGTTCTTATACTTTATGTAAGTGTTTAATACAGGTTGTTGTTGTTTTTTTGTCAGTGAAATTATTTCAATTTTGAACATTCCAGAAAATTAAATTCTTGAACAAAATATGTGTCCTGCATTTGACCAAAAACGGAATCTTTTCCTTAGCATATTAACAATGTTCTCCACATTTGCAAAGTACTTTAGCCATGAAAGAATTTCATGCACTCTGTAAATCAACAAAAGGATAGAATATTAAAATGTCTAAAATGTCTATAATATAAGCTAACACTGCCATCTAACTCCCATGCAATCACCCGCATTCTTTAACTACTGCTTTCATATGCATGTCAAGGCCTATTTAGTATAACAAATTTCCATTCCTGAACAGATGCTTTCAGCTGGGACTATTATAGTGTACTGCAGTAGTATGAAGACAATGCCTGAACAATGGAACATTTATTTTACAATACAGAGGCAGCACACCATTTGACGGTGAATAACATAATTCAGGTCTTTGCTGTTTGATCATTCTTTTACAGATATGGCCACATCTGTATTACAGAAACTGTAACAGAGAAACAGATAAGGTGTTGGCAGATAAGGGACACTTAGTTCACTCAGGCTGTGAAGTTGTGTCTGTTGAATATGATATCAAGGCAAACACTGGATATCAGGTACATACTTTAACTGAAAAATGACCTGCTTCTGATAAATGAACAATTCAATGGTGAAAAGCCATTGACAATGACTACGGGTAAGATATTAATTTTTGAGAGGGAATATTTTAGATTTAGAGCACCAAGACTTGTCTTTATGTTTATTTTCTGTACTTTTACTTTGATCCCTGTTCATACAATCATAAAAAAAAGAAACCAGTTATGCTATACTGCGGAGTGGCTAGGTCACATTTTTAGAATATCCACAATGAATGTGCTTCAGATAGATTTGCATGCTCTGCCTGAAATGTATGCAAATCTATTGCACGCATATTCATTGTGGATATCCTGAAAACCTGACCTGTCTGTGGCTCTCAAGAACTGGAGTTAACCACCCCTGCTATACAGCATCAGATTTTAAGGTGATGTTTCAAAACATTACGTATGTAAAAAATGATTATATATTCACATAAGTAGCCTCAACTCATGTATTCCATATTTTCTAAAAGTAGAAAATACGAGCTTATATACACGTTTGTGGGCACATATATGTGTGTAAAATGGGGGCGATCCAGGGGCGTTTAGGGATGGGACCAACACTAGCGCAAGTAAGTTGCTATTTTAAAAGACACGCGTGATTTTCCAACATGTATTTTTACACCTGCTAATTATCTGGCGTTAGTGATGTTAATCGTGTTTATTGTGTAGAACTGACTGGGTGGGAGATCTGGGTGAACTAGGGGGAGTGCAGGCTAAAGAACCAAGAGGGTCTCAATGAACTGGAAAAGAACTGGGTGAAGTGGTAGACTAATTTTATAATACAGGCTTATGTGATGTGCGTAAGTTTATAAAATACTATGGTAAAACTACACGTGACCACATTCATGAATATTTGCCTCCACGCACAGTTGCTTGAAACTTATTCTATTTTTTCTTTTTATTTATTTTAAATAAAAGCTCTCTCAACACATTTCTCAAGTACAAATCTCTATGTAGTGTCTCAATAGCTACAGGATAATATAAGATAATTCACATGGTTATAAAGTGCTGGGCCCTGAAAGCTTAGGAATTTATTTATCCAATATATATTTGACAAGAGCGGTAACTTTCAAACCAGTTCACGGGTGAACACTTGCACACATACATCGGCCTTTGCCCAGGGACACGGCCATTTTATAATATACGTGCATATATGTGTGCATGTTATAAAATAGCCTGGCCGTGCACACATATGCACCGAATTTTAAGTGGGCATGCACATCTGTGCACAAATCCCATGTATACTGGGGATTTTAAAAGAGGCGTGCGCTGACACTAGTCCCAGTTTTAACAGTTCATTCCCAGTTCACCCAGTTAAGAGATAGGTCCTCCCCCACCCCCCGGTTTGATAGCCTTCACTTCCCCAGTTATCCCCAACCCTTTAAACCCCACAGATCTGCCTAATTTAACTTACATGGCATCTATTGGAGAACTAAAGTTTCTCGGCAGAGACCTTGGTGCTTCTCTGGTCACATCAGTATTTACATGTACTTCTCTGGTTCACACTGCGTAATGTCCACGTTCTGCCCAGATCATGCCCACGCTCCACCCCTTTTTTGAAAACCTTTGAGATATGCACGCTGTGGGAGATACATGCGTCTCTGGGTGGCTTTTTTAATCCACTTGGTGTGTGTGAGCCAGCCCGACGTGCATACATCCTCTAACTGATGCATGTGGTGGGTTTTTAAAATTCACCTTTTAAGGAGCCCAATTGTATAACAGTACACTTAGAAGTGAAGTCCAAATCTCTGTAAGTACTTTGTACATATAACTGCTTTGAAAATTAGCAAGACTGTGTGTACTTTTGCATGGCATAGGGGTGCACATTTAAATCAGTTAGGGATCAGGTATAAATGTTCACATGGACATTTACATGCAGACTTTTGAAAATTGAAAGAAAATTATTTCCCTAGCTCAACTCCACCCTCCAGGAACAACTCTTTGCAGTATGCAGAAAAAGAAACGTGAGAGTTTGCTTCTGCACATTCTGACTTTTAAGGCACAACCCCTGGAGTATTTTCAAAAAGCTATGTAGGCACATAAATACTTTTGAAAATTATCCCTATAAGGGAAATATTAGGAGATCATATTTTGGGGATGAATATCTTTGCCTGAATAAATTATATTTGAAAATTCATGATAGTCACTGTGGGTTTTGCTAAAAATATATGAGTATTGACCTCCATTCACATTCCATTGTTGGCTTCTTGTGAAAATAATACAAAATTCCCAGAATCATGCAAAACTCTAAAATATATGTGCATATTTTTGCATCTGCTCTGGAGGAGATATAAATATATGTACACAATAAGGGGCTGTTGCAATTCAGTGCGCTCAGCCGAGCTCACTGTATAACCTGCAGTTGGATGTGGATTGTATAGGTGCTAACTAATCCCCTTATGCAATAAGGATTAGCGCCTCTACAACGTGCCATCCAACGCAGACTGAATCCAATAGCGCTCATCACATGCAAATGCATGGAATGAGGTTATTAGGTATTCACTCCCGATGCAAAAAAAAAAAAATGTGAGTCTAGGATACATATTTAGTGATCAGAAATGAATGCCTGCCTGTAGCAGGCGTTAATAGCTGAGCACTCCTAAAACTAGTACAGAAAAGCGGAAAAAACTGCTTTTCTGTACTGCCTCCTACTTAATATCTTTGCAATATTAAGTAGGAGGAAAAACAAAACTAAATAAAGTTAAAAAAAAAACGCCAGCAGTCGGGTGCAGGTAACGGACGCTCAAATTGACAAGCGTCCGTTTCCTGAACCCCCTGGCTGGCCGGCTGTACGGCATTTAGGGAAACTGACACTGATAAACTTGGCATCGGTTTCCTAACTGGCGGATGGCTGACACCGATCGGGTTCTTGTTAGCAAGGAGGCACTAGGGTTCCATTAAGAAAGTGGGCTTTGACTGTTCAGCGCCCACTTTCTGTGCATATTTATTTCATCGGCCCCTCTGTCTGCAAGGTTTATGAGCCCAGCCTAAATTTCAAAGTGGACTTGCCTATGCATACTTTCTATTCAAAGACTTTAGCTCTACAGACACTTTTATAAACAGGCTTTCTGATTTAAAGTGGTTATACATTGTAAATTTAGGTTTTTGTTTTTCCAACTAATTAGGAATTCCTTGGGGTACCAAAAATCAGAGTTAATCAGTGATTTTGTGGCACAGGTCCTATTGTTGGGTACCTTTTCTGGTTGAATCAAATATGAACAGCATGGAAAAGGCAGAAAAATAAAGCGGAGGATCCAGGATAAGTAAAGAAGGGGTTAAGAGAGTACCAGAGGAAGTGGTGTTTTTTTCCAGTGTTTGATAAACAGCTATTTTATTTTATTTTATTATATTTTTGCATCAGGGTTTTATATTGGGCTTTATTACTTAACATCTAAAATCAAAAGCCCTAATTATAAATTGTAACTCATAAAATATATTATCTATCCACAAATATTACAACATTTACAACTTCTAAATTCATACCAGTATTGCTGACTGAATTTTCCATTATCGATTCAGTGTCCAAATTAAACATGATCTCCATTATGAAAATGTATTTTTTAATTCAAATATCAATATAAAAAACATCAAAGATACACATTCTAAAGTACTGCAATCCACTCTTGGGTCATAGGCTGATCAGTCAAATTTCCTATTTCCAAACTGATTTTTGAAGTTTGTGGCTTGACCTTCAAAAGACTGTTCTACAATGCTTCTTGTGTTTTTTCCTCTTTCCCCTTCATGCTTTCCACTATTAAATTGTACAATCACTGAACCTCTTCTCTTCTGCATATCTAAAAAGTAACTTGATTGCTTTTATCTTCTGTAGATGTACCTGATGTGCTGCGAGGCTTTTTAATGAAGGGTTTTTGGATTTCCAATTGTTCAGCAAATTTTCTTTCTCTTTCTGTGCTGTCCTAATCAATAAATCCTCTAACAATCATAATCTTCTTTATCCATGAAACATTTTTCTTTATTAGACAAGATCTGATTGCAATTTAGCAATGCTATTTTTGAGTTTCTCATCTGGTACTGTAAAAGTAGGGGAACTGTCAAAAGTTCATAAAAGTGATGATATTCTGCAATCTGCTTCTTCATTGCCTCATGTGTTTGTATTTTGTATCTCATAACATTGTTTTCTTTTTCTTTTTAATAAGTATTTTATGCTCTTAAATGAATGATATCTTAATCATTCTCAGTCTTCTGGAAATCCACTGAAATTGAATACACTCCTTTATTGTTTTAATACATTTTCAGACCTTTAATTCTCTCTCTATGAACCTCTCCAAGTAAAAAAAAAAAATAGGGAGAAAGAACCAGGATGGTGGTGTAACCAATTTTAGAATATGGTTCTCTGCTTAACTGAAATTGTTTCTTTGGAATTACCTGTTAGCTGCCTCCTTAATCATGCTGAGATAGAGGAAGAGTATAGGAAGTTCTATGCTAGTGGGCTCTTGGGCCGAGGGGGAGTTGACACTGCTTGTGAGGAGGAGCCCCACAGGTCCCCACTATCAGTAGGCGAGGCTAAAGAGGATCAGAGACTCCACTGGAGCCTCACCACTACCAGCCCATGTTCCCCTTAGGTTGAGCCCTTGGGTGCCGGTGCTGGCTGGACTTACGTGGGATCTCTGAAGCGATGGAAGTCCTGGAGAAGGAGAGGTGCTGGAGAATAGGGCAAGTCCGAGAACATGCAGCAGAGTGAGGGAGCCGGTCCTAGGCGAGGCAGGCAGCATCTCTCATGGTCGGGCTCCAGGGGATCAGGGCACACAACATATCTCATGTTCAGTGTCTGGGCTGGCAGGCCATGGCTGAAGGCAGTGCCATGTGTCAGCAGTGGCTTCCCGCTGTTGCCAAGGAACCTCGGCCCAATCCCACCATGGAGTAGTGTTGAGTAAGGGAAGCTAGTCGTGGGACTCCATGGTCAGCAAGTGCAACGGTATCCCCTCCTCTAAGCCTCCCTCTTGAGGGTTTCGGCTTACTGGGGTGAGAGGCATGGAACAGCTTGATCAGATACTTGTCCAATATGTTGGAGGCCAGCTTCCAGGTGTTCTCCTCCAGGCTGTATCCTTCCCAAAAGAGCAGGTACTCCTATCTTCAGCCATGTCTTCTCATATCAAGTATGCCATGCACCTGGTATGTAGTGTCACTCTCAGAGGCAATCTTATGAGGTTAAGGTATCTTCCAAGAGGGCCAGAAGAGTACCAGGGGTTTTAGGAGAAAGACATGGAAGGAGTTATGAATCTTTAAGGACCAGAGCTGGTAGACAGAGCTGGTAGATCACAGGACCCAATTGGGTGAGCACTGGGAATGGACCAATATATTGTGGAATCAGCTGCATGGATGGAAGTTTGAGCTTGATATATTGTGTACTGAGCCAAACCTTCTCCCTGGGCTTAAATTACGGAGCTGGTTTACGGTGAGCATCGGCGAATCTCTTGGCTTTACGGCCTGATTCTTGATGCATTTGCTGAGTATGACTCCAGAGTTGATGCAGTTCTTGGATCATCAACTGAGCCGCAGGCAAAGGAATGGTCAGCGGTAGCAGCAGAGGAGGAAGTGGCTGCCTTCCATAGATGATCTGAAAGGGTGAGGATCCAGTAGCAGAACAAGGAAATGAGTTATAGGAAAACTCTGCCCAGAGAAGCAGTGTCGCCTAGTCATCTTGATGGGAGTTGACATAGGTTCACAAGAAACTTTTCAATGTTCAATTTGTCCTTTCAGCCTGGCTGTTTGCTTGAGGATGATACACTGTAGATAAGTCTAGAGTAATATTGAACTTCTCACAGAGAGCCTTCCAATATCTTGCAATAAGTTGAGGACCATGGTCTGAGACAATATGTTTGGGTAGCCCATGGAGGTGAAACACCTGCTGAACAAAGAGTTGGGCTAACTGAGGAGCCGAAGGGAGACCAAGCAAGGCTATGAAATGAAACATCTTTGGGAAGCGGTCAACTACAACCCAGATGACCATGTTGCCTTTTGGGGGCTGGCAACATCTGTAACAGCCCCCAAAGTCAATTCACCAGAGGTTTCTGCTGCACACAGGTAGGACATTAGTCCATATATGCCTGAACATCCCTCTGCATATTGAGCTACCAGTAAAATTGCTGGAGAAATGCAAGGGTCCAGGTTAGTCCAGGGTGACCTGCAATGTTGGAATCGTGAGACCAGATTAACACTTTGCCAAGGGATTTACATGGAATGACCATCTTCCCTGGAGGGACAGTCATGGTGGTTGTGAGAAGAACCTGTGCCAGTTCTATAATATGCCAGGCAGGTTCAACGGTATCCTTAGAGACAAAGTATCAGGAAAGGGCTTCTGCTCGAATTTTTTTTGCGGCAGGTATATACCTGAGTTCGAAGTCAAAGCAGGTAAAAAAGAGAGCCCAATGGGCTTGTTGCGGGTTCAAATGCTGGGCTTGGTGGAGATATTCAAGATTCTTATGGCCTGTGTAGATTTATTTATGTATTTATTTAATAATTTTTAATTTTACCGAATTTTTCATGCAAACATATCAAACCGGTTTACAGTAGCTAACAAATATTCATTTAAAAATATTTGCATTTCCAAAAAGAGAAAAGGAAGTAAATACATAGTTTCATAATATAAATAAAATAAAATATTAAACTAAATAGTAAACTAAATAATCATAATATTTAAACTGTTAGAGAGGCAGTATAGTGAGAGCAGAGATAATAAATTCAAAAATATACATTACCTTGATTTATAGTCAATAGACTGAAATCATTAAGTTAGCAGATCCTGGAAGGCTTGTTTGAATAGCCATGTTTTAATGCCCTTTTTAAATAATTTAATATCTGTAATATGGTGCTGAGCTCCCTCTAACTACTGGTGCCACTCCTCCAAGGCGAGTTTAATGGCCAACTCCTTGTCACCAATTCCGTAATTCTGCTCACTGGGGAAAATTTCTTTGAAAAGAAGGAGCATGGATATATGGTTCCCAAGGACGAGTATTGGCTCAAGATGGCCCCTATACCCTCGGAGGAGAACCTAAGGGGAAAGGGCGCTATGGATCAGGATGCCAGAGACAAGGTTCCTGGAGAGATTGGTCTTGAAAGGCCATTTCTGCCTTGGGAAGCCACAGTTTAGAGTTAGCCCCTTTTCAAGTCAGAGCTGTGAGCAGGTGTTATTGTTTGTAAGGTTTTGGGTGGACCCTTGGACACTGTGGCAGCTGACCATGCCCACGGTGGGGAAGTCCCGTGAGGGGCCACAGGTCAGGCTCAGCTTTGGGACACACAACACAGAGTTATATCTTTTATTAAACAGAGTTGAGAAGCCACCAGAGGTGGAAGTAGTGAGTAGAGATGAAGCCCGGCTGGGCTTAGGGTTCTTCAGGATACTGGAACAGCGATTCTCTCTATGGCTGTGCTGTAGTGGAGAAAACTGAGATAGTGAGTACAGTGGGGCATACACAGAGTTCTGGTATAGAGCCTCGTTGGTAAAGTTACTCACACAGTGGTCTCTCCCGGAAGTTAACACAGAAGCTGGAATAGAGACAGGCCCTCGAGGAGCGAGTACCTGGTTCCAGGAAACAGCTCTGAGGAAATAAAGTTGGTAACTCACTAATAATGTAGGCAGCAGTTTCTTCCAAGCAGAAGCGATAAGTTCAGGCAGCGAGTCAGGGAACATGGGCCCTCGAGGAGCGAGTACCGGTTCCTGGTAGCGACCTGAAAGAAATAAGAGAGGCCCCTGAGGAGCGGGTACCCCATTAGGATAAAGTCCAAAAGTTGGAGAGGCAAAGTAGCTAGGTATGGAGAGTGAATCCCATCCATAATGAATCCCTTGCTAACTCGATTAGCTAGCAAACAGTGTAGGCTTTTGTATCCGGGATGCATGACGTCATCACAGGGGGACGCCCCTGAGGTTCGCGCCAAAGAGAGAATAAGAAGCAGGGCTGCATGGCGCATGCACCCTATGGTACCTGGACAACATGGTGGGATGCAGCGCCTGAGTCGGACCGAGGATGCTGGAGAGGACAGCAGGCAGACGCCGTGGCAGCCAGACGTCCATCAACCACGGAAGAGTCGCAAAAAAGGAAAGGTGGGTGGAGTGGAGACATCGGGCAGTGATAGTTGTAACAGCATGGCCACCAGCTTGAAACAGTTATTAATGAAAGTACAGTAATAAATGGAGAAGACAAGGAACCTCTACAGGGCCTGTAGGTCAGTAGGTTGTGGCCAATCCCAAATACACTTGAGCTTCTCTGGGTCCACTTGGAAGCCTCGCTTGGAGACAATGTATCCTAAGAATGGCAGACTTTCTTTCTCCAGTTTGGCAAACAACCTATTATCCCAAAGACGTTGGAGAACTCGAGAGATGTCTCGGCAATGGGTATGTAGGTGTTTGGAGAATACCAAGATTTTGTCGAGGTATACGACCATGCAATCATAGAGCAGGCCCCTGAAAAGTCCATCCATCATATTTTGGAAGACGGCTGCTGCATTGCAGAATCCAAATGCATGACTATCTATTTGTAATGGCCATCTATGATGTTAAAGGCCATCTTCCATTTGTCAACTTGTCGTATCTGAATTAAATTATAATTGCCCCGGAGATCCAACTTGGAGAACACTCTTGCCCTTGTAACTGGTCAGAGAGCTCTGAAATGAGAGATAAGGAATAGCGGTCTTTCCGGGTAATGCCATTGAAACCACAATAATCTATACATGGCTGGAGGGACCCATCCTTCTTGGCCACTGAAAAAAATCCTGCCCCTGCAAAGGAGGTAGAGCACCAAATAAAGCCCTTGCTCAGGTTTTCCTGTATGTATTCGGACATGCCCGGGTCTCAGGTAGTGATAAAGGGTAGACTCTACCCTGCAGAGGCTCGGTACCAGGTAGGAGGTTGATGGCACAATCATACTTGTGGTGGGGAGGCATAGTGTCCACTCCCTTTTTGGAGAAGACATCAGTGAAGGGAGAATATTGTGACGGGAAGACAGCAGGAACAAGAAAAGTCAAGAGACATTGCTGAGTAGTAACCTACTCCAAACAGGTTGTGTGACAGCCTGGACCCTATCGGGACAGCTGCAGAGAGACCCAATTGAATTGAGGGGAGTGTTGCTGGAGCCAGGGCAAACTAAGGACCATGGGATGGATGGCTTTGCTGATGATATGGAATGTCAGGTATTCCACATGGAGGGAACCCGTATGAAACTTCAGGGGAACTGTGGTATGAGTAATTCTTTTGGGGAAAGGATCACCGTGGAAGGAGGAGAGGACCAACGGAACTGGTGAGTGGAGAGTGGAGAGTAGGAATTTGGAGATGTTCCACAAGAGCCTTCATCATGAAGTTGCCTCCTGCTCCGGAGTCCACTAGGAGAAGAGTAGGGAAATCCTGATTGTCCACCGAGAGCATCAGGGGAAGAGTTAGTGGGGGAACGGCTGTGGTCAATCCGCCACTGAGACCTAGGCCCAAGGGTATAACAGCCTTACTGGACAGTGGGCTATTAAGTGGCCTGCTTTGCCACAGTAGAGACAGAGTCTGGCCTGATGGCATCGGAGACACTTCTCCAGGGCCAGCCTACCACAGCCCAATTGCATCAGTTCCTTCGCTGTGGTTCCAGTGGAAGAGGGGACTTCTGTCAGCAAAGAGGGGTGCCAGGAGTGATGGACAGTAGCCGGGTATCTCCTGGAAACTTGCAATTCCTGGTTTCACTTTTAGAGTCGACAGTCTATCCTGCCGGCAAGGCCTATTAGAGTGTCCAGTGAGGGAGAAGCTCATGAGCTGCCAGCTTAATTCGGGCCACAAAGCCATCCAAAAAGATAGAATAAAGACAGTCCTCACCCCAGTGGAGTTCCGAGGCCAAGGCCTGGAATTTGAAGGCCTGGAATTTGAAGACATAAATGGTGAGGGAACTAGCGCCCTGGCAGATATGAAGGAGATCCGAGCCAGAGGCTGTCTGTCAACTTAAATCATCAAAGACTGTCCAGAAGAGGTCCAAGAAACCCGGAAGGAGTAAGATGGGATCCGACTGCTCCAAAAAAGGAGAGGCCCATGCTCAAGCTTTGTGATCAAAGAGAGACAGAGGATGTATGTGGTCTTAGTGGCATCATCTGGAAACAGTGCAGATTGAAGGCAGAAATCATGTTGCATTGATTCAGGAAGCACCAGCAGAGTTAGGGATCCCAGGAGTAGTGGGGAGGAGCTGTAAGCGGTATGATGGGGCATGTGGTTGGTACAGGGACTGTATAACCTGGAGCATGAGGAATTGGTGATCCTGCCGAGAGTCAAGACAAGTGCTAAGGTGTTCCATAGATGCTGCCAGTGCTTCCAAGACCTTCTGTTGCTCCAGAATCTTCTGGGCCAAGCCCAGAATAGCATGTAGGGCGGACGCCTCCGCTGGGTCCATGGCCTTGGCAAACTGTTACGTTAGTGGACCCTTGAGCCGAGAGGGAGTTGACACTGTCCTCGCCATCAGTAGGTGAGACTGAAGAGGAGCAGAGACCCCGCTGGAGCTTCAACACCACCAGCTCACATGCCCCTTAGGTTGAGACTGGCTGAACATATGTGGGATCTCTGAAGCGATGGAAGTCCTGGAAAAGGAGAGATGCTGGGAGTAAGCCAAGTCTAAGAACAGGCAGCGGAGTGAGGAAGCAGGTCCCAGGTGAGGGTCAAGGCAGGCAGCATCTCTCGTGATCATGTTTCAGGCAAGGGTCAAGGCAAGTGGCATATCTCATGCTCAGGCTCTAGGTGAGGGTCAAGGCAGGTGGCGTATCTCATGGTCAGTGTCCGGTACGAGGTCAAAGCTGAGGTAATCTAAGAGAATGAGGGAGGAGACAAGGAACTCAGGAATTTAGGCAGCAACAGAAGCTAGGAGACCTGTCGCCAAGCAAATTCCAGCCGAGGGATGACGTCATCTGAGAGGGCCAGCAGCACTTCCTGCCACGGGCCCTTTAAATGACCAAGGTGAGCGCATGCACCTAGAGGGAGGTCCCTCACCGAAGGAGATCAGCAGTGTCCCAGCCACAGAGAGAGGAGGGCCCGCAGCGTTGGTGGAGCTCGCATCGGGCTGGCGGGCCGCAGCCAAAGGCAGAGCTGTGTGTCAGCAGCATCTTCCCGCTGTTGCCATGGAACCTGGGCCTGATCCCGCCATGAAGCAGTGTCGGGTAAGGATAGCCAGTCATGGGCCTCCATGGCCAGCAAGCACAACAGAGAGGCTCTATTTGTCCAAGTCCTCCACTTATCTCCTGGTTTAACAATCTAAGTTCCTGGATTTTTAGAATCCAGGAACTTACTGCTCTTTTTGTAAAAGGAACACTCAAACAAGTGGAGAATGAGACATAATTGAGCCCTTTTGATTGTTTGCCTCCACTGCCAGAGAGGTGCTTCCAAAGTCTGATGGTGGAGATGGGAGATTATGTCAGCACTGCAGACACTGGGGAAGTGGCTGAGGTTCAGCATCTGCCTCAAGCAACAGCTTTGGCAGATATTGAGGGAGAAAGTTTGCTAGCCATATGCTCGAAAGTAAGTGGGTAATGTAGAGAAGAGGAGAGGATGATAATGTTCTTAGGATCTACTGGTGCCAGCAGTTAGCAGGCTCAGTCTTCAGCTTGTCAAGATCCCAATGGTTGGACACTCTGTTATTTGTGTTGGCAAGACTAGATGCTTCCTTAATATACCGTTCATAGAAACATAGAAACATAGAAATGACGGCAGAAGAAGACCAACCGGCCCATCCAGTCTGCCCAGCAAGCCACGCAGTTTATCCATTTCCCCCCCCCCCCTCCTTTTTCTCCCTCCCACCCGTCACTGTTGGCTTCCAGCACCCTCTGGCCCCAACTCCCTTCCACCCCTCCACCAATGCAGAGAGCAGCGCTGTATCCGCATCCAAGTGAACATCCAGCTCAATCAGGGGTAGCAACCACCGCAACAAGCAGGCCACACCACTGCCCCATACTCTTACCCACCCCTGCTTTGTTTGTTTGTTTGTTTTGGTTTTTTTTTTTTTTGGAGATGGCAGCCCTCTGTTCTTCTGATATAATTTCCTTGTCACAAATTATGAAACTATTGGCCCATATCTCTGAGAATTCTGTTAAGGAACATGTGCAAAGAATAGAGGCTTTAGAAAAAGACTCCATGGAGATTAGATCTGTAAATGTTGCTCCTTTTCAAAATAAAACCAATATACTATACATTGGAAAACAGAGCAAAAGAAAAAGTATGCTAGACATCTAAACCTTTACCTTTTACATTTTCTAAAACTGCTGGGCATGATACCGGAAAACATTTTCAAAAAGTATTCTGTGGAGGTCCTGTATATTTTTTATGAGACCATCCCTCCTGTGAGTAAGAGTTTCTTTCTCTTCGTTTGAAGGGAAGTAGGAATCAGAGTGAAGAAAAGGGGGTGGCTCAACTTACCATGGATAGACTGGACCTCATGGCAGTTTATTATTGACGCATCTTGGAAGAACAGGCTAGGGCCACTTTCGAGGTCTCCTTTCTGTTTGAACAAGACCTACGTAAGATGAATTATGGCACTGTGCCTTTACTTTCATAATGTTTGAATTCTGGAGAAAGAATTTGAATCGCTCCAAATTTGGCAAAAATTATGCAGGAGAGAAGAAAATATTTTTTGGCAATTCATCTGGAGACTTGTGCTCTTGAAATATCCTTTTTCTTTTGCTATTGAAAAAGTGAGGTGAAAGACTCGGGTGTAAATTATATTTTCTTTGTCCCAGATCAGCTGATATTTTTCCTAGAAGCTAAAAAGCTTACTAGTTCTACTTCAGTAGCAGATTAAAGTGTTAATGGCTGAATAACAATATTTGAATAATATTTCCATTTCTTTATATTATAAAAGTGTATTCTCAAAGGCTTACATGTGGGAAAAAGGCCATATCGGTATGATTGTGACCTGATTGTGTGTAATGAATATTTTAAAAAGGGGCCACATACATGTGTATGTGTGCATGAGTAAAAGTACACACACAAAAAAGGGGCATGTTAGGGGCATGTCGGGGTGTGGGTTTGCACGTACATGCATAATGACATATTTTGAAAACGACATACACATGAACATCTTCCAACTTATGCATGTGCATTTACTACTGCTAATTTACTTTCATTTTGATTTTTGGCTTGGCATTTGACAGGTTGGCTTGTCCGGGTAAGCAGACACAGGAACAGGCTAGGAGGTGGGATAGAGTAAATCAAGGAGAGATTGGGACCTATGGGGAAAAACTGGGACACACCTGGGTCATACAGGGGGATCACTGAGACACACACAGGGTCATATGGGAAGGAGGGGAGAGTGAGATACCTGGGATAGACAGGGTCAACTGGTGGGGTGGGATTGAGTGTAAAGTGTTACGCTTGGGCTCCGGTCAGGAGGCGTGAACAACACCCAGCAGGGTGGCTCCAGGTGGAGAGAGACAGGAAGCTAAAAACAGTGTCTGGTTCCAGGCTGGGTCAAGGCAGGCAGCAATAAGCAGTGTCTAGTTCAGGCTGGGTCAGAGCAGGCGGCAAGGAGCAGAGTCTAAGTTCAGGCTGGGTCAGGGCAGGCGGCAATGAGCAGAGTCTAAGTTCAGGCTGGGTCAGGGCAGGCGGCAATGAGCAGAGTCTAAGTTCAGGCTGGGTCAGGGCACAGTAAGCAGGGCAAGGCAGGTCAGAAGGCCCGTAGGCCACACACACACAGAAGGCCCGTAGGCCACACACCATAAGCGGGGCAAGGCAGGTCAGAAGGCCCGTAGGCTCCACACACACAGACAGAAGGCCCGTAGGCCACACACCATAAGCAGAGCAGGGCAGGTCAGAAGGCCCGTAGGCCAGGTGAGAACAACGAGGAAGGAGGCCCGAAGGCCGCGCAAGGCAAGGCAAGGAAAGGCCCGAAGGCCGCGCAGGGCAAGGCAAGGAAAGGCCCGAAGGCTGCGCAGGGCTAGAGCAGGGAGCCCAGGTGAGCTCGAAGCCGAAGCACCGAGGCAACTGTCAGGCAGGGTTATAAGGACACACCCAGAGCACAGAGTGGACAGATAAGATGGACTGGGCCTGTCCGGAAAGCCAGCACTAGAGGGACCCCTGGTGGTAAGGCGGTTGCACTGCAGCCAAAACTGTAACAGTACCCCCTCCTCAAGGCCTCCCCCTCCTCCTGGGTCCCATCTTAGCAGGGGGTACTCAAAGATGAGATCTGGCCCATCCGAGGGCAACAACAGCTGGAGCCATTCAACAGGCTCAGATGGCTGAGTTAGAAAGTCTGTTAGTGGTACCGGTTTGAGCCCCTCCAGGGGTGGCAGCAGGACTGGTTTAGCAGGCTCTTCTCGGGGTAGTGCAGCAGGTTCGGGCCCCTCTCGGGGTGAAACAGCAGGCTGGAACACCTCTCCGGGCATTGTAGCAGGCTTGGCCCCCTCTTGGGGCGAGGCAGCAGGCTTGGCCCCCTCTTGGGGCGAGGCAGCAGGCTTGGGCCCCTCTTGGGGCGAGGCAGCAGGCTTGGTCCCCTCTTGGGGCGAGGCAGCAGGCTTGGCCCCCTCTTGGGGCGAGGCAGCAGGCTTGGTCCCCTCCTGGGGTGATGCAGCAGGCTTGGCCCCCTCTTGGGGCGATGCAGCAGGCTTGGCCCCCTCTTGGGGCGATGCAGCAGGCTTGGCCCCCTCTTGGGGCGAGGCAGCAGGCTTGGTCCCCTCTTGGGGCGAGGCAGCAGGCTTGGCCCCCTCTTGGGGCGAGGCAGCAGGCTTGGCCCCCTCTTGGGGCGATGCAGCAGGCTTGGCCCCCTCCTGGGGTGATGCAGCAGGCTTGACCCCCTCCTGGGGTGATGCAGCAGGCTTGACCCCCTCTTGGGGCGATGCAGCAGGCTTGACCCCCTCTTGGGGCGATGCAGCAGGCTTGGCCCCCTCCTGGGGTGATGCAGCAGGCTTGGCCCCCTCTTGGGGCGATGCAGCAGGCTTGGCCCCCTCTTGGGGCGATGCAGCAGGCTTGGCCCCCTCTTGGAGTGATGCAGCAGGCTTGGCCCCCTCTTGGGGTGATGTAGCAGGCTTGGCCCCCTCTTGGGGCGATGCAGCAGGCTTGGCCCCCTCCTGGGGCGAGGCAGCAGGCTTGGCCCCCTCTTGGGGCGAGGCAGCAGGCTTGGCCCCCTCTTGGGGCGAGGCAGCAGGCTTGGCCCCCTCTTGGGGTGATGCAGCAGTCTTGGCCCCCTCCTGGGGCGATGAAACAGGCTCAGATGGCAGAGCAGCAAGGTTTGAAGCAGTGCACATAGAAGACTCAAGTAGCACTGCTGTGGGCTTGATACCTCGAGCCACACTCTGAGGCTCCTTATTTTGTTTCTGGAGGAGCAGTTTAGAGAAGGCACAGGCAGTTCTAGGACGTCTAGGGAATGTGCTCGTTAGTGTCTCAACAGCAGCTGTGGGCAGCAGAGCCCTGCTAGAGTTAATCAACTCTCTCCGTTTGAGAGAAACCTGTTCCTGAGGCTCTAGCACTGGTGTCACAGAAGCCTTCTTGGCCAGGTAAGTCCTGGGTTTTTCTATCCACAAACTGCCAGCAAAAATGTCTGTTTTAGTTGAGCCAGAAACAGAATACTGGTTAGGAGAGCTGATAGCTTTTTTTAATGGCACAGCTGGTCCTAGAGCCGAACACCGGGGGCAGGGTTTGCCTGGTGGTAACAAACATGGAAGACAGGAGCATTTCCACCACCCTGGTTTAGGAGCCAGACAGTTCAAACATTCCTGATAGACAGAGACATTTTTCTTGTTGTAATTATTGCATGACCAGTGTTCCTGACCAACAAGTTCACAGGCTAGACAGTTCTGATAGCTTGGATAATTCAAAGTCTGACAGGAATTGCAGGTATAAAACTTTAAAGAAGGAGGCATCTTGAATTAGTGAAAAAGTTGACTCACCGGCAGGACACAGACCATCTCTTCCCCTGGAAATTTGATGGCTTTGGCATACTGTTACGCTTGGGCTCCGGTCAGGAGGCGTGAACACCACCCAGCAGGGTGGCTCCAGGTGGAGAGAGACAGGTAGCTAAAAACAGTGTCTGGTTCCAGGCTGGGTCAAGGCAGGCAGCAATAAGCAGTGTCTAGTTCAGGCTGGGTCAGAGCAGGCGGCAAGGAGCAGAGTCTAAGTTCAGGCTGGGTCAGGGCAGGCGGCAATGAGCAGAGTCTAAGTTCAGGCTGGGTCAGGGCAGGCGGCAATGAGCAGAGTCTAAGTTCAGGCTGGGTCAGGACAGGCGGCAATGAGCAGAGTCTAAGTTCAGGCTGGGTCAGGACAGGCGGCAATGAGCAGAGTCTAAGTTCAGGCTGGGTCAGGGCAGGCGGCAATGAGCAGAGTCTAAGTTCAGGCTGGGTCAGGGCACAGTAAGCAGGGCAAGGCAGGTCAGAAGGCCCATAGGCCACACACACACAGAAGGCCCGTAGGCCACACACCATAAGCGGGGCAAGGCAGGTCAGAAGGCCCGTAGGCCACACACACACAGAAGGCCCGTAGGCCACACACCATAAGCGGGGCAAGGCAGGTCAGAAGGCCCGTAGGCTCCACACACACAGACAGAAGGCCCGTAGGCCACACACCATAAGCAGAGCAGGGCAGGTCAGAAGGCCCGTAGGCCAGGTGAGAACAACGATGAAGGAGGCCCGAAGGCCGCGCAAGGCTAGAGCAGGGAGCCCAGGTGAGCTCGATGCCGAAGCACCGAGGCAACTGTCAGGCAGGGTTATAAGGACACACCCAGAGCACAGAGTGGACAGATAAGATGGACTGGGCCTGTCCGGAAAGCCAGCACTAGAGGGACCCCTGGTGGTGAGGCGGTTGCACTGCAGCCAAAACTGTAACATAAAGCTAGACTAGACCATACATCTTCAGGTGCTATCCAAACTCTGATGACTGCCAGAAATAAGATTTGTGTAATGCTCCTAAGGGATTACTGGGGGAGTAGAGGTGGGTGAAGGGCAAGGTAATTCTAACATTAAGGAGTCCATGATTGCTCAGAGAGTCCTCAAATAGCACATTATCCTTCATGTATTGCAGACCACTGGGCAAAGTTGTACTTCTGTAGGCAGATCAACATTGAAAGATGGGTTTTCTTCCATGGGTATAAAGGTGGGCAAGTTTACTTGGTGGTAAAAAATGGAGGAGGGCCTGGATGTTGAATTAAATGCAGACTGTATGTCCCTCTACCCTGTAAGCACTATCCTCCCTTACAATTTGAGTTAAGTTCTGAGTTAACTCTACGTTATCTTCATTCTAAGTTATCCTGAATTCATCTCCCTGTTATATGTAACTTTCTCATGTTTCGCACGTTTTTCCCTTGTTTGATGTAAACTGGTGTGATAAGACTTTTGTCCTGAATATCGGTATAGTAAAAAGAAGTAAGTAAAGTAAATAAATAAATGAAGGAATTACCAGATGGAACCAGGGAGCCATTCGAAGGAAAGCTGGGCAGTGGGCACTACATGAGAAGAGAGACTGTGTGAGCTGGGAAAAGCTTTGTAGTATTGCTACTCATAGTTCAGATACCTGTTGTTATCCACACAGGACTTCATCTCTGCAGAAAAAGAAATGTGTATCTTGTTTTCTTTCTCATCTGAATATTATGGTACATTGAAGAGCTTAAGTAGCAGCAGCCAGCTTCAGATTACTTTAGCTCTTACTCATTACCTGTATTTGACACTTCTTCAATATTGTTAAATGTACAGTACTGGAAAGGGGAACTCCATGTGTGCCCTGGTCTCCCCGTGCATTGCTATTGCTATTAGGGAAGCATACCAGATTTTTCTATCCATTGAATATACCTGTGATAGTGGCAGAGCCGCATCCCTTTGAATAGAAAAAATGGTTTTGCCCTTTATGATGCCAAGATCACCCAATTTTGCTTATATTTGCATCACATAAACCTTAAGGGAAACCTTAAGGAAACAGATGAGGAGCTATCCCAAACCTTCATTCACGCCAGCCTCGCCTTCACTGCTATGCAGGTGATCCCCTCTCTCATCATGCACACTCTATAGTAGGACCACCTCCTCAAATCCCAAATAGCCACTTTCTCACCCTCTGTTACTTCAGTGTCTCCCCTCTAATTACTGCCTGTTCCTCTGTCTTCTCCTGCTCTCCACTTTCTTCCCCCCTTTTAGACCTTTTCATTGTGTCCATCACATCCTTTCTATCCCAAGACCTCTCATAACTCAACTTTTGCCTCTGTAATCTCTTTCATTTCAGCCCTCAAATATTCCCTCCTCAATCTCATCTCCCATCCTATAGCTGTTACCTTTTACCTCCCCTCCAACCCTTCTCTTACACCCCCCCCCCCCCACTTGGTTCCCAATGAACCCTCTCACTTATGCAGTTCTTCTCACCTATGCAGCTATTCTTTCATATCCCTTCCTGCATCATCCACTGCTGATATAACTCTCAAACCATTTTAGCCTATGATCCATCTCTTCAAATAACCTCTTCTATAAAAAAAAAACAAAACAAAAAACAACTTCCTCACCCTGGGCAGCTGCAAGATTCCTCTTTAGGCCCAGGACCAAAGATGCATAACACTTGTTGAGAAGGGATGGCAGGCAAAATTTTCAACTTATTTGTATAATATCAGGCGGCTATGTAGTGGGTGAAGAGAGAGTAACCATGGCAATCTCCAGCAGTCCTAGCACACTGAACCTCCCACTCCCTTCATGGGTGGTCATAAGTCTGGCAATAATCTGCAAGGGCCTGCAGCATTAGTACTTGAAATCAGTATCAGTCCATTGATCCGGTGCAAGGTCATAGTCTCTGCAGTGACCACGGCTTCCTAGTAACACTGAAACTCATGCAAGGGCCTGTGAGTATATACTGACTCACAGAACACATGCTGATTTTGAATAGTAATGTTACTATTGTATTCTGACACCTGAGGATCAGGGTCCCCCCTCCCCATACACACACCCACACCCCAGTGACTCCTGTAGGTGTTGTAACCCATCGTTTGGAAAGCCCAGAGCTAAGAAGTCAATGTTGACAAAACTTGCTGCAGTATTGTTTCCAATATAGTAAATTCATTCAGGGGAAGTAGATGTATACAGTACACCCTGTTAAACAAAAGGTACATGCTGGCAGCTATAAGGTTACCTGAGTGAAGGAATGAGAATAATGAACGGATCTGTATGGACCTGTGGGTGACTTAGTGGTTGAAAAAGGGTGTCCTAAATGGGCCATAACTGGCAGTGGAAAAGGACCAACACATGCATCTAACAAAAAAGAGACACACACAGTAATGAATATAAACATTTATCAAAAAAGATAACGTTCAATATTCAAACTATTTATAATTGTAACTTACATATGAGGGGAAAGGAGATCTCTAAGGTAGTAAGTATTTTACTTAACATAAATAAAAGGGCCAGGGACCCCAGGAGGCTCAGTTTTGAGAGGCCTAGGGGTCTAGTGACAGCTGTGGTCACCACATACAGATGAGAAGAGCACCTGTGATGGACTCTTGAGCCTCAAGAAGCCACTCCAGTACTTTCACCACCCTCCTGAAATCATCTTACAAGCCACAGTATTCCTCCTATATCCCCTCCACAGCTCCCCTATGGCATTTAGATTCCACTCTTGCACTGGTGTGGGTGCTCCAGCACCAAGGGCAGTTTCTGCTGCCAAGGAGAGCTGCAGAGTTTCTGGAAGAGGGAATCCAGTGATCTGCAAGACTTCTTTGTGAAGCAGGGGCAGGAAAGGCTCAGGTTTCTGGGCCCAAAAGGGGAAATGGCCATGACACTGTCTTGAAAAGTCAGTCTCCTCTTTGGTTATGCTTACATTGGATATGCATTCCACATGCTTTTTACAAGATCAGTGGGTGTTTGCATGTGAAACAACTGTTTCTAGTTTCGAGACTGAATTTCTTTGGTTAAAGATATCACTGGGGAACAAAATTTTCGTTGAGTTAGATGTGACACTTGTTTTTGACTAACTTTTGACATCTGAATCCAAAAATAACCCCAGTTTTTCTCTATCACATCAACTTTTTAAGGTACAGGATACCCTCCCTTTGTCCCAAAAATCATACAAAATGTACATACAAAGGAAATAAAAGAAAAAATTACCTGAATATACTGTTTATTTAGAGTTATTTTATTCATACAAAGGCTATATATTGTTACTGTAAGTCAAATTGTGTACAAGTAGTAAAGTTCTGCTACCAAACATACATATTAAGGTAAAAATTTACGCTTATAGGGGCGGATTTTAAAAGCCCTGCTCGCGTAAATCCGCCCGGATTTACGCGAGCAGGGCCTTGCGCGCCAGCGCGCCTATTTTCCATAGGCCTGCCGGCGCGCACAGAGCCCCAGGACTCGCGTAAGTCCTGGGGTTTTTTGTCGGGGCGTGTCGGGGCGTGTCGGGGCGGGGCCGATCGACGCAGCGTTTTGGGGGCAGGGCGTGGCGTTTCAGGGGTGGGACCGGAGGCGTGGTTTTGGCCCGGGGCGGTCCGGGGGCGTAAATCCCTGGACAAAGGTAGGGGGGGTTTAGATAGGGCCAGGGGGGTGGGTTAGGTAGAGGAAGGGAGATAGGGCCGGGGGGGTGGGTTAGGTAGAGGAAGGGAGGGGAAGGTGAGGAGAAGGTGAAAGAGAGTTCCCTCCGAGGCCGCTCCGATTTCGGAGCGGCCTCGGAGGGAACGGAGGCAGGCTGCGCGGCTTGGCGCGCGCCGGCTGCCCAAAATCGGCAGCCTTGCGCGCGCCGATCCTGGATTTTAGCAGATACGCGTAGCCGCGCGTATCTACTAAAATCCAGCGTACTTTTGTTTGCGACTGATGCGCCAACAAAAGTACGCGAACGCGCATTTTTTAAAAATCTACCCCATAGCTTTTCCGGCAGTGTTCAGTCTGTGGACAATCTCGCCTGATGCTCCAACAATAGTCAGCCATCATATGTACATCCCATCTACCCTGATACTGTGCTTCCATGACCTTCAAATCTTGGTGGAATCGTTCACCTTGCTCATCACTGACTGCACCAAGGTTTTTCGGGAAGTCAGCAAGATGGCAATGTAGAAAATGCACCTTGATGCTCATGTTGCAACAAAGCATTTTGAAGCTCTCCAAGAGTTTCTGGACAATTTTGGTGTAATTCTGTGCTCATGTATTTCCAAGAAAGTCATTGACAAGGTTTTTGAATGACAACCAAGCATTCTTTTGGAGTTCTGACATTGTCCTGATGAAATATTCATGTTTAATGAGCTGCCGAATCTGTGGACTGTCAAACATACACGCACTTTGCGATAACCAGCCTATTACCATAAAACATGCCCCTTTTCATATCGCATGCAATATTTAGTGCATTTTGATAAATCCAGGCCTAAGATAAGAGAAAAAAACTTGATGTGATAGAAGAAAACTAACTGCAGTTTTGAAATCAGCATGACAAAGTCTAAAACAGCTGAAAAATCAAACTCAACAGGAATTATGTTAAAAATTGTCCCCCAGTGTATTCAAGCAAAACCAGTAGTAGACCCTATTTTGGTTTCTCGCAAAATTGAAGGTTTGGAGAATGTCTCAAAGAATTTGAATTTGAGTACCTTGAACTTTCCCCAGACTCTGTTAATTTCTCCATTAGAGATGTTCAAATTATATATGAAAGATGTTTTGCTTATTTAGAAGACTGCCTATCCTTCTGTTTAAAAAATGTTTTACTTACTATCAAAAAAGAAAAGTCTGGATAGAACTCAGCAAGATGCTTCTTTGAACCTAATTGCCTTTTTGGATAATTTGACTTCAAAATTTCATAATAGAACTACTCAGTTAATTTCTTTTGTGTTTTTACAAGATCGTGATAATATTCTTCATCTTTTTTTTGTCATTGTGATACCCTATTTCAGGGGGAGAAGATTTGGATTTTTCTGGATTTAGCTAGGGCAACCCAACAGCATAGGAAAAATGTTCCTTTACTGAGACCTGAAGTATTAGCATTAGGAGCTACATGTACCATTAGATTTCCATGAAAATGTGTTGTAGTTCTAAATGCTGTAAAGTATGTTGGGTTTTTTTACCCTGGGAACTACTGGACCTCATTGATGCTCTGCATCTCCTTAACCTGCTCAAAATGTTCTTATAGTGGGCAGCGATTCCATTGGATGCTGTATTCTGTTAACTTTTTCCTTTGAATTATAGGGTCAATTTTTCTATGACCCTTCCCCCCTACCCTCCCCCCCCCATTTATATTTGTATACCATGAGAATGATTTATATTTCATTTTTCTTATAAATATTATTTCTCTTTTTTTTTAAATTATTTTAGCAATGTATTCTCAGTTTTTTTTGTCAAATATGTATATATTTGATATGGTGATAACTTCAATAAAAATAAAGTTAAAACAAATGAAACAAAATGGAAAATAAAAACAATATGTTATTTGTCACTGACATTTCCTAGTTTTTCAAATGACAGCACATCCCTAATGGTTTCTGTGTAGTCTCACTCACAGGTTTATCTAGTCAAGAAAGCCATCATAGCCGCTAGAATCCTAACAAATACCAACAGAAGAGATCACATCACGCCCATCCTCAAAAATTTACACTGGCTACCACTAAGCTTTAGAATCCAACACAAGTCCCTCACCATCATTCACAAAACCATTCACAACCAGATCTCCATCGACCTTCAATTCCCACTCAGACTCCACACCTCATCAAGAACCATCAGAGAAGCTTACAAAGGATCTCTGCACGCCCCACCAACCAAATCCACCCTTCATTCAGCCACTAGAGAACGGGCCTTCTCGAAGGCAGGGCCAGCCATCTGGAATGCTATTCCCCCTGATCTCAGACAAGAACCCTGCCTGTTGACATTCAGGAAAAAAATCAAGACCTGGCTGTTTCAACAAGCCTTCCCTTAACACAGGCCCATCTCAGCTATAATCTTATACCAATGCCTGCCAGTCAAAGCACTCCATTACCGACACTGTATATGTAGATCTGTTATTGTTATAGTTACCAAATTACCTTCTGCTACTGGCTTCTCTTCTCCCCAGTTTCAGTACCCTTGTTTTAATGTAACTTTTGCCTTTTCTGCTATGTTAATGTTATTGTTATAACCCCCCTGTTCACTGTAAACCAATATGATATGATCTGTATCATGAATGTTGGTATAAAAAAGCACTAAATAAATAAATAAAAATAAATTAATGTTGAAATTATAGAATGGTTTCTTACAGCAACAGTTGTTTACTTACAAGATAGGTCAAAATATTAAAGACTTCAATCTCCATTCATTTTTTTTCCATTAATATTGAAGTGAATACATTAACACAAATAGGATATTTTGCCTGTGAAGTTTGTACACTTTTTTTCACAGTCATACAGTGAAGGAATTCTACCATTTCCTCCATTCTGCAACACTGGGTTCAAAGGTTTTCTCTCCTGTGTTATGACAGGCCATGTACTATACATTTTGCTGCCCATATCTTTTGATATACATAGGTAAGTCAAAGAGGATATTACAAACTAAAATCAGTTAACATCAAAATTGTTTCAAACACAAAAAGATGGTGGCTCTTGTAATAAAGCATTGTATGGAGAAGGGGCATTCCTTTGAAGAGCTACAGTTTTCAGTTTTGGAAACATCGCTCACTAGAGTACATAAAAGTGATCATAATTTATTGCTCTTACAGCAGGTACAGTGATGGAGCTTCAGTTTAGATATGGTGCTGCCCCATGGCCTGAACGAAGAAACTGTATGCTCTGTGTTTCAGTAAATTACAAGAGAGGAGTATTGTGGAAGTAATTAATAGCTTTAATGAGATAATTAGCTCCTGATTGGACAAAGATTTTTGACAGCTAACCAGTAGTCTACTCCTGAATAGGATGAATATGATTGGAAGAAATATGGTGAAGGGTAAAGTACTGGCCCTTTTTACAATGTGATATCAACCAGATCTGTGAAAGGAGTAGAGATCAAGTAGTGTTCATATTGAATGTAATAAGATAACTCAAAATTGCCATCACATTCTGCTGTTTAATGGTCCTTGACAAGAGAAAGAAATATCAGAGAGTTATCCAAAGCAGGCATGGATAACTGACGAAGCACCAGTGTTGCCAGGTCATCGAAGTGCGATGCAGATTGTGGCATTGATCATTGTCTTTTGAGCTACATCACAGTGTGTTTTTAGCATTTGAGAGTGTGCCCTAAGGCATGGTGTCTGGTATTGTTTGCAAAAAGACAGTCTGTTTGAGATAAAGAGCAAAAAAAAAAAAATTGGGTTCAAAATAAATGTGAGAAATTCTAGAGTCCTATGATTATATCCTCTGTATATGTTTGATTTATGAAGGTCAAAGTTACATGATACCTCTTACAATTAGAAGAACTCTATTGGTAATGAAATGAGCACATGTTTATAGTTTTCACCTAAATCCAAAAATATACAAATGGGTTTATCTCAAAATTGTCTCCACTGTCTGTAAATTTAATCATAAGATGCTGAAACTGAAGTATATTTTTCCCCTAATTACATTTCACAAGCACAGATTGGCTGTCTTGCATCTGGAGAAAAGAAAAGAAATCTCACCTTATTCTTCCAGTAGTTAGATTTTAAAAAGTGTAAAGATAGGTATATAATGTAAAATACAACACAAATTTCCATTTTAGATTACTGCAGCCAAGTAAAAAAGGAACAGCTGGCATACTCTCAAAAGCCTTGTGTCATCGTGTTTCTCTGAAATATATGAATGAGCTTGAAATGCGACAAAATTAATCAGGAGCTTCAAAGACAGCAGGTGCAGGACTGCAAGAAGCATGACAATCACTGAAAAATTGTCAGGTTTCTTAAAGTAAAGAAAAATATTGATTCTTCAAATTATTACCTAAAGAAAAATATTGTGGCAGTAGGCTTGGAAAGTGGGAGATTCAAGGTTAAAAATAATCATTCTGAAGGAGTTTTGGATTTAACAATGTTAATTCAATGAAGAATGATAGCTGACCTGCTCTCCTAAAGCAGTAGAGATGTGCATTCGTTTTTTCTGAATTGGAAAATTTCAACAAAATTGTCCAATTCGGCATGTTTCGGGGGGGCCCGAAAAACGATCGGGATTTTCCCATTTTTCCATGAAAATTTGTTTTTTTGATTAGTGCGTGCTAACGGGAGCACTAACTCCCGTTAGCGCGCACTAACAAAAACTAATAAAAAGTAACAAAAAATAACAAAATCTAACGGTTTTGTTAGTGCGCGCTAACGGGGAGTTAGCGTGCACTAACTCAAAAAACGATTTTTCGCGAAAAAAACCCCCGAACCGCAAAAAAATGACATTTCCTGCGGCGGCCAAAAAACGAAGAACCACACGATCACAAAAAATGATTCACATCTCTATAAAGCAGTGCTCTTTGCTGCCTAAGATTTGCATCACCATCTTGCAGGGGTGGTTCCATAATGCATCATAATGGCCACTTCCATAATGCAGCCATAATGGCCACTTCAGGTGGCAAAATTTTGGAGTGGCAAAAAGTGCCCTCCAAAATGCTCAGTGGCCACCTCCCTCTGCCTCCTGATACATATTTAGCTAAACATCAGTGGGGTTCCAACCCCCTGCCAGTGAATGAAATAGAAGAAGACCTTGTGCATATCTGGAAATTATCCCTCCAATCCAACTCGGCAGCACATCTGCTAGCTAGACTGAAGGAACTGTTTAGAGTACCTGAATGTAATCCACTTTGAAGTGCTGAAAAAAGTGTGAAAAGCAGAATATAAATCTAGATTTAAAAAAAAAAAAAAAAAGTCTATGGTGGAGCTACACTATGAGAAATTGCATGAGCACTTCCCCTTTCCCTCCTGCAGCAAGAACCCATTCAGATTTCAGACTTCTGCCTGTGGAACGAAATTAAAGGCCACCGGCACCTCCCCTCCCTCTTGTGGTGCAAAATTAAAGGCTGCCAGCACCTCTCCTCCCCCCCCCCCCCCCCGAAAATGCGAAATTAAAGGCCACCGGCACCTCTCCTCCCTCCTGTGGTGTGCATACTAGGTTACAGACATATAGTAGGCCAGATTTACATGGAATGATGAAACCTTATAGACACAAGTATTGTAATGCTGAAAGGAAGAAATGCTACTTACTTTCTCAGGGATAAGAAAATATATTCATGCTGATATTTATAGTAATACCTCTCAAGCCAGTCCTTAGGGGACACCTAGGCAGTTAGATTTGCAGGATACCCCAAAAGAACATGCATGAGACATTCTGACATGCACTGCTGCCATTTTCTTCAAATCTATAGCATGCATGAAAACCTGCCTGCCTTGGTGGGCCTCAATGACTGTCTTGAGAAGCACTGACTTATAGAATAGCAAGTCATTTACATGGCATTTAGAAGGCATGGATTAGGACCAGTTGCAGGGTTCTTCGTGCTCCACAAGAATATTCCCACTAGTTGCACTCACAGTAAGAAGATTAGTGGCCTTGGATATCATGGCCCTTCATGAAGGCTATAGCCTGAGGTATACTTTAGATGCAAGTGCCATCACACTACTTCTATGGCCATTAATGGGTTGCCAAGAGCTGCTACTCAAATGACATAGTAGTAGCATACATTGTAACACACTAGTATGGAGGTCATTACCAGCTAAAGAGCACACTCAATGCTCTCCTACTATTGCTTTCCTATAGATTGAAGATCTGAAGAAGAAGGTCCAGTGGCTGCGCCTCCAGAAGAGGAGGTGGCTAGATCAGATGTGTACTCGGCAGGATGGGGCTGGTGGTAAATAATTCTTTGAGCCAACTAGAAACTGTCCCATAAAAAGAAAATGTATCTGTGTACCTGTGACTGGACATCATTCTCACACATGCTGATGAAGAGGGTGAAATGAAAGATGCAGGGGAGGAGGAATCACCAGCCCCAGCCCCAGCCCCTGCACAAGCAGCAGCCACTGCTGAGGGGGGGGGGGGGGGGGGGGGGGAGAGCAGGATGCTCCTCTCCCACTCCAGTCACCACCAAGGGAAGAGGCGATGGAAATGGAGCCACCCCTCACAGAAGAAGCACACCCCGGGTCCACAGTTGGTCCCGACCCATTCCCATTCCGGTAGGGCCTTTTCCCCTGTTTTTTTTCCAGGTAGTTAGGGATATAGAGACCCAGACTGGCCAGCCTTTGCTGGCTGAGGTAGGCATGCATGGCCCTCTGCTTCGTCTGCTATCTCCCCCCTTTAGCTCAGCAGTCAAGAGGATCATTGGTGGGAGCAAATGCAGCTGATGAGCCTCTCACAAGATGGGATTTCCATGCTTTTCTGATGGGGATGGTGGCGGAGCAGAGCTTTGCATGCCTACTAAAGGAGGTTTCTCGGGATGCTGGATACCCACTTATGGGTCTTACAACTCCTGGGAACAGTTTATTTCACCTTAAAGAAATGTGCCAGTGGTCAAGGAGGGAGAGCCATCTGTAAAGTGAAGAGGCATGCAGGTGTGAGATGCATCTGCACTGAAGAAAGTTATGGAGCACAATCACCATCTCTACATACAGCAGCGATGAGTGACAATATTGATATTCACCTGAAAAAATAAAACATTAAATACATTTGCATTGCAAACTTAACACATTCCTGCATAGCCTGGGGACCCAGAAAGCATGCCACCACTTAAAACTTGGAATGCAGCTACTCATGTATAGAGAAGGGATGAGTGAAATTGAATGATGGGACAGGCAATGGTGGAGACAGGAGGGAGGAAGAGACATCTGCAAAGATATTGTTGTGCTGTGATGGGAGAAAGCCCCAGGGGGTGCTCCCCAGCGTGGGACAAGAGTTGTGTGCCCTTGCGGAGAGATGGTTCTTGTCTAGGAACTGGAGAACTGAGGACCTCCACTGGACCTGCATGCTTCCGTGAGGCCACCAACACAATGGTGGTCTCTGAGTGGTCCTCCGACCACTCCAAGCCCTTTTGGACCTGCCGCTGGGTACCAGCCCTTCGCCGGTTCGGGCGATACAGTATTTAAATGAGGCGACGCGGTGCAAACGAGGGAAAGGAGGCGCTAGGGACACTAGCGCGTCCCTAGCGCCTCCTTTTGGCCTGGAGCGGCGGCTGTCAGCGGGTATGACAGCCGACGCTCAATTTTGCCGGCGTCGGTTCTCGAGCCCGCTGACAGCCAAGGGCTCGGAAACCGGACGCCGGCAAAATTGAGCGTCCGGTTTTCGGCCCGACAGCCGCGGGCCGAATTCAATTTTTTTTTTTATTTTTTTTTTTTACTTTTTTTTTCTTTTGGGGACCTATGTGCACCCTCCGACTTAATATCATAGCGATATTAAGTCGGAGGGTGCACAGAAAAGCAGTTTTTACTGCTTTTCTGTGCACTTTCCTGGCGCCGGAAGAAATTAGCGCCGACCTTTGGGTCGGCGCTAATTTCTTAGAGTAAAATGTGCGGCTTGGCTGCACATTTTACTTACTGGATCCCGCGCGCATACCTAATAGGGCCATCAACATGCATTTGCATGTTGAGGGCGCTATTAGGTGCCGCGGGTGGGCCGCGTGTTTTCCTCCCCTTACTGAATAAGGGGTAAGGGAAAACACGCGTCCAGAGCAGGCTGACAGTGCGCTCCGACGGAGCACACTTTACTGTATCGACCTGAATATATGGGGGATGGGAAATGGAAACAGTCGGTAGCTTGACAAAAAAAGTAATGTGATCAGTCAATGTGACTAGAACTTGTGCCCTATTCCTGATACTGGGAGTGTTGTGATCTTCCTGCACACAGTGCCCTATCCCTGATACCGGGAGTGTTGTGATCTTCCTGCACACAGTGCCCTAACCCTGATACCAGGAGTGTTGTGATCTTCCTGCACATAGTGCCCTATCCCTGATGCCAGGGGTGTTGTAATCTTCCTGCACACAGTGCCCTATCCCTGATACCGGGAGTGTTGTGATCTTCCTGCACACAGTGCCCTAACCCTGATACCGGGAGTGTTGTGATCTTCCTGCACACAGTGCCCTATCCCTGATGCCAGGGGTGTTGTGATCTTCCTGCTCTCAGTGCCCTAACCCTGATACCAGGGGTGTTGTGATCTTCCTGCACACAGTGCCCTAACCCTGATACTGGGAGTGTTGTGATCTTCCTGCACACAGTGCCCCAACTCTGATACCAGGGGTGTTGTGATCTTCCTGCACACAGTGCCCTATCCCTGATACCAGGGGTGTTGTGATCTTCCTGCACTCAGTGCCATATCACTGATACTGGGAGTGTTGTGATCTTCCTGCACGCAGTGCCCTAACCCTGATACCAGGGGTGTTGTGATCTTCCTGCACACAGTGCCCTAACCCTGATACCGGGAGTGTTGTGATCTTCCTGCACACAGTGCCCTAACCCTGATACCGGGAGTGTTGTGATCTTCCTGCGTACTAACTCCCGGTTAGTGCGCACTAACTCCTGTTACTGCGCACTAACCCGATTAACGATTTTTTAACGATAAATCGTTAGAATTCCTATTGTATCATGTTCTTTAACGATTTAAGACGATTTTAAAATTATCGGACGATAATTTTAATCGTTGAAAAACGATTCACATCCCTAATTAACATATCACCTGACCCTTGTCAAAAAGCCAGAAAATCCCCCGTGTCAACTTTGCTTTTTGACTTATTTTTGTATTTTTATATATCAATCAAGTGTCACAATTCTTCTACACAAGAAAACATTTTTTTGTTATTTATATTTTTTGTTTTAAATTGACTGTTGATTCTAAAACAATGTTTAAAATCTTCCTGCACTTAACTTAGCTTTTTAATACTCATCCATTCCGCATGAAGAACATCTCTAAGATTGATATCCCGGGATGCATAAGATAAATAAGGGGGTTGACATTAATTAATTTGTTAATACTTGAGGTTAACCCCTTGAGTGGAGAAATATAATATATCCTTTCTATAGTGGCAATAGGGGCCTATTTAGTGGGCAAATGGCCAGTACTGCTGTTCTATAACCCCTTAGCAGGCTTAAGAAACCAACCTGCAGGGCTGTTCCTCTCTAGGCTTTCCAATCTTCATCCCCCTTTCCCCTTTTCTCTCACCCTGTATTGCTGGGAGAAGAACAGGAAGGGGTCATAATGTGGTTTACACAGCAGAACCCAGAACACACACATACAAAAGGAGGGATTCAACAATAATCAGAAACTGTTTTGCTCATGAATGGTGCTCTGGGCCACTGCTTTACCCACTCCTGGGTGTGTTGCATTCCATCTTCTCAGGCTCTCACCCCTGGCTTTGCTGCCTCTGCGACTGATGAACACACAAATGAGGGTAAAAGGGGGAAAATAGTATTTTCAGGGGATGATGGAGGCTCAGAATAACCAGTGGAGAGAAGACCAGGTCTCCTCCTCAGCCCTGTGATCCAGCATTTCTATCCCCCTGTCACCTTTCTCCTACCTGTGCTCAGCAAACAGGTAAAGAGAGTGAACAATAGTGCCATAGTATTCTAAAAGGTCCTATTAAGATCCCTCTTAGTCTCACGGCTCAAAAATGTAAGAGAAAATAAGTTCTATATAGCAGTACCTAAACACATGCTATTCCATGCCTACTTGTTCTAGAAAATCTGCCTTTGTTATGAACTGCACCTTACCTTGTCCCCTCCATGCTCACAAGTGTTAGCTGGAAATCCCCTGCTAAGGATGGCATAAGGATTTCTTTAAAGATCACCAAAACAAGAACTTCTGTAACACCTACCTGTGTCTGTCCCACAGCATGTTTGAAAAATAGGACATGCAGGCTCATTGCTTTTGTCTGACTCAAACACCCAAGCTCCCAGATGAAGGCAATCACCTACTTCCATATATGGTAAATGCTAAGGACTAGGGATGTGCATTTGTTTGTGATAAAATATAAAATAGAGACAATATTTTCTATTCCGTCGCATTTCAGGGGAGCGACGAAACAATAAGAAAACCCACAACATTTCGTATGGTTTTCTTATTGTTTTTGAGGAGGGAGAAAGGGCACATTAAAAAACCCCAAAAAAAACCTAAATCCACCCCAACCCTTCAAATTTAATTTATTTCAACCCCCCCCCCCTCCACCCTCCCGACCTCCCAAAAACTTGCCGAAATTCCCTGGTGGTCCGGTGGGGTCCCGGGAGCGATCTCCCTCTCTCTAGCCGTCGGCTGCCACTAATCAAAATGGCGCCAATGGCCCTTTGCCCTTACTGTGTGAAAGGGGCTATCGGTACCATTGGTCGGCCCCTGTCACATGGTAGGAGCTATGGATGGACAGTGCCATTTTTTATGTTATTATGTATGAAAGTGTGGTATGAATGGGATTGGTATATGTAACATGATAAACATTGTGAAATAATATATGTGCAATATGTGTTAATGTTTTAAGGAAAATCTTTTAATAAATAAATATTGTTGAGAACAAACACAGGTATATGATATATGGTTACTTGTATGTGGATAATACCTGTAATTTACCCTTGTGTATATGTTTATACTTGACCATTGTAGATTCAAATTAAGAGGTCATTATCACATGTGTGATATTCTAACCATCAAGCCCTAGTAGGCCATGACATCTCTACTGCTGCTTTGGTATAATATTCATCTAAACCCAAAGGCTAGCAATGTTGTGGAAGAATCTTGAATTATAGATGTGTTAGAACTGCATATGTAGTCAGCCATCTTTTCTGTGTTCATGTATTACACACAGTACCTCCAGACCCACTACACTGGACAAATCTTTTGCCCTGGGAGCCCATCCCTACTATTATCCCACCCCCAGTATAAATCTATGCTGCAACCTTAATACCAACAATCAGCAAACAAACAGGCACTAAAAAGCTTGATTCCAGAGCCACCCCATTAACTCTGCCCTCTTTATGGCATAGCTTGCAGGTGTTTCCAGGACTTCTACCTGTAACACAGAAGAGCTTGCTACACAGTGAGTGGTGTATCAGCCAGTGGAATATTAGGGATCATGGAACAGTTTTCTCACTAATATAGAAGTCCTAAATGGGAATAGATACAACACTAGTGCATATATGCTCAAGTGAACCAAACTTTTCTTTTTGGCAGGGGAGCAGCATAGTGAGAAGGAGCGCAAAGCAGCTGGACCAAGTCTATTTGAAAAGAGAAGAAAGTGCTCAAAGTGCTGCCTGACACCTCCGAGGAGGAGAGTGAAAGAGAAGAGCAAGCAGCAACCATATGAGGAAGAGGAGAAGGAGACCAAGCATGATGGTGATAGTACCTCAGCAACACCAGATGTCCACCAGAGAGATGCAGGCCAGAGATTCGGAGGAGGAGCTAATGGCACAGCCCCAAGAGTATATGGACCTAACACCAGCTGAAAGGACTGTGTTGGTCATCAATGTATGCTTGGGAGAGGAGATATGTGGTCTATAGACAGATATCCAGGGCCTACAACAGGTAATTAGAGAGGAATTCTGGGGCCTCCAGGAAGTGGTGTGTGATGAGATGAGAGAGATTCAGGATTCCATAGATGCCCGGATTGAAGTATGGAGGGAAATGCTTCAGAAAATGCTACCCTGGCAACCACTACCACCAGCAACACCCTTCCATTAGATCCACCAACAGTATTGCTACATCACCAGGCTGGATGTGCCCTCCCAAGCCTACAGCTCCACCAGCACCAGTGCCTGCACCTCAGTTTCCAGCCATCCATCCATCACCTCCTTTTATGAGACCACCATCATCACTACCTTCTGCCATGCAGCATGAGGTCTCACCACCACTGCCACAAATTCAAGGAGAAGCATTCACCTCTTCCAGGATTTTAGATGCAGAAGAGATTCTGCCCTCCACTGCTGCCCATGCATGCCCTCTACTGCCTCACAGGTCATGCTGCAGCCCTTTCTGCACTTATTCAAAGGTAGCACTACCAGTGACAGCACACCACTGCATAGGATTTCAAAACCCAGTGTGCAATAGGCTCCACAACTTCCCACTATCAGAAAAGGAAGCACTAAATTGGAGTTTAATGTTCTTCACATTTTGCACATGTAAATAAATATGCAATCGGCATCTAAAATCTCTAAGTATAAGAGTGTCCCTTTGCTGTATAGCCTATCATTGACTCATGCACTATATCTGCTGCAATTGCTCCTGAGGTAGTTCCTCTTCCTCCTCCTCCTCCTCTTCTTCATCTGTATTCTCCTCCAGTCCATCTGGAGGAGGTAAGTGTCTTCTTCTGGCCAGGTTATGTAGCATGCATCAGGTGCAATTATTTCACAGACTTTAGGTGGGTTGTAGAGAAGGCATACTCATGATATGTCTAGACAGTGAAAATATGTTTTTAGTAGGCCAAAGATTCTTTCTATGACTGCTCTGGTCTTCCTGTGGGCTTTGTTATATCAAACTTTGGCAGCACTCAATCAGTTGCCAAAGGGATCATGAGCCAGGTTTTAAGTGGATTTCCTCTGTTACCTTTAGGGAAGAAAACATAGCAGACCAGTGTTATATATGCATTATAATTGCCCAATGGGCAACTCACTGGACAAGGTAGAAAAGATGGAAATTTAGTAGCCGGATGCTTGTAGTGACATGAATAAACCTATTTATTTATTTACTTATTTATTTATTTATTTATATTCTTTTAATATACCAATGCTCAAGACAAAGTCTTATCGTACCGGTTTATGCAGAACCAGGAGGGAAAAAAAAAAACCATTGGAAGCCATCCCCCGGTGATGTGTTATTCCTGGAAGAAGTCATGTATTTTTGACTGTAAAAGAATATAGGCATTGTGAATGGATCCTAGAAACTGGGGGATTACATCCAGGATCATACTATTAGTGTTGCATACCACCTGCATATTGAGGGTGTGAAAGCCATTGCACTTGCAATACGTGGCCTCATCTTCTCCTGGTGCCCTTATAGGGATGTGAGTGCAATCAATAGCCCTCAAGAGAGAGTGGAAATATGTTGGGGAGATACCCGTTTCAAAGAAGATTTTCATGGGTAATGATTCAGATGGACTGAACAAATTGCAGTGAACCTAGAAGATGCGGTAGGCTTGATTGACAAACTGAGGAGTAGTAAATCACCTAAACTGGATGGTATACACCCCAGGGTTCTGAAGGAACTAAAAAATGAAATTTCAAAGATCTATTAGTTAAAATTTGTAAACTATCATTAAAATCATCCATTGTACCTGAAGACTGGAAGGTGGCTAATGTAACCCAAATATTTAAAAAGGGCTCCAGTGGCGATCCGGGAACCTACAGACCAATTAGCCTGACTTCAGTGCCAGGAAAAATAGTGGAAAGTGTTCTAAACATCAAAATCACAGAACATATAAAAAAACATGGTTTAATGGAACAAAGACAGCATGGGGTAGATTTTCAGATAGCGCGATTTGGCGTACTTTTGTTGGCGCATCAGGCGCCAACAAAAGTACGCTGGATTTTAGTAGATACGCGCGTAGCCGTGCGTATCCGCTAAAATCCTGGATCGGCGCGCGCAAGGCTACCGATTCTGTATAGCTGGCGCGCGCCGAGCCGCGCAGCCTACCACCGTTCCCTCTGAGGCCGCTCCGAAATTGGAGCGGCCTCGGAGGGAATTCTCTAACGCCCTCCACTCACCTTCCCCTCCCTTCCTCTACCTAACCCACCCGCCCGGCCCTGTCTAAACCCCTCCCTTACCTTTGTCGGGGGATTTACGCCTCCCGGAGGGAGATGTAAATCCCCGCGCGCCAGCGGGCCGCTAGCGCGCCGGGACGCGACCTGGGGCGGGTCCGAAGGGCGCGGCCATGCCCCCGGACCGCCCCAGGCCGTAAACATGCCCCCGGGCCCGCCCCCGAAACGCTCCCAACACGCCCCGAAAACGCCACGCGGATCGGGCCCGCCCCCGACACGCCCCCCTCTGAAAACCCCGGGACTTACGCGAGTCCCGGGGCTCTGCGCGCGCCAGTAGGCCTATGTAAAATAGGCACACCGGCGCGCAGGGCCCTGCTCGCCTAAATCCGCCCGGATTTAGGCGAGCAGGGCTCTTAAAATCCACCCCCATGGCTTTACCCAGGGCAAGTCTTGCCTCACAAATCTGCTTCACTTTTTTGAAGGGGTTAATAAACATGCAGATAAAGGTGAACCGGTAGATGTAGTGTATTTGGATTTTCAAAAGGCATTTGACAAAGTTCCTCATGAGAAGCTTCTAAGAAAAGTAAAATGTCATGGGATAGGTGGCGATGTCCTTTCATGGATTACAAACTGGTTAAAAGACAGGAAACAGAGAGTAGGATTAAATGGGCAATTTTCTCAGAGGAAAAGGGTAAACAGTGGAGTGCCTCAAGATTCTGTACTAGGAACCGTGTTTTCAATATATGTATAAATGATCTGGAAAGAAATACGACGAGTGAGGTAATCAAATCTGCAGATGATACATTATTCAGAGTAGTTAAATCACAAGCAGATTGTGATAAACTGCAGGAGGACCTTGTGAGACTGGAAAATTGGGCATCCAAATGGCAGATAAAATGTATTGTGGACAAGTGCAAGGTGTTGCATATAGGGAAAAATAACCCATGCTGTAGTTACACGATGTTAGGTTCCATACTAGGAAAGAGGAAAGAGATCTAGGCATCATAGTGACTAATACATTGAAATCATCGGCTCAGTTTGCTGTGGCAGTCAAAAAAGCAAACAGAATGTTAGGAATTATTAGAAAGGGAATGATGAATAAAACGGAAAATGTCATAATGCCTCTGTACTGTTTCAAGGTGAGACTGCACCTTGAATACTATGTGCAATTCTTATCCCTGCATCTCAACGATATAGTTGCAATGGAGAAGGTACAGAGAAGGGCAACCAAAATGATAAAGGGGATGGAACAGCTCCTTTATGAGGAAAGACTAGGGATGTGAATCGTTTTTCAACGATTAAAATTATCGTCCGATAATGTTTATATCGTCTTAAATCGTTATAGAACACGATACAATAGAAATTCTAACGATTTATCGTTAAAAATCGTTAAATCGTGTTAGTGCGCACTAACTCGAGTTAGTGCGCACTAACTCCCCGTTAGTGCGCACTAACTCGATTTAGTGCGCACTAACTGAAAATGATACAAATAAACACTTTCCAGGTCACTGAAGGTCAGTTAGGAATGAATATGTGTTCCTATTGGCTGGCTGCCCTCTTATCTATTGATGTTACCAAGGTTACCACTGAGGTGATGGTTGGGGGGATGGGAAATGGAACTGGAAACTAACGAACACCAACAGAAAATGAAACAAAGTGTTCACACTTCCCAGGTCAGTAAAGGTCACTTAGGAATGAATATGTATGTATGTATTCCTATTGGCTGGCTGTGCTCTTATCTATTGATGTTACCAATATGGTTGGGGGGATGTGAAATGGAAACAGTTGGAAGCTTGACAAAAAAAGTAATGTAATGATCAGCACTCACGTGACTAGAACTTGTTTGTTTATTATTTTTGTTAGCAGGCACCTGAAATGCTAGTGCATGTTGAATTTGCCAATCACTGTGCATTTTAGAAAGGTGGTCCTGGCTGGAACTGTACACAGTTCAAATATATGTAATTGATTGTTGGTAAGTGTATTTTTTAAGTAGCCACACTGGCACCAGTATGTTTACTTTTCCTCCTACTTAACTCACTAGCTCAGCTTTGTAAGAAGGGCTTCTCTGCTTGTGTGTTGTTTTTGTTTGGTGTGAGGAGAGCAGAAACATCAGATCTTTATTCAATCTACTACAGTCATCTCTTACAGTGCCCTATCCCTATTAATACCAGGAGTGTTGTGATCTTCCTGCACACAGTGCCCTAACCCTGATACCAGTCTGAGACAACTCCCTCCCTGCATTACTAGTGAGAGGCTGGCTTCACAGACAGGGGGGAGCTGCCTGACCCTCACTCCTGACTTCCCCCATGTCCCAGCTAGTGAATGGTGTGTGGGTGAGGGGGGGGAGGATGGTGAAGTCTGAGACAGCTCCCTCCCTGCATTACTAGTGAGAGGCTGGCTTCACAGACAGGGGGGAGCTGCCTGACCCTCACTCCTGACTTCCCCATGTCCCAGTTAGTGAATGGTGTGTGGGTGAGGGGGGGGGGGGGGAGGATGGTGAAGTCTGAGACAGCTCCCTCCCTGCATTACTAGTGAGAGGCTGGCTTCACAGACAGGGGGGAGCTTCCTGACCCTCACTCCTGACTTCCCCCATGTCCCAGCTAGTGAATGGTGTGTGGGTGAGGGGGGGGGGGAGGATGGTGAAGTCTGAGACAGCTCCCTCCCTGCATTACTAGTGAGAGGCTGGCTTCACAGACAGGGGGGAGCTGCCTGACCCTCACTCCTGACTTCCCCCATGTCCCAGCTAGTGAATGGTGTGTGGGTGAGGGGGGGGGAGGATGGTGAAGTCTGAGACAGCTCCCTCCCTGCATTACTAGTGAGAGGCTGGCTTCGCAGACAGGGGGGAGCTGCCTGACCCTCACTCCTGACTTCCCCCATGTCCCAGCTAGTGAATGGTGTGTGGGTGAGGGGGGGGGGGAGGATGGTGAAGTCTGAGACAGCTCCCTCCCTGCATTACTAGTGAGAGGCTGGCTTCACAGACAGGGGAGAGCTGCCTGACCCTCACTCCTGACTTCCCCCATGTCCCAGTTAGTGAATGGTGTGTGGGTGAGGGGGGGGGGGAGGATGGTGAAGTCTGAGACAGCTCCCTCCCTGCATTACTAGTGAGAGGCTGGCTTCACAGACAGGGGGGAGCTGCCTGTCCCTCACTCCTGACTTCCCCCATGTCCCAGCTAGTGAATGGTGTGTGGGTGAGGGGGGGGGGGGGTGGATGGTGAAGTCTGAGACAGCTCCCTCCCTGCATTACTAGTGAGAGGCTGGCTTCACAGACAGGGGGGAGCTGCCTGACCCTCACTCCTGACTTCCCCCATGTCCCAGCTAGTGAATGGTGTGTGGGTAAGGGGGGGGGGGGGAGGATGGTGAAGTCTGAGACAGCTCCCTCCCTGCATTACTAGTGAGAGGCTGGCTTCACAGACAGGGGGGAGCTGCCTGACCCTCACTCCTCCGGGGTATTGTGATCTTCCTGCACACAGTGCCCTATCCCTGATACCAGGGGTGTTGTGATCTTCCTGCATGCAGTGCCCTATCCCTATTAATACCAGGAGTGTTGTGATCTTCCTGCATGCAGTGCCCTATCCCTATTAATACCAGGAGTGTTGTGATCTTCCTGCATGCAGTGCCCTATCCCTGATATCGGGATGTGTGCAAGAAGATCACAACACCCCCGGTATCAGGAATAGGGCACTGTGTGCAGGAAGATCACAACACCCCCAGTATCAGGAATAGGGCACTGTGTGCAGGAAGATCACAACACCCCTGGTATTAGGGATAGGGCACTGTGTGCAGGAAGATCACAACACTCCTGGTATTAATAGGGATCGGGCACTGTGTGCAGGAAGATCACAATACCCCTGGTATCAGGGTTAGGGCACAAGTTCTAGTCACATTGACTGATCACATTACTTGTTTTGTCAAGCTACCAACTGTTTCCATTTCCCATCCCCCATATACTGTCAGTAGGAAACTTGGTAACATGAATAAATAAGAGGGCAGCCAATAGGAATACATATTCATTCCTAAACTGACCTTAACTGACCTGAAAAGTGTCAAATTGTATCATTTTCAGTTAGTGCGCACTAACTTCCAGTTAGTGCGCACTAATCGGAAAAAACGATTTTTAACGATTTTTTAACTAAAAAATCGTGCCTAAGACGATTTTCTTGCCCTGCCACACGATTTCTATCGTTAAGACGATATGGAAAACGATTCACATCCCTAGGAAAGACTAAAGTTTAGGGCTGTTTAGCTTGGAGAAGTGTTGGCTGAGGGGGGATATGATAGAGGTGATTAAAATCATGAGAGGTCTAGAATGGGTAAATGTGAATTGGTTATTTACTCTTTTGGATAATAGAAGGACTAGGGACACTCCACGAAGTTAGCATGTGGCACATTTACAACTAATTGGAGAAAATTATTTTTCACTCACCACACAATTTGTTGCCAGAGGATGTGATTAGTGCACTTGGCGTAGCTGGGTTTAAAAAAGGTTTGGATACATTTTTTAAGAAGTCCATTACCTGCTATTAATCAAGTTGACTAAGAAAATAGCCACTGCTATTACTAGCAACAGTAGCATGGGATCTTCTTGGTGTTTGAGTAATTGCCAGGAACTTGTAGGCTGGATTGGCCACTATTGGAAACAGGATGCTGGGCTTTATGGACCCCTGGTCTGACCCAGTATGGCAATTTCTTATGTTCTTATCTTGTTGCTGAAGTATTTTCCTAGGGAAAGATATATATTGGTGTTTTCTCCTGAACTAGGCATCCAGGACCTGCTCTGTACACATAGAAGTGGCAGACTGGCTGATACCAGCTGTGTCGCCTAGAGGTGTTTGAAAGGTGTCGGTGGAAAGAAAATGCAAGGGCGGTTTTTACTTTGACATGTACTGGTAAAACCTGGCCCCTTTGGGTTCTTGGTTCCAAATCCCTCTCTAACTGCTGGAATAGGTAGTGTATGGTTTCATTGTTGAATATAAACCTGCACATTATTTGATGCTCTGAGACATCAAATAATTTAGCCAAATCCTATATACCCTGTGTAAAGGGTACTTCCTTCTCCTCCATTCTCTCTCCATCCTCAGCCTCGTAGACTTCCATACCCATAGGGTCAGTAGAGTCATCTTGAAAAGGGAGTCTCCAATACAGACTAGCTATTCTCTGTATGTTGCTGGAGCAAACACTGGCTCTCCCCCTTTATAAGCCTTTATGTCCCTGTATCCCCCTTATCTTTAGCTTAAACCCCCAGTATATACCTGTATGTGCCTGGTAGCAACCAGCATGGCTGTATCTATCCAAGGAACACTGTATGAAATCCCACTACACACACACAATATATCCTTCATGCCCCCCTCCCCCCATATGATCCACACTTTACCAATGCTCCCTGTCTAGCTCTGAGACCCTCCCTCACACTCAAAAGCCTGCAACAGCATCCACTCACCCAGGGAAGCTAAGCCACTGATTGCCAAAAGCGAATGGAAAGGACAAGTATTTAAGTAAAAGCGTAGATGAGCTGAAGTAAATCAACGTGCGTATGTGTGTACCTGGACGCACGTTTGGTGCTTGTAAAATATGTCACTATGCACGTAATGTTTGACACATCCCTGACATACCCATTTTTTACGCACTTAATAATATGTGTGTTCAGCTATGTACACACGCATATGCCGCCATTATAAAATACCCATTACTCGTTTTCTACTGGGATACGTGCACAAATGGTCTTTTTTGTGCAAGAAAGCTTTTTAAAATTCACCCATTAGTTAATCATTGATGTTTTATATGATGTTTTAAAATGACAGCACATCCCGAACAAGTTTTGACTTATATATTGTCTTTCTTAAGGGAGAAACTAAAAAAAAAAAAAAAGTCCTTTTATATAGCAATATTTTCTTCAAAATGCTACTGAACATCAATCCTAGCTCAAGTATGATACCATCTCAGAATTGACCAATACAATAATATAATCAGCCGCATTGTAATATGCATGAAACTTATTAACCCCATTTTAATAAGCATCATACCTCCCCCCATTCACACATACAATCACACATGATATAATGTACGTCAGAAGTGTTCATGAAACTATGACTAGATTCCCGCAAACCAGCCCTAAATAGAGCCTTATTTTATCTTGTTAAATGCATTTGTGTGTGTATGCATGTATGTGTGGCTGCAAATAAATCAATAGAAAACAGAGAAATTTAAACAGTAATTTTTATTCCATGAAATACAAATCATAAATTTAAAATTAAAATAGTACTAGGTTCATAGTGCTATTTAACACCATTTAGAAATAAAATAAATATATTTACTTGTATACTTCCTTCTGATGCTTTGCATTATCTGGACTTTTTTTTTTTTAAACAAAATCACATATCACTTGATCGTTACACATACCACATATCCATTCTGCACAAGTCAGAAACTACATTTTTCACATCTCTTCTCCTATCATGAGATGCATTGACATCTTTAGCCATCTTGATTCAGAACAGTGTGTCAATCAGTTTTGGCTCTAGTGACTTATATATTGTATTCAATTCATGAGCTAAGTCCCAGGTACATACAGGCCAAGAAGACAGTCTTGGTAACTGCTGAAATGAACAAAGATTGAAGCTGAAGTGACTCATTGTTGCAGAAAAATGCCAACACCAGAGGAAGAGCAATTATCAGCAATATCTGTGTAAAACTGCTGCAAGTGTGTGCAGGCTCATAAGGTCACTCTCCTGTTTTTCTTCTGGTCTCCCAAACCACTGGAAGCTCAACAACTCCTAAGTGAAAAGTGACAATTAATTTGTCCAGAGTGCATGCAATGTGACCTTGGATTGACAGGGATAGCACCACCTGTGACTGTCAGAGACATACTGCTGAAAAGGGTGTAAGAAATGAAAGAAGCCAAAGATAACTTTGGAGTGATAATCTCCATCCTTCAAAAAGCAAGTATGGGTGCAGACGTATCATCTGAGCTACTCCTTGTCTATCTGTTCTACAGGAAACAGATGGTCAACTGCCAGAGTAAGTTTTATTGCATTATTTGCAATGATAATTAGAAGAATCATACTTTCTGTTTACAAATTCTCTGAGATCCCGAGTACATGCAAATATTTAAACTTCTGAATACATACACATTATAATCTGCTTGTTTTTATAACTACAGAGACCAATATTTCAAAAGTCAGTGAGTGAGTAAATTTTCTGGCTAAAGTTACTTGGATAACTTTGCTCACATATTCAGCAGAACAGAGTTGGCTATGCATTCTGCTGAATATAGGCAGATAAAGTTGAAGTATTCTGTATAAAGTTACCCTGATAAGTTTAGGACTGCTCTCTGTTACAACCAGATTTCTCGAGATAACGTATCTAGATATCACTGAATATTGGTGTTAAGAGGATAAGTTAGGCCCACCCCAGAATAGCTCTAATTTACCTGGGTATGTTTTATCTGGTTAAAATTTTACTTGGATAAATCAGCAGAGGTCTGCACAGCGGGAAATTTTAACCCCCCCCCCCCCAGTTTGTCTGGCTGTCTCCTGAACTTAGCAGTACAAACTATTTGAATATGAATCTTGTAGTAATTATAATAAAATATTAGTTTATTTGGGTGACTTTCTAGTCTTCAAGAATTATCTGGCTTTATTTATGTCACTGTTAATACTGATATTGTTAATTTCTCTCACAAACTGGTAACAAATAGTACCACAGAGGGTTAAGGAAGATGTTGTCATCTGGCAAGGAAACAACAGGAATCTTCGCTCTTACCTACAACCGTGCTATTTGATTTCTCTCCTTTTTCACTCAACTCTTCAGGGTTAAATGCCTCTGCTTCTAGTCCTGCGTCTTCTGACAAAGGCAGAGGAAGTTGGACGGTGAGATGATGCAGGTCTCAATAAACAAAATGAAGAGAAATTTCCAATGTGGTTCAGAAATCAAAATATCAGATTTTACAGTTTCTAATTGTGCTCACTAACTGCCTCACTGGAGCTACATTATAACATTCCTCTCATGAATTCTTTGGGTATAGAACAAAAGTTGACGATCACAAAAATGGGGGCCCATCCATTTTCACCTACTATCAAAACACAGCCTTTCATTTTATTGAATTAATTTGAGAATTCTATTCTGTCGTTGATGTCTACTCAAAGTTTGTTAGGGATATACTATTATTTTAGAATGATATGAATATAAAGTGACAAAGACAAACTCACAATAGTTATTTCCTGTCTGACTACAGACAATTAAATTTTCAAATTTTAAACTTTTCTTGGAAAATTCCTCTTTGTAGATCCCAATCTGTCAACCTCACCTGGCACATCAAGGTAACCTTTTGTCAATTTTGTGCCTTAAACTTCACTCCTAAAGTGAAGTTAAAATTTTATTGTATAAGACAGCACTTAAATAATACATATTTCAATGCAGTTTGGGAAATAAAATTATAATAACTTTATTAAAATGTGTTTGCATGCCAATAAAGAGGTGCATTATGTTTTAGGGCACTCGACTAACTGTATTTTAATTGTTTGTGAAAATAGCATTGAAAATTGTTATATAGCACATATTTATAGCATCCATAACTTGCAGTACTGCAGGGATTCCCAACCTTTAGGGATGTGTGGAACCTTTTCCAAAGTCCAAATATTTCATGGACTCCCACATGCATCTCCTTAATTTTAACAGGTGGTTAAATGCCATACGGAAAACTGATTACTATAATTACAAATAATTCTAGTGTGCATATTATTATTTAATTATAAAACTTAATATTAAATAAGGAATAGTTTCTGATAAAAACGGTGCTCTCCCTCTTGCCCTCCATTTGTGGCTCCTTTAGAAGTGCTATTCTGAGCCTCCACCACAGCACTTTCCCAAATGCTTTCCCTCCTGCCCTTACAGACACCCTTATGAGTATTCTCCCTCCTGCTCTCTTCTCCCTGCAGCCCCTTCTCTGGTTCTGCCATTCCTGGCTTCCTCATGTGATCCCCTCCCTAAGCATATACTCTCCTGTCTTTTCCCCTTCCTTTGCCTTCCATCTGTGTAACCCAAGGGTAAGAATGAACATAAAATAACATTTTAAAAATAAACACTGTTTTAGGATTCATAGGTTAGTGGGCCCTTGGCCTGAGGTGAGAGATGATACTGCCCACAGGGAGGAGCCCCACTGATCCTCACCGTCATGAGGTGAGGTCTGAGCTACAGGTGACACCAGCGAGTACAGGAAGAGCAGGGTGTGGATGTGGTTTGCCAGAATAGATCCCCCTAGTGGTGGAAGGTTGAACAGGCCCCGAGGAGCAGGGAATGCAGGTAGGGTATGGAGGAGTGCTTGTGAGGGCGACCCCAGGGGGTGAAGCCACAGAGAAAGTCAGCACAGGAATGTATGATGTAGGCTTACCCGGGACACAGGGAAGACTAGGGGTTTCTGGCAGTGCAAGAGGACACTACCCCGAGGAGCAGGGGAGTGCGATACAGTCTGAGATAGGCAGGACTCTACCCCGAGGAGCAGGGAACAGAATGAAAGAACAGAAGTAACACAAGGCACTGCCCCGAGGAGCGGGGAAGCGCGGTGCACTCCAAAGTCCACAAAGCACTGGCAATGGCCCACAGAGTGGAGTACACCAGGTGCTAGGTCTCCATGAAGCAGAGCAGTGAGGCAGTGGCCTGCAGGGTGGGGTACACCTACATTGTTCTCCACAAGGCAGAGTGGAACGGCAATGGTCTGCAGAGCGAGGTACATCGAAGTAGAGTCTCATGGGTAGAGTAGAATGGCAATGGTCCACAGAGCAGGATACATCGAAGTAGAGTCTCATGGGTAGAGTAAAACGGCAATGGTCCGCAGAGCAGGGTACATCGAAGTAGAGTCTCACGGGTAGAGTAGAACGGCAATGGTCCGCAGAGCTGGGTACACCAAAGTAGAGTCTCACGGGTAGAGTAGAACGGCAATGGTCCGCAGAGCGGGGTACACCGAAGTAGAGTCTCACGGGTAGAGTAGAACGGCAATGGTCCGCAGAGCGGGGTACACCGAAGTAGAGTCTCATGGGTAGAGTAGAACGGCAATGGTCTCATGGGTAGAGTAGAACGGCAATGGTCCACAGAGCGGGGTACACTGAAGTAGCATCTCACGGGTAGAGTAGTTCCTGGAGTAGCCCCGAAGAGTAGGGGAGATGGCAGACAGTGTCCAAGGGCAGATAGCCAGAGACAGGAGCAGGGGCTCCGAGGAGCGGGTACCCGAGAGTGTCTCACGCCAGGAGAAGCAGGAACCAGGAACCAGTGTCCATAGCGAGAAAACAAGATTCAGCAAGGAAGGAACTCATTGCCAAGTCGATTAGAGCCAGGCCCCAGTGGTGCTTAAGAGTCCAGGGCTAGTGATGTCATCAAGGGGAGATGCCCCTGAGGTTCTCGCCCTGGCGTCCTTAAAGAAAGGCCATGGAGCGCTCGCATGCGCCTAGGAAGGCCTGGGAGAGACATGGCAGTCAGCGACGTCCTCGCCACCCTGGGGCGTCCTGGAATGGAGCCATGAGGGTCGGAGGCAGCTAGCCACAGCTGCGAGTCTTCCCAGAGGAGAGAGGGCAGCGAGGCACTAAGTGAGTAATAGTGGTCGCAGCCATCTGTGACCGATAGTCATAACACACTGACTTGGCTTCCAAGGTTTCAGTGGTGCTGATCACTTTTCTTTAGTTTTTTGTTGGTTGGGGTTAGCTGTGATAAAGATGTTGGGGGCTATGCACAGGATTGCTGTGGCCCATAAAGAAGATTTTGATTTGGAGGCAGCATTAAGATGCAAGAGAAAAAAAAAAGCAGTGTCAATTTGCTCCAGGAGAAGAGAGGCAGCTTTTAGAGAGGTAGTGTTGTGATGCTGAGATGAAAGTAGGGCAGGGAGCCAGATTCCAGGCATCCATGAGAGCAATTTGCTTCCTCCCACAACTGTGAAAGGGGGTGGAGCCTGCAGCAATTTTCCTCCAGGTCATGGTGGTGACAACCTGGCTGTGGCGGTTTACTTTCATTTTGCAGTGGCAGCATTGAAGAGCTGCCGCTGTCATAAGAAGCCTAGTTTCAGTATCTTGGGGCACTGCAGAAGCCCCCAGCTCTAAAAGGAAGTAGGCCACAATACTAGAAAGTAGACTGGTGATTGATATCACTTCCTATCTCACTGCTTTGCCATAATTAAATGAAAGTATTAAATGTGAGTAAATACATTACAAATTTAATAGGGCCCTGTCCCAAGTGGGGGAAAACAGGGAGGCTCCTAAGGAAGTTTAAAGTGCCAGAAAGGACCCCGGTAATCCTAGTGTCATTAAATGCAAAAACATTTAAAATATTTAAATTAAAATAAACATAAGGGAAATCTGAAGGGTTGCCCCGAAGCCTCAAATGGATCTTAGAAGCAGTTTATAACGATTAAAAAAAGGACTAAAAATTGATGATTTTTTTATGGCGATACAAAAGGGTTTAAAAATGTCTAAAATTAGTTGAATAAATTAACAAATCCCTGAGAACATTAATGCAGTTCCAAATGAGCCTTAATTATTTGTTTGTTTGTTTTACTTTAAAATAAACGGTTTTGACACTACTGCAATTTCTCTTCATTTTTGGGACAAATTTGGGTAAAATAAGGTTCAAAAAGTACAAAAGCTTCATCTAACATATTAAAAGTGGCCACAGAATATATTCTGAAAGAAAATAATTTACAAAAGTAAGTTTATTTAACTCCATTCTGGACAATTTTTACAATCCACTCCGGATTTTTGCCTTGACAAATCAAGCTTGAGCTGAACTTGACAACATTCCCAAATTGTTTGGAATGCTGAATTAAAACCAATATCCATAATAACCTAGCAACCTCATGAGGCGCTGTGTAATAATTCATCCCACTTGAGGTCAAATAGTTTGAATAACACTTAAAATTCTGATCTGTTATGGTTAACTAAAGCAGGGCAGTATCGAAGAGTTTCATGCATTTTAAATGCCTTCTTAAAACACTCCTTAGAACTATTTTCTCACTCTAGTTATAGAATGCTGGGAGAGGGCCAGTTGGTGTTAAACAGTGCAGATGGTTCACTTACATCTCTTTCACACTGACTGCTCCAGTGCCTACGCAACAATTTTAATCATAGAGGGAATGTTAACACACAGGTGAATTTTCAAAGGAGTTACGTGTGTAAATGTAACAAACTATCGTAACAATTTTCAAAAGCATTTACGCACGTAAAGTGCATTTACGTGCGTAAATCCTATAAACAATTCAATGGCATGTTTTAGTGCAATTTTCAAAAGCCCACTTTAATGGATGAAGTGCATTTATGTGTGAAAAACCCAGTTTTAAGTAGAGATGTGCATTCGTTTTTGCCGAATTGGAAAATTGCAACGAAATTGTCCAATTCGGCATGTTTCAGGGAGCCCGAAAAAAATCAGGATTTTCCCATTTTTTCGCAAAAATTTGTTTTTCCGATTAGTGCGCACTAACGGGAGTCAGTGCGCGCTAACTCCCTGTTAGTGCGCGCTAACTCCCGTTAGCGCGCACTAACAAAAACTAACAAAATCTAACGGTTTTTGTTAGTGCGCGCTAATGGGAGTTAGCGCGCACTAATGGGGATTTAGCGTGCACTAACTAAAAATCGATTTTTCGCGGAAAAAAAGACCCGAACCGAAAAAAAAACGACATTTTCCATGGTGGCCGAAAAACGAAGAACGACATGAACACAAAAAACGATGCACATCTCTAGTTTTAAGTGTGTAAAAGCTTTTGAAAATGAAGCCCTTGTGAGTGTGTGTGTGAAATGTTTAGCTCATACAGGTTGCTAAAACAAAAGCTGAAGGTAAGAGAGAGAGTGTAGGCCTAGGGTCTGATTTACTAGGCATTTTTCCTATAGACACAGAAAGAAAAATCCCTTAGTAAATGAGGCCCCTAGATACCTGTTAATTACAGATGAAGTGCATGATATTTATTCAGCTTAATTAGGAATTTGAATCTGAAAGAGAGGAGAGTCTGGGAAAATTATTTTTACACATAGCTGATGTGCTACAAGCGTAAGTTATCAAAGTCCTCTTGTATAGATACTCATCAGTGGCTGGTGAGGCAAAGCTGTGAGGGGGTGTCATAATAGATAGACAGATAAACATAAACTCAGGGTACTGAGAAATTTTCTGACACACCATACTCAGTGCATAAATTAAATCCTGGGAAAGGTTAAATTTTGACATTAGATTCTTTAGGTGTAATTGCCTAACCAGATTATTTCTACTGTAAGTGGTCACAACTTGCAAGGGATATTCCAGATAGCACCATTTCTGGTAAAGATAAATGACATTGATATCTAAGAAACAAATGCAAATGATACTGGCAAGGAAGGTATTATCACAAATAATTGTCTGTAGAAACATCAGTAGAATACTTCCAGAATCAGAGCAATAAAAGAGAAGTGGAAGAAATAGTAATATGGGTAGCCAGGACCAACTCCTCTCCCAGCACCCACCCTCTCACAATCAATAGCAATGAAAACTCAGACAAGAAATGGGGATCAAACAGGCCGCAGCTTTATTGCACAACATCCAGGTACCCTAGCTCAAGAAAGTTACATAGGCCACACTATGCACCCACCACATGCCAGCAAGATGCACAGATCCAGGCCATCCAAACCTTGTGTCATTAACATTTGAAATATTCACACCCACAACCACTGCCCCCATCCAGCAAGGAGTCATAAATCACTTCACCTGACAAACCCGCCCGAGTGGCGGAAGTCTCTGTACCCATTCGGAAAGAATGCATTCCGAAATGGGACGCGTCCAACCCGAGGGTGCTTAAACCCAACCGTAACACTTATTCAAATTGAAATTTGGTAAGCGGACAAAAATCCGAGTGTATCAAAAATCTGGACTCCCCCGAGGAGTGCTCTGCCACAAAGGCTATGCAATTCGCCACAGGACATGTCCTGCAACCTGCGATGGCTTGCAAGCCTACGGACGCACCCTTCCCCAGCTGGTCCGTCTTAGATCGTGGTATAAATAAAATAATGGAATCCGCTGCCAAAGTGACATGCTAGGTGAGCAACCCAAAAGACTCCCATCCCTTAGTGGCTCTGGCCACCAACTGACTAATCCGGAATGCCCCAAATAAGCGAAGACGCCCGTCCTTAGTGCAGGAGGATCCTACACAGCTCGGCATGGTGACTGGCTCGGTCCCCCTCCTGGCCTCGATGCATACGGGCCCAGCAACACCTGACTGAGACACACCCCTCCCTCTTCCGGCTCCCGAGTGTCATGCTCCTCATGGGTGCCTGGGGGACAAATCACACCGCCTCGCCTGCCTCTCCGGGTGCCACAGCCGCCTCCTCCAACTCCACTTGCTGTCAGAAAGAAAACGGTGCCAGGGAAGGGACAGCACAAGCAGCGTCCACGAGCAATGGCAGGCAAGCAATTGCTGCCATTGCTCCAGAGATACCCCCCCAGCCAGGCTCCTACCCAATTGGGTAGGAAATTCAAAGCTCTCACACCTGAAGCCAGCCAATGGGCTTGCATGCTGGGTGCAAAAACCCCCTCTGTGCTCGGCGGCCCGCCCTCCCCCTCCTCACAGGAGCCAGCGTGAATCGTGCCTGGCACCCACAGTATGCTGGGCACCCCGATACCTTACTGGGGTGCCATTCTCAAAAGGAATGAATGAAATACATTTCACACAACATCACAATCTTACACATTCCCTCAGAAGACTCTAGATTAGGTAAACTATGATTATTTATTTCTCTACTATGATAAGATAAGTTTAACTAGCCACTGAGATAACACAAAGTTACATAATAGTATATCTATTGAAAAGACACAGGAAATAGCATAGATAGCCTATACTTATTATTTTAGGTAAAGCATCAGGTAAAGAGTTCTACCACCCATAGAAGACAACACATTCTAGGAGCAGAGACTTCAGGAGGCAGGGGAGAGAGAGAGAGAGGAGGTTCACAGAGCTCCTCAGCCATGCCAGCTATGATTCTGAACAAGTAACAGAAAGGACAAAAATAAGTACCATCAGTCATACGTACCTTTCCTTTTTCTTCAAAGAGATAGAACATCTAAAAATTCAAGTTCTTTACAAAAGTTTCATATCAACATTTAACACCTATACCATAACAACATTTGTAAAGACTAAGCTACAGAATATTTAGATTATCAGAACCTGTTCTTATTTATTTATTTATTTAAACACTTTTATATACTTTTCATTTCAATAATCTATAACAGAAAGAAAAGATCTCTTATTTGTTTCTCTTGTTTATTGCAAATGCAATTTGTCTTATTGCATATATTCAGTTGTTGCTAAGAACATAAGAACATAAGAAATTGCCATACTGGGTCAGACCAAGGGTCCATCAAGCCCAGCATCCTGTTTCCAACAGTGGCCAATCCAGGCCATAAGAACCTGGCAAGTACCCAAAAACTAAGTCTACTCCAGTTTACAATTGTTTCATCTAAAAATAAACTTTGATATTTTGAATTCATTTGCTTAATGCTTTTGATTCCAAGTGATTTCCATTTATGGATTCTGCCTTCCCTCTCTACCTCCGGGAGACTGGTGGGTTACAGACCCTTGTTCCTTGTTAGGAGACCTGGCAGGAAGAAAAATCAGTTTTCCAATTCCCACTCTTGTCAACAACATTAAGTGATTCTACTGAAAACATCTGAAACTCCATTACATATAGCCACTATACATGAGGGGTAGGTTTAGACTTGCTTGCCCCCCACCCCTTCCCTTCCATTCTGTCCTCTTCCTGCTGTGCCCCCTTCCCTGGTCCTCTCCCTCAGGGCTTTCCTGAGTGTTTCTTCTCCTGTACTCCTGCTACCTTCCATGGCCCATTTCTGAATGCTGCAAGCCCCCAACCTCAAGGCTTCTTCCCAAGTGGTTCCGCTCTTTCATAGCCCCTTCCTGAGTGCCTTGGCTCTTGTCCTCTTCCCCTTGAGACTCCTTCCTTGGTCCTCTCCCCATGGCCTCATCCCAAGTTTTCTTTTATTAGCCTCCTCTTTAAATAAGAAATTCAACCATGGTGATGTACAATAGAGATGTGAATCGTGTGATTGATCGTCTTAACGATCGATTTCGGCTGTGAGGGGGAGGGAATCGGATCGTCGTAGTTTGGGTTTTTTAAATATCGTGTAAATCGTGTAAATCGAAAACCGGCACACTAAAACATCCCTAAAACCCACCCCGACCCTTTAAAATAAATCCCCCACCCTCCCGAACCCCCCCAAAATGCCTTAAATTACCTGGGGTCCAGAGGAAGGGTCCCGGTGTGATCTTTTACTCTCGGATCTCCTGACGTCCCCCGACGTCAGGAGCGTAGGAGATCGCTCCCGGACCCCCGCTGGACCCCCAGGGACTTTTGGCCAGCTTGGGGGGGCCTCCTGACCCCCACAAGACTTGCCAAAAGTCCAGCGGGGGTCCGGAACGACCTCCTGCAGTCGAATCATGTTGCCGTACGGCCGGCGCCATATGTCATATGACAGGTCAAAGGTAGCGCCAGCGCCATTTCTACAACGCACGGAGGTCCGAGAGTAAGAGATCACACCGGGACCCTTCCTCTGGACCCCAGGTAATTTAAGGCATTTTGGGGGGGGGGGGGTTCGGGAGGGTGGGGGATTTATTTTAAAGGGTCGGGGTGGGTTTTAGGGTTCTTTTAGTGTGCCGGTTTTCCCGCCCTCCCCTTCCCCTCCCCCTTCCCCTGACTTACGATTTTTTAACGATAAATCGGGGGAATTGTTATTGTATCGCGGCTCTAATGATTTTTGACGATTTAAAATATATCGGACGATATTTTAAATCATCAAAAAACGATTCACATCCCTAATGTACAACATATTCAAATGGTAACATACAGTCTAATGGAAACTTAACAGTTCAAGTACGAAGGAGGCTTCACTAAAGACTAAACCTGGTATCTATCAATGACAGGACTAAACTAGGTAAAATGTAGAACAGGACTAAACTTGAAATAAGTTGACAGGACCAAGAATATGACACATCTCAGTAAAATGTGGAACTTGTCATTCTAGCTAGTACCTCCTTTGGCGTCTATGCCACAGAAAGGTGACATTTGAAGCACTGCCACATTGTAGAGTCAGAGGCAAAAACAAGCCAGCATGTTTCTGAAAGGGTGCTATAAATCAGGAACCCTTGGGAGCTGCCACTCCTCTATGCTTCCAACTGATTTCATTAATATCATATTTGCTATATGTCAGAGCCATGTATATATCCTTAACAAGTGGCCTGGAGACTGCAGGGACAAACTTTGGGGCCGATGCTATATGAAACGTGGAAAGTGGTTGGTGACTTTTCAGTGCTCGCTTTCTTAACATGCGCATGGCGCCAGCAAGGGGGGCGCCTTGCTATATACAAATTAGGGGGGTCGTGCTAGCAAGGAGGCGCTAAGGTCACTTGCGCGACCTTAGAGCCTCCTTGCTAACGTGACCTCACCGCGGCTGCTGGTTACGAAAACCGACGCAGGTAAACTCGGCATCGGTTTTCATAACCGGCCATCTGCCAGTATTGAAAAACGGATGCTGAGTTTTTTCTGCTTTTCTGTACTTCTTTTACATGCGCGCAGGGGTAGATTTTATAAATCTATGCACACGTGTACTTTTGTTCACGCACCAGGCGCAAACAAAAGTACGCTGGATTTTATAAGATACGTGCGTAGCCGCGCATATCTTATAAAATCCGGGGTCAGCGCGAGCAAGGGGGATGCACATTTGTGCAACTTGCTCGTGCTGAGCCCTGCGTGCGCTGCCCGTTCCCTCCGAGGCTGCTCCGAAATCAGAGCGGCCTCGGAGGGAACTTTTCTTCCGCCTCCCCCCACCTTCCCCTCCCTTCCCCTTCCTAACCCACCCCCCGGCCCTATCTAAATTCCCCCCTACCTCTGTCACGAGAGTTACGCCTGCTCGAAGCAGGCGTAACTTTGCGCGCGCCGGGCCAGCTGCCACACGCCATCTTCCGGTCCGGGGGCTGGTGCAGAGGCCATGGCCATGCCCCTGGAATGCCCTCAGGCCGAAACCACGCCCACTGCACTGCCCCTTGATGATGTGCCGGCCACGTCACGCCCCCCGGACATGCCCCCCGATGACACGCAGATTGTGACACGCCCCCGACACCCACCCCCCCCCCCCGAAACCCCCTGGACTTATGTGCGTCCCGGGGCTTTGCGTGCGCCGGAAGCCTATGCAAAATAGGCTTGGCGCGCGCAGAGGTGTTTTAAAAGGGTTATGCGCGTACCTTATGCGCGTAACCCTTTTAAAATCCGGCCTTCAGCTATTAACGCCTGCTCCAGGCAGGCATTACCTTTTTTTTTTTTTAATTATTTCTTTATTGAATTTTCATTTAAAACTTTTAAACAAAATTTCAAATAAGTAATACAGATAATTAAAACTTATCCATATCATTATTAAACAATAAGAAAACATTTATCTCTCTTACATTACCTATATAATGGGAGAGATTAAACCATATATTAAATTATACAATATTCAATACAAAATAGGAGAGAGAGACATGAAAATTCTATTTCTGACCTTCTAAACTATTTCCTCGATCTATATCTTTATCTGAAATAAAAGTCTCCAAATGTAATGGGTCTATAAAACTGTATTTCTTTCCTCTAAAAGAAATAATACAGATAGCTGGATAGTTCAGAAAGAAAGTTGCCCCTAGGGCTACTACTTTACTCTTTAAAGACAGAAAATGTCTCCTTTTGGCCTGAGTGGCCCTGGAGACATCCGGGAACATCAGAATATTTTGTCCACAAAAGGACATATCCCTGTGTTTGAGGAAATCCCCAAACACTCTATCTTTATCCGATTCCAATAACATAGAAACAAATAGGGTAGCCCTCTTTTGTATTATATCGATTGACTCCTCCAAAAATGTGGAGACCCCAATCGTAGATGTTAGGCATTACCTTTTGAGAGCTAAATATGCATCTGAGATGCACACTTTTTTTTGAATGTTATTATGAGTTGTGATGCATGTGCTTGCCCTGGGTCTCTCTGGAGGAGAATGGAAATCTTTCTCTGCCATTGTTGTTTCCATGCCATGTCTACCTTTTCCTTCATGTGGCATGATGGAATATAAAATACTCACTGCCTTGTAATAGCTAGGGATTTTTAGCATTACATTCTAGTGTCCTCTAGCACTGTGTATACCTCTACTAATGTTAAGACACAAGACATAAGAACAGATAGCAGCCACTTTTCTTATAAAGCATGCCATACATTATCTGCATGCTATGACTATGTAGATTTATGTAGGTTGTTGAAAAAGAGTTACACACACATACACACTGCAGTGTATATTAACTCCTTTTTCTACTCATAGAAAATCAGTGAGAGCAGAGAAAATAAAGGCTGGTGTTTTATCTTGTCAGATGCAGTTATATGTTTAATATTGCTATTAAAAATAGATCTCTTTCTTCACTGCATACATAAGAACATAAGGCTTGCCATACTGGATCAGACCAAGGGTCCATCAAGCCCAGTATCCTGTTTCCAACAGTGGCCAAGTCAAGTCACAAGTACCTGACACGGGTCCCAAGGGGTAGACAGATTCCAAGTTGCTTATCCCAAGAATAAGCAGTGGATTTCTGGAACTCTCTCTTAATAATTGTTAATGGACTTTTCCTCAAGGAACTTGTCCAAATCTTTTTTAAACACAGCTACACCAATAGCTGTCTCCATATCTTCTGACAATGAATTCTAGAACTTAATTATGCACCAAGTAAAAAAATATTTTCTCTTATTAATTTTAAATGTATTACCCAGTAACTTCATTATGTGTCCCCTGATCTTTGTACTTTTGGAATGAGTAAACAACTGATTAACATTTACTCATTCCATTCCACTCATTATTTTATAGACCTCTATCATATCTCCCCTCAGCCATCTCTTCTCTAAGCTGAATGTCATACTAGGAGGTGGACCCTTGTCCTGAAGCAGTATCTGAAGGCTCCCTGGTCAGACCCAGGAAGCTCCTGCCACCAGGAGGTGGAGCACAGGAGGAGACAGTGGCTAGCTGGAGCTTCACCACTGGAAGCCCGCGGTCCCCCCAGGTGGTGCCCTTGGGGACCCAGGCTGCTTGGACTTAGGTGAGCCTCGCAGGGTCTCCCTGAAAGGAAGTTCAATGGTGTGCCCACCAGGTGTTGCGTTCGTGCCTGTTCTCGCCCTCGCTCCACCCTCTCTACCTTAGTGGTGACTCCCTTTGGGTCTGACAGACAGATGCTGCCGTGGCTTCTCCTCGCCGTACTTCCTGGAATCCCCGGGCTGGCCTGACGCTGCGGATCCGCCATGTTTCTGATGACGTAAAGGCGTGCGCGCGCTCCAGAGTTTGTACCAGCAAGGGCACGACGTCATCTGCTTCCACTTTAAAAGGTCTTTGCTTGCAACTACAAATCAAGTTAGCAAGGGGAATTCTCCGCTGCTCTGCCTCCACCACCTTACCAGGGGTACCCACTCCTCGGGGGCCCCGCTCTCTCTCTTCTTGATTTCAGATTGCTAAGACGGGATCCGGTACTCGCTCCTCGAGGGCCTACGTCCCTGAATGCTCAGAAGACTCCTGACTACCTGGAAGCAATCGCAGACGTGAACACAGTGAGTTCTATTTCAGATAGGAACCGGTACTCGCTCCACGAGGGCCTATGTTCCTAATCTCCAAGACTCTCTTCAGTCTAAGATGTTATCGCAGGTCATGAGTCATTATTGTGGATTGCAGATAGGAACCGGTACTCGCTCCACGAGGGCCTATCCTCCAAAGATTCTCTTCTCTTCCATAAGCCATTTCATACACAGATATTGTGAGTTCTCATTTCAGACTGCTTATAGGAACCAGCACTCACCTACGGCTCCTGTTCCTGAATATACTGAAGACTCTGTTGCAGAGAAGCCATTACAGATCTCTACAATTGTGAGTGTACCATCTACTACTAGCTATGTATCCAGTATACCCTGTCTACTCACTACCTATAGTCTCTCCCTACAGCTCAGCAACCCAGAGACCAAAATTCCAGTATCTGAAGGACTTCAGTCCTGCCGGGCATCTCAGCTCACTAATTCCACCTCTGGTGGTTCTACTTCCTGTCTAAATGAAGAACTATCTGTGTTTGTCTCCATACTCCAGCCTAACCGGTGGTCCCTCTCAGGATATCCTCCTGGGGGCGCTGTCATCTGCCATCGGCCCAGGGATTCACCAATTTACCTCAAGTGTTCATTCCTTACACTACTAGAGCGGTATTATACGACTGCCACTCTGTGGGAAGCCAACCCACTACAGATCATTAACTCCGCCTATGGAGTATTACAATTGTTAGCTCTTCCCCTTGGCAGAGTGATCCATAATCGATTGCTAACTCCCTGGCGGACATAACAGATTGCTATCCATAGCAGCAGGGACTGATAACAGATTGTTAACTCCTCTCTCTCCAGGAGGAGATCCATATCATACTGCTAACTACTCCCCCTACAGGAGGAGCTCGATAATAGATAGCTAACTCCGAGCAGGAGAATTATACTAGTTTGCTACTCCTCCTCTCTGGAGGAGCAGATCTACAACAGATTGCTAACTCTGCAGTCTAATCCACAACAGATTGCTAACTCCTCCCTTCTTGAGGAGCCAAGCCTAACACCAGGATCAAGGGTGTGCGGTCGACGTCAAAGGTGGAGGTGTGCAGAATCAGAGAAGGCCAGAAAGAGTCTGAGATGACAAGGCTAGGAACAAGGCCAGAATCGAGGAAGCAAGGTCAGTAGTAGCAGAGGTCAAGTTCCAAAGGTCAGTCCGAGAGTAGTCAGCCAAAGCAGAGGTCAGGTTCCAGTGGTCAGACGTGGTCGAATAGACAGGCAGGGTCAGTATCTGGGCAGCGATCAGCATAGTCACAGGCAGGCAGAGGTCAGTATCTGGGCAGTGATCAAACGTAGTCAAACAGGCAGAGGTCAGTACCAGAGAGTCAGTCCAAGAGGTACTACCTGGGGAAACGTAGAACAGATGGATACTAGAACAGAGGGATGCTGGAACAGAAGGACGCTGGAACAGAATGACACCGGAACAGGACTGGAAAAATGCTGGAACAAGGCTGGAACAAGGCTGGAACAACGATGAGACATGGAGGCAAACTACTACACACACGGTGTCGACCCGATTGCCAAGACAAGGAAGTGCAGGCAGGCACTTCCTTTAGTACTGCATTCAATCAGGGCGCGCCGCAGAACCAGGACTCACCCCTGGCCCTATAAGGGACCAGGCAGTCTGCGCACATGTGCCTAAGGGCGGGGCCGACGCCACGTAGGATGCCGAGCCCCACCGTGAGGCCTGGTGCACTGAGGAAGGCCCAGCGACTGCTGCCGTGGGACGCCGAAGGAGGAGCTTGCGGCTGCTGCTAGAGAGGCCGACCCAGGACCTGCAGGAGAGTTGGAGAGGTGACCAGGCCCGTGCGCGGGCTGAGCGTGGACGGGGCACGCAACACTGAAGAGTCCTAACCTGTTTAGGCTTTCTTCATAGGGGAATTGTGCCATCCCCTTTATCATCTCGGTCGCCCTTCTCTGTATCTTTTCTAATTCTGTTATAGCTTTCTTGAGATGTGGTGGCCAGAACTGAACACAATATTCAAGATGAGGTTGCACCATGAGCAATACAGAGGCATTATGATATTCTCTGTTTTATTCTCCATTCCTTTCATAATAATCCCTAGCATTCTATTTGCTTTCTTGACTCCTGCTACACACTGAGCAGAAAATTTCAACTTATTTTCAACAATGACACCCAGATCCTTTTCCTGAGTGTTGACTACTAATGTGGAATCTTGAATTTTGAAGCTATAATTTGGGTTACTCTTTCTTAAATGCATCACTTTGCACTTGTCAATTTTAAATTTCATTTGCCATTTGCATGCCCAGTCTCCCAATTTTGCAATGTCCTCTTGCAATTTCTCACAATCCTCTTGTGATTTGACAACTTTGAATCATTTTGTGTCATCTGCAAATTTGATCACCTCACTTGTTGTTCCCATTTCCAGGTCATTTATAAATATATAGAAAGCATTGGTCCCAGAACAGATCCTTGGGGCACTTCACTATTCAACTTTTTCCATTGCAAAAATTTACCATTTAGCCCTACTTTCTGTTTTCTATCTTTTAACCAGTTGGCAGCAATCCACAATAATTAATAGATTACAATTTTACAATAGTAGGTCCACAATTTCATTTCTCAGTTCTTTCAGCACTCTGGGATGTATGCCATCTGATCCAAGTGATTTGCTACTCTTTAGTTTATCAATTTGCCCTAGTATATCATCCAGGTTCACTGAGATTTGTTTCAGTTCCTCTGACATGGGTATATTTCTTATATCTTATGCTGTTCCTGTTTTCTTTATTTGGATCCCTTTTCCATTTATTGAAAAATGTTATTTTAGATATTACAGCCTCTCTCACCTCACCTTTCAACCGTGCCAGTAGTCATTATTTTCACCTTGTTTACTCTGTGGAATACATCTGTTCTGGACTTCCAATATGGTATTTTCAAACAACATCCATGCCTGGGCTAAACTCTTAACCTTTGCAGTTGCTCCTTTCAGTTATTTCCTAACCATTTTCCTCATTTTATCATAGTCACCTTTTTTAAAGTTAAATGCTGTCATAGGAGATTTCTGTTTTTCACTCTCTCTAGTTATTAAGTCAATTTTGAAAATGTTGTGATCACTATTTCCAAGTGGCTCCAACACTGTTACCTCTCACCTTAAATCTTGTGTTCTACTAAGGAGTAGGTCTAAAATAGTTTCCCCTCTTGTTGGTTCTTATACTAGCTGCTCCATGAAGTAGTCATTTATTTCATCTAGGAACTTTACTTCTCTATAATGTCCTGATATAACATTCACCCAGTCAATACTGGGGTAATTGAAATCACCCATTATTACCGTGCTGCTGATTTTGTTAGCTTCTCTAATTTATTTTAGCATTTCATTGTCTATTAGTTCATTCTGGCCAGGTGGATGGTAATACACCCCTATTACTATTTTGTTCTCTTTTCACCTGGAATTTCCATCCATAAAAAATTCAACATTGCATTTTGTTTCCTACAGAATTTTCATCCTATTTGACTCAATGCTCTCGTTAACATATAGTGCCACCCCTCCACCAATTTGATCCATTCTATCATTTCAATATAATTTGAACCCTGGTATCACAGTGTCCCATTGGTTATCTTTCTTCCACCATTTCTTTCCATTCAATGCTATACACTCTAACTTTTCCATGTTAATTTTTAGACTTCGAGCATTTGTATATGGACATTTCAAAGTATGTTTTTGTTTGTATTAACAGCCTGTTCATAGTTGACAGGGTTAATTTGGAAACTTTCTGCACTTTACTTAAAGGGACCTGGTCCCCTTTGGCACTTATTGCTACTTTTCTACCCTATGTAACCTTTTCTTAGTATTCTTCAAAGATATCTGGCTAACTTACATAGATGTTCTGTTTTGGATACTGAGCCCCAAAAGTCTGAGAAAAAAGTCTGGAGAGTTACAATGTATAGAACGTATTAAAGATATAAACATTGTAGGCAGGCATCTTAGAGACCTGATTGAAGGAGGATAACTAATGAGACACTGTGATTCTGGGGTGCAAATTAAATCGACGTGTCAGGGCATATCAAATTGGTGGAGGGGTGCCACTATATGTTAAGCGCAGAGTCAAGCAGGATAAAATATCTGCAGGAAATAAACTGCCCTGGAATCTATATAGATAATAAATTCCAAGTGTGAAAGAGAAGAGTATAGTAGTGGTTGTATACTATTGTTGACTGGCCAGGATGAGAAGCATAATATAAAATGCAAAGAGGCTAATAAAATTGGCAACAAAATAATAATGGGAGATTTCAATTACCGAAATACTGATTAGGTAAGTGTCACTTCATAACATACTATGGAGGTAATTTCTTAGATGCTATAAATAATTGCTTTATGCAGCAGCTGGTCATGGAACTGAGAAAAAGAGTAATTAATTTACACATAGTTCTCAGTGGAATGTAGGACATGGTGCAAGGTTTAAAGGTAGTAGATCCACTTGACAATGGGGTGTGCTACCTCCATTTCAGTGTTTTTCATTTTTGGTTTTTCCCTGGTGTCATTTTTTAAATGTATATTTTGTTTCTATTTCTTTATCAAAATGAAATAAACATTAAAAAAAAAAGAACAATTCTGCAACTTCATCAATTGCAAGCTTCACTTATGTAATCTTCCTGTCAAAGTTTAGCCTCATATCACATCAAAAGACACACAAATAAACCTTGTTAAAGGAAGTTAGTGAAACATCATTTATCACTGTTGGAAGACTCCCACAACAAGAATTCTGAATTTGAATCAAAAGTTAGCCCATCCCAAATCATTGTATTATTTTTCTCAATGTAAGTTTTTCAGTACTGCAGATCTAATAACCACTTACTTCTGTTCACTAGGCCTCGTCTGTCTTCAACTTCATGTTTTCCATTTTTTTGCATCGCTGGTCTAATTTATGCATTCCTGGCATTCTGTTACCAAAGTATTCTATGCCATATGCAAAATTATAATAAAACAATGGCAAGAATGTCAAACTAGCATGTTTCATAACAAAACAATATCTTTAGCCTTTTAAAAACAATCATATTTTAAACTTTTTGATTAAATACATGAAATCTCAATTTAGAAGAATTGCAAAACTACTCTGTTCAAATCTGAAAGAAAATCTGATATATGCACTTGAAAAAACTCTTCAATCAAGCTCAAACGACTGTCAAGAGGAATTAGAAAAGACAAGTAATGCTACTTTCATTTTTAATTATTTCAGATGATGGTAGATATTTTGCATTCATAAACAGAACTTGCTCAGTGCATGTAGTGTTTTGTCAGGTCTAATGTATTAACAATTACATTTACTTTCAGATTTAGGTTTTACTTGTGGATTAGCTTGAATAGCTTTAGTTCTCAAAAACAGCATGCAGGATTACAGCTCTGATAACTGTAAGTGATTAAAATTGTAGCCACTGTAACTATGTTATTATTTTCCTCTAAGTTCATTATTAAATATTAGTCGGCATTTCTAAGCAGAATATATTAGAACATTCAAATCTGCAGCAAAATATGGGGTATTTTTGAAGACAGAAAAGAGGCTAAGCACTTAATTGACAAACCTGGCAAAAATATTTGCAATTCACAGATGGATCAGAGGCTGCAGGAGGGGCTGAAGAGGAGTGAATAGGCATAATGAAGGCAATTTTCAGAAGCTATTTGCAAGAGTAAATGCTGATTTATCCTGGTAAATTGACTGTTTGAAAATTGCCTAGTCCTTATCTGTGGATTAACAATGTGTGTGATCAACAATATATGTACTTTTAACCAAGTAAAAAAGTAGTTGTGCCCAGGTCGTGTTTAGACTAAGGGAGGGAAATAACACATACATTACATTTTCAATTCGTCAGCTCATGCATTGTTTTCCAAGAAAAGAAGCACCTGCAGAAAATGCAGGTGCAAATCTCTGCAGGTACTTTTTCTTTGGGTAATTTTTCAAAGGGAAAGTAGCACACACTTTCTATGTGAAAACTGATATAAAGTCTGCAGGCAAAATTAGTCACAGCCTATGAAATTATACAGGAAGATTTGAAAACTGTACTCATACTGAGGCATTTCAGATCTTCCTGCTTTTAGTCATGGAATTCATGAAGCTGGTTATCTCTTTTCTAATACAAAGTAACTTGACTGATATAGCTTCCCTAACCAAAAAAACCCCAAAACAAACCCTCAGGTAAATCACAATCAGGCCGCTACAATAAAGCCGCGTTGAAAACGGGCGCTCAGTGTTGAACGTACACTTTCTTAACTTGCGCCCAGCCACCTCTCCTGGGTGCACAATAGAATATTTAAATGAGGGGTTGCACTTCCATAGATGCACTAGGGACAAATGTGCGCCTCCTTGGCAGCGGGCACCCAGGAGAGGTGGCCATCAGCAGATTAGGAAAACGGATGCTCAATTTCACAAGCTTTCATTTTCCTAACCTGTGCACAGCCACGGGTTAGGAAAATTGATGCTCGTTAATTGAGCGTCCCTTTTCCTGACCTGACCGCCAGCACTCTTTTTTTTTAAAAAACTTTGTTGTTCCTCCAACTTAATATCACCACGATATTAAATCAGAGGATGAACAGAAAAGCAATATTATCTGCTTTTCTGTACACCTTTTTGGGCTGCTCAGAAATTAGTACCTGCTCTGGGCAAGCGCTAATTTCTGAGTGTAAAAATGTGCGGATCGGGCGCACATTTTTTTTTTTTATCTGAGGAGAATAGCTAATAGCCTCATCAACATGCATTTGCATGTGATGAGTGCTATTAGTTTCGTGGGGGTTTGGACGCATGTTTTGGATGTGCTAATGCCCTTATGGTATAAAGGGTTGTGGATGCACATCCAAAACCCAATCAAACTGTGGGTTAAACAGTGCACTCAGCTGAGTACGCTGTATTGTATTGGCCTGAATGAACTTGATCATGATAAGAAGTCCATACAGTCTAAGGACAAGATACCAAAGAGATATGTAGCCCCCAAATTTTTATTTACATTCATTTTTTCATATTTTGGTTTGTTTAATGAGGTTTTCTTTAGTTCAGTTTGCTGGCCTGAAAAAAACCCAACAAATATTAAACAGTTATTGGCGGATTTTAAAAGCGCTATGTGCACCAAAGCCAGGATATATGTGCGTGACTTGGCCTGGTGTGCGTCATTCGGATTTTAAAAACTGCATGAGCACGCATATATCTCCACAAATCAAAAAGTTCAATAAAGCAGCGGGGCATAGACAGATCAAGTCTTTAACATGAAGCCTCTGCATAGGTATTTACGTGCATAAGTATGCGCCGGGTTCCCCTACTGTGTAACTTGACTTCTGCTATGGATGGCGTGTAAGCAATAAAATACAAACTAGGCTAGTCAGCGGGTTTTAAGTGTCGGGGCTAATACAGTAAAAGGGGGCAAGTTAGTTAAGGGGGTTTAGGAAGTCCTCTCTTTTACTAGGGCAAACTGGGAAGGAACTGGGGAAAACAGGTAATTGAATCGGCGCATGCATCTACTAAAATCCACCACTTATGCAATCAAGGCAGTATTTGCGCGCACATGTACGCATCAATATAAAGTCATGTGCATATGTACGCGTTTATAGCCAATTTTATAACAGTTGGAATTTGTTTTTCTTTTCCATGCACCTTAGTATAGATTGCTATTACTGCTGCTTAGTGAGTTTTATGTTCATGTTGTTTGTGTGTCAGAAAGGACAGTGAGGGATTTTTTTTTTTTTATCTACCACTACTTCTTTTGGATTGTATCATTTAATTTGGTCTTCAAGCCATAGAGCAGGGCATATTTTGTTGGCTGAATTTTCATCAAGGAGTGTTTTTTCTGAGACAGTTTTAGAAAAGGTATTGTAGCATGATCATTTTTTTGTATTATCCTTTAAATTTCATCTTGTGTCAGGTTTGGTGCCTCAGTTGTCCTTTGGCATTCTGTGCCAGTCTCATGGAGAGCTTGATAGTTGATCCATTTGATTTGGAGTGCAATTTGGTAAAGGATATGTTGCGGTTCTGGCCATGAGTGCCACGACCAGACCCTTACCTCCGTGTTTCTGGACCTGTTCCCACTTTCACTGGCCTAGTTCCTGTCCTGTTTGGCAGCGGCCCGGCGAGGGCCGCGCCGCCGGGAAGTCTTCCATGGACGCCCTGTCTCTAGGCGCGCACACGCGCCACTTGGGCGCTTTTCTAGGCCGTTTCCCGCCAGTGATGACTCTGCCCAGTTCCTGACGTCAGACGCCACGGCCTTGATAAGCCGGCCGAGGACACTCAGTCTTTGCCTTGCAACGGGCTTACCTACCGGATCCCTGTTGCGCTGTGCCCCGGAGGGTCCTGCTTTGCTATCGCTCCGTTCCTGCCTGCCTGTTACAGTACCTGCCTGGTTCCTGCTTGCCTGCTACTGCACTTGCTTGGTTCCTGCTTGCTAGCTGCAGTGCCTGCTTGGTTCCTGTTTGCCTGCTACAGTTCCTGCCTGGTTCTAGTACCCGAGCCCTGTTACAGTACTGACCTACTGTCCTAGTCTGGTTCCAGTTCCCAGTCCTGATCCACTACCGCCTAAGTCCCAGCGGCCGGGCCCCTACGGGCTCCTCCCGGGGTGGCTTCGGCTTCCAAGGGTGAAGCCACCTAAGTCCCAGCAGTTGGCCTACTATGGGCTCCTCCTGGGAGAGTGCTAGCTTCCAGGGTGAAGAGCATCTACGTCCTGCCTCCCGGCCTGTGGTAAACTAGAGACATTGAATACCTTTCCCAGTCTCCTGCAGGTCGGCCCAAGGGCCCACTAAACTGACATTCCCTAACAGGATAACCATTTATGTACATCTATACCTGATTTGACAATTTCTTTTCAGATTTATTGACTTCTGTAATTGAAAAAGTTGCACCAATAAAGCTTCCTTTTGTGCATCCCTGTGTGCTGTGGTTTACTGAACAAAAGAAAAAATGGGTCTTCTGTGGCCCTGGAAATCTTCTCTTACCCTGTAAAAAAAATGAACATCAGGCCCAGGGCCACCCTGGGCCTCCCTGGACCCCTCTGACTGCCACTCATGGTCCACAAAATTAATCGAGTACAGTCAGATACTCCCTGGATCTCTCCCACCTCCCCATTTAAGTCTACTGGGGCTGGAGAGGTCCCACCCCAGCCCCCACTTACCCCCTTTCTGGGTCCTGGAAAGTTTTAAGGAGCAGGAGTGATATCCATTCGCTCCGGACCATGTCCCAGAACTTTAAAAATGGTGCTGTTTGCCATTTATCCAAGTAAATAGTGATTTACAAATACAAAACTAGCCAAGATTTTCAGGTAGTTTTATAGGAAGTTATTTTCAATTCAATCCATTTGTACAAACTGAAAATGTCCTCATTCATTGCATTTTTTGCATTGGTTTTAAACAAATGCACATTGCTACCAAAAATGTCTGCCTATACTGAAGTGTCCATACAACTCCTGTTTCTATATACTCTAAATCCCATATTTACCCCAGCTTCATAAGAATCAATGGGGAAAACTTGAGATTTCACTAACTCTCATATACATTTGCTACCTGATAAGCTGAAGTTATTTTTCTTGGAAGTTTTCAAGAAGTAGGCAGTGGTGTTCTGTGGAGAAAAAAAATCAAACATATGACTTTTGTTCTCTCCTTTTCCCTGTTAGTCTCAAATAGATATCTTGAATATTCAGACAGTTACTGGAGAATTAATGTACGATCATCCTGGTTTGGACCAGATTTCTACTTCCAGTAGTTCCCTGACTCCAGAAGAGGATTAGGAGACATCTTCCTCCTGATCTGAATTAGTGTTGATTGGAATGTGGTGTTTTATTAGTATGTATTATGAAGTAGACAGCACACAAGCACAAAATATCAGATATCTTTCAGGGGAATACTGTAAGGTACCATCTAAACTGTCATTTGAATTGTTCAAATGTGCACTGAATGACATAGCAAGTAGATATGAGTATCCCCATTTTATTGTCTCTCTGCTGGCATTTTGGGGCTAGCTACACTACTGAAAACCACAATTAAAAATCATATCCTGTCTCACATTTGAAACAAAATAAAGAAACACAGAAATCAGAGAGAAGTTTGATACGCAGCAGGACATGTTTCAAGTCAATGCTAGCAATGTGGTAGATACAGCAATACAATGCATGTAACCCCTGGGAAAAACCTAGTAAGGAGGATATTTATTTATTTATTTAAATTAATTTATATACCGGAGGTTCCTGTATAATATACATATCACCCCGGTTCACAAAGAACAGTAACTATCGCTACAAATAGCGGTTTACATAGAACAGAATAAAAGAAGTTTTACATTGAACAAAAACAAAGTAATAAGTTTTACATTGAAGTCAGCATGTGTAAATTTCTGATTAACAAAGGAAGAAAAAAATAGATCTGAATAACTCGTTGAGGGCTTGAAAAGACTTTTCTTCGTGTTCTTGGCTCTAGGGGAAAGCTTGTTTGAAAAGCCAAGTCTTAAGTTTCCCTTTAAATGTAGAGTGGCATGGTTCTAAACGAAGGTCTGGAGGGAGCGAGTTCCAAAGTGAAGGGCCTGCTGTGGATAATGCACGTTTCCTCAGAACGGATTTCATAGGTTGTGTGATTAGTCTGTTCTGATAGGCGCTTCTGGTTGGTTTCACAGATGTGTGTAATTGAATTTGGAATGTTAGGTTGAGAGGTGCGATGTTGTGTAAGGCCTTATGTATCATCATTAAAGACTTGAACTGGATCCTGTATTTAATTGGAAGCCAGTGGAGATGGTGGAGAATTGGGGTGATATGATCTCTCTTTTTGGCATTTGATAGAATTCTTGCAGAGGCGTTCAGGACCATCTGAAGTGGTTTGATGGTACATGCTGGAAGGCCTAGGAGGAGAGAGTTACAATAATCCAGCTTTGGGAGTATGATGGCTTGTAAAACCATGCGGAAGTCTCTGTATAGGAGGAGAGGTTTGAGTTTCTTTAATGTTTGAAGTTTAAAGAAACATTCTTTTGTTGTGTTGTTGACGAATTTGTTGAGACTGAGTGTGTTGTCTATGATGACTCCCAGATCTCTAACTTGTTGTGTGGTGGAGAGCCCTGTGGTGACCGGATGTTGATTAGTGTTAGAATGTGAGGAAGGGGTATAGTTTTCCGGAGTTATAATGAGGATTTCAGTTTTGTTTTTATTTAGAACCAAGTTGAGGCTGGTGAGTAGATTGTTGATAGCTGACAGACATTTATTCCAGAATGATATGGCTTTGTATATGGAATCTTCTATAGGGATGAGGATTTGAATATCATCCGCGTATAGGTAATGTCTTAGCTTAAGGTTAGTGAGAAGTTGACAAAGTGGGAGTAGATAAATATTGAAAAGAGTCGGGGAGAGGGATGATCCTTGTGGTACCCCCCTTTTGGATTCGATGGTGTGGGACTCTTTGTTATTTATCTTGACCTTGTATGTTCTGTTCTCCAAAAATGATTTGAACCAGTTAAAAACTACTCCTGTAATGCCAATGTCTATTAGGCGTTGCAGGAGGCATGAGTGGTTAACGGTATCAAACGCTGATGAAAGATCAAGGAGAGCGAGGAGGCAAGGTTGGCCCTTTTCTAGGTTGAAAATGATAGTGTCTGATAATGATGTTAATAATGATTCGGTATTCATAGACTTGCGAAAGCCAAATTGGTTTGAGGTGAGGATGTTGTTTTCGTCAAGATATTCTGTAAGTTGTTTGTTTACAACTTTCTCCATAACTCTGGCAATCAACGGGAGGTTTGCTATGGGTCTAAAGTTTGCTGGGTCTGAGGTGGGTAAGTTAGGTTTTTTGAGGAGCGGCTTGAGCATGGCTAACTTGAGTTGGTATGAAGAAGGCATGTGTGGATGTATGTCACTAGCAGCTTAATGGTGTACATTTTGCATGGTATGGCATATCAACTCAAGTTAGCATGGCTAACTTGAGTTGATATGAAGAAGGCATGTGTGGATGTATGTCACTAGCAGCTTAATGGTGTACATTTTGCATGGTATGGCATCCTTACAGTGTCACAAAATGTTCAAATACAAGTTCCTTCCATATATCTCTTAAAAAAATATTCCAGTAAGAGATCCTTTACATGAGCACCATCATACAATGAGCTAATCCTTACTTGACATGCACACAGCTCTTGCCACTCACTGAGTCCACAATATAATCATTGGTTTAACAAGGACAATTAAAACATGTCCACACTCCAGTGCATGATATTGCTTATCTTTCATCAATCTTTATGTATTTTGACTCCACCACAAACATGGGCCTATGTTTCAAAATTAATTCTCATTCTAGAGCTTCTTTTTCTGTGAAAGAAGCTTGCCTCCTATGCATGGAAAACCTTGGAGGTATTTCAATGTCTCTATCATATACTCCCTATCTTGACTTTCTTCTAGCATATCCACGTTTAGATTTTTAAATCTGTCCCCATAAGCTTTAGAATGAAGACCATTGACCATTTTAGTAGACATCTTTTGTACTGACTCCAACCGGTTTATATCCTTTGGAAGGTGTGGTCTTCAGAAATGTGCACATTATTCCAAATGAGGTCTCATCAGAGACCTAAACAGGGACAATTTAACTTCCCATTTTCTGCTGAGCATTCCTCTTCCTATGCAGCCAAGTATCTTTTTGGCTTTTTCCATTGCTTTATCTACATATTTGTCTACCTTAAAATCATCAGATACAATCACCCCCAGATTCTGCTCTTCTAATGTACTTAGAAGAATTCTACTTCCAATACTGTACTTCTCCCTTGGATTTTTGCAGCCCAGATTTTTAACATCAAGTGTTAGCTGCCAGACTCCAAACCATTTATAGAGCTTCACCAGATCCCTTCTCATATTTTCTATGCCTTCCTGGCTGCCTACCCTGCTGCAGAATTTGGTATCATTGGCAAAAATACAAAACTTTTCAGATAATCCTTCCACAATGTCGCTTATGAAAATGTTAAAAGGAACCAATTCAAGGACCGATCCCTGAGGCATACCACAGGTAAAGCCCCTTTCTCAATGTAAACTCCATTTACCCCTACCTCATCACCTCCCACTCAACCAGTTTCTAATCAAGTCACTCACTTTAGAGCCCATACCAAGGGCACTCAATTTACTTATAAGTTGCCTATGCAGAACCATATGAAAGGATTTATTGAAATCCAAGTACATTATTTATTTATTTATTTATTTATTTATTGTTTTTGTTATACCGAGTTTCATGACAGGCATCACATCAACCCGGTTTACAATTAACAGAGTGTGTAAAGCATAACATAACTTAAAACAATGTTCTCAATAAGAACCTTGAACTTTAAATACAGTGAATAAATACAGTGAATCAAATAAAGGATGTGAGAAAGTTACAAAAAATCAGGGAAATCAACTTGGAACTGGAAAAGGGGAGAGATTGTACAGAGCAATATTTACATTTTGGCCTATTAATGTAATAGAGTAGCAAAGTGATTAAATAAGAAGATTTATGTACCATCACTATGAGACGGTACATAAATAACCAGATGCATAAATACGATAATGGTATGATAAAAGCTCAGAAGGTATTGATGAGTGTCAATTTAAGGTTGGTTGATTTGTATTAGGTCCAGTTATAGACTAAGAGTTTGTGCTATTTAATGGAGGTTTTATTCAATGCTTGGAAATGCTTTTTTGAAAAGCCAGGTTTTTAGTCTTTTCCTAAATGTTAGAGAGCATGGCTCCTGTCTCAAATCAGGTGGGATAGAGTTCCAGAGAGTTGGACCTGCTGAAGAGAAGGCTCTAAGACTCAATGATTTATGTTGGTAGGTTTTGGCCTTTGGAATTTGGAGTGACTCTTTGTAGTATTCCCTGATGGGTCTGGCGGAAGTGTATTTTTTAAGAGGTATTTGTAGGTCGAGGTGCGTGTTTTGGTTGATAGTTTTGTATATGATGTTGATGGTTTTGTACATGATTCTATAGTGGATCGGTAGCCAGTGGAGGTTTTTCAGGATAGGTGAGATGTGGTCCATTTTCCTGGAGTTTGTAAGGACTCTGGCTGCAGAGTTCTGAACCATTTGTAGCGGTTTGGTATAGGAAGCTGGGAGGCCTAGTAGTAATGAGTTGCAATAATCTAATTTGGAAAAGATTATTGCTTGTAGTATTGTTCTAAAGTCCTGGGCGTGGAAATGTGGTTTGATTCTTTTCAGAATATGTAATTTGTAGAAGCAGTCCTTGGTGGTTTGGTTAATGAATGGTTTGAGGTTGAGTCGATTGTCCAGGATGGCTCCTAAATCTCTTACTATAACTTATTATAACTATTATCTTATTATTATTATTATTATTATTATCTTATTATTATTATTTATTTATTTATTTAACATTTTTCTATACCGGCATTCGTAGGACACATCACGTCGGTTTACAAGTAACTGAGAAAGGAAATTACAAAAAACAGGGAAGGGGGCTAACTGGATAATATATAAAAGTACAGATGAAGAGAGTCAAAGAGCAGAGTTACAACTTTTGCATTCATGCTAGGGTTAGATATGCAAGTGAACTATAAACAATGCTAAGGAGGCATGTGCACTTAAGAACTTAGCATATAGAACTTATTTACAGTATGAAAGGAGGCAAGTGCACGTATATACAGATAAATGCTGGTGCGGGGGGGAGGAAAAAGAAGGAGGGAGCGGGAAGGGAGAGGGGAGAGGGAAAAAGGATCAGGGGGGTGTGGAGGGAAACAGGGGTACAACTGAGCAAGGGTATTTTTAGGGAGAGCTTGCTAAAGGGTGAAGAGGGCGGGGTAGGGAGGAAGGGGTACAGGGAAGGTATAGGGGAGGTCAGGGAGAAGGTAGGTAGGTTGAACGGGAGCTGAGGGGGTTCAATGAGGGAAAGGACTAGGTTTGAGAGGAATTGGGGTATGCCTGTTGAAAGAGCCATGTCTTGATTCCTTTTTTGAAATGGCTCAGGGACGGTTCTAGGCGGAGTTTGGCGGGGAGGGAATTCCAGAGGGTGGGGCCCACAATGGTGAAGGCTCTATCCCTGGTGGTGGTGAGGTGTCCAACTTTAAGTGAAGGGGTTTGGAGAGTGCCAGCAAGGGAGTTTCTAGTGGGGCGATTAGCTTGGCGGAATTGTGGCATATCTTCAAGCCAGGGTGAGTTGTTATTGTATAGTGTGTTATGGAGGATGGTAAGTGTTTTGTATTGGGAACGGAAGGTGATGGGGAGCCAGTGGAGGTCTTGGAGAATAGGAGTGATATGGTCAGTTTTTCTGGTGTTTGTTAGGATTCTTGCCATGGAATTTTGAAGGATTTGAAGGGGTTTAATGGTGGAGGCTGGGAGGCCTAAGAGAAGGGAGTTACAATAGTCTTATTATAACTAGTGTTCCCCCTTGCTCCAACTCTCTGGTCACCCAATTAAATAAATTGATCAGATTTGTCTGATATGATCTACCTTTGGTAAACCCATGATGCCTCAGATCTTGCAATCCATTGGAATTCAAAAACTGCATTATCCTCTGCTTTAGCAGTGATTCCATTAATTTGTTCGCCACAGAGGTCAGATTAACCAGTCTGTAATTCCCAGCTTCCACCATGCTTTTACTTTTATGAATAGAAACCACATCCATCTATCTCCATTCCTCTGAAACCATTCCCAACTCTAAAGAAGCATTGAAAAGGTTAATCAGATGAGTGGCCAGAACTTCTCTAAGTTCCCTCAGTACCCTCAGATGTAGTCCATCTGGCCCCATTGCCTTACCTACTTTAAGTTTTATTAGCTTCTCTACAATGAACTTTTCTGAAAATTGATAGAGGTTTACCTAGCTTCCGATCTTATTTGTGTTGTTTGTATGTGGTCCTATTCCTGGCCCTTCCACAGTGAATACTGAACAGAAATATTTGTTAAGCAATTTCATTTTTTCTTCACTGCCTCTATATATTTCTTCACTTAACCCAGAATGTCACAGTGCTACTTTTAAACTTCCTTATATCACTATCATACCTAAAAATTTGTGTCCTCTTATTTTGCTGTATTTGTTAATTTTTCTGCCATTTGATTTTTTGCATTCCTGACTACTTTCCCAGCTTCTCTTAACTTTTCCAGATATTGTTGCCTGTCTTCCTCTTTTTGTGATCTCTTGTAGTTTATGAACACTAACCTTTTCTCCCTTACCTTTTCAGCTACTTCTTTAGAAAATCATAACAGTATAATTTTCCTCTTTCCTTTATATATGTTCCTAACAAAAAGGTTAGTTGCCATTATACTATCTAATTTTAGTATTGCCAATAGCTCTTCTACTTTCCGCAGATTTTCATATAGCAAATGACTTCATGTTAGCAAGTTACTTTTCCCTGACGTTTAGCACTCTCACCTTTGAATTAACCTTCATCTCCTGCAATTTAATACTTAACCATACCATCCAGTGATCACTGGATCCCAGATTATCATCCACTACAACATCAAAGATAGTGTCCCTATTGGTAAGCACTAGATTCAGTATTGCTTCCTCCTATGTGAGTTCTGATCTCAGATGAAGAAGCTGCTAGCTACCCAAGGCTCCTGACGGCTCTTCTACATCTCCTCCTCTCTACTGGTTGCTCTTATGGTGGTGTTCTTTAGTGGCTCTGCAATCCAGTTTTATGGGTTCACAGCAGAACACTGAAACAATCAAGCCACAATCCCAGGATCTCATTTCAAACTGTGACCATCAGTGTTTCCACTGCCATCACTTCACATCCTTGCTCTTATACCTAGGGGGGTAGATTTTATAATTGTGTGCGAGCGCGAACAAGAGTACGCGGGATTTCAATCCATTAAAATCCGGGATCGGCGCGTGCAAGGCTGCCGATTTTGGGCAGCCTGCGCGCGCTGAGCCACGCAGCCTGCCTCCATTCCCTCCGAGTCCGCTCCGAAATCAGAGCGGCCTCGGAGGGAACTTTCTTTCATCCTCCCCTCACCTTACCCTCCCTTCCCCTACCTAACCCACCCCCCTGGCCCTATCTAAACCCCCCCCTACCTTTATCGCCGGATTTATGCCTGCCAGAGGCAGATGTAAATCTGCGCGTGCCAGTGGGCTGCTGGCGCGCCATCACCCAACCCGGGGGCTGTTCTAGAGGGTGCCGCCATGCCCCCGGAATGCACCCGGGCCGAAACCATGCCCACGGCGCCGCCCCTGAAATGTCGCATCACCTGCGCCATGCCCCCCGGCACGCCTCTCCATGCAAGCCCCAGGACTTACGCACGTCCCGGGGCTTGTGCGCACCACCGAGCCAATGCAAAATAGGCTTGGCGTGCGCAGGGGGGGTTTGGGGTAGGCTTTCGGGGGGTACGCGCGTACCCCTTTGAAAATCTACTCCAGGGGTTGGAACTTCATGGAACACCTACTGCCTCTCTTCTGTGTTCAAAAGGGATCTGCATTCATTTTCAATGAATATGTCATCCGCAACAAATAGGGACCTATTAGTTGGTCTGCAAAACAAATGGCAATCCCCCACAAATGAAATATATCATTTTAGGGGAGAGGGAGAGGGAGAGGGAGGGAGAGGGAGAGGGAGAGGGAGAGGGAGAGGGAGAGGGAGAGGGAGAGGGAGAGGGAGAGGGAGAGGGAGAGAGAGAGAGACTAGCCATAATGCCCTCATATCAGATAGCAATTTATATCCATATATGAGCCCATCTAGTTACTTGAGGTGAGGTGTAGGTATTAGTGTAGGGGTTAGAGGCCACTTTGACATGCATAGTGTGACGTAAGAACAGAACAGTGCACTCTTGTAAAGGTTTGATGACCTTTCGCGTGAGAAAACTCACACAAAGATGTGATTTGTGCAATGTTCTCTCAACCTAGCTTGATGTTAACCAGGTAGAGAGTCCATATGCAGATATCATAAAGAAACTGGTGGAGGAGGTGAAATTGTTCTTTCTGGTAGGCTGGGCACATTTTTAACTTTTTGGTGAGTACACTAGGAAATTATTGGTGTTTCTGGTAATTGCAGACATTATACAACCATTTTTTATTATAGAAACAAGCCATTAAGCCCGTTAAAACGGGCATGGTGTGCCAGCCAGAGCTGTCTATTCCACGCAGTCACAGCTGCTCATGGGCCCATTAAAACGGGTGAGATGTTCGCGACACTTCAGTCAGAGCTCTCTTCTACGCAGTCAGAGATGCTCCCTTCTGTGCATTCGCGGCACGTCTATGATAGCTGTCTCATCCGCGCAAGTGAGAGCTGCTCTCTACTGCTCACTCATAGCACGTCAGTCACCGCTCAATTATATATCTGATGGTTAGGTAAGGGGTGCTTTTGGGAGGTTTGGAATGCATTATGGGTATTTCCATTATTTCTTATGGAAAAAATAGTCTTGACTTACAACCAACTTGAGATACAACCAGCCCTCTGGAACCAATTGAGTTTGTAAGTCAAGGGTCCACTGTATTTCTACCTTAAGCAAGCATAGCACACAGTGCACTTTCTTCTTGGGTTCCATCTGAGAAGGTTGTTAGTTACTAGTCTACCTCAGTTCTGCCAGCCTGTCTTGCCCCTATCAAAACCACAGGGACCAGACTACCTCCACTCTGCCATCCAGTCTTGCACCTATCAACTTTCTGCCACTCTGCCTTGCTGCCATACTCTAGACAATTCTACTCCTTGTGGTGTTCTTTCCACTATCATGGTTCCTCAGTGTGTTGGTGCTAGTCTTTCTGCTGCTTTGTCCCTTTATCAGCACCTTGTGGTTTTTTTCTGACACCCTTTCTGCTTGCTGTGTTCCCCCTTTATTGTGCTGTAGGATGTTGATGCCACTTACTTGCCACTTTGCCTGTAGTGCTGCCTTCGAGGGTTCATGCAACTGTTATTGGTGCTCTCTTTTGAAGCTGTGGTGTGTTTTTGACACTCTCACTGCTGCTTTGCACCTCTGTTAAAGCACTCTTGCCACTCCTGGTACTCCTTTGCCCTTTTACAGTGCCTTAGGCTATTCATGCCACTTTGGTGCCACTTTGCCACAGTCTAAGTACCTTGGAGATCTTTTCTCCCAGAAGTTTCATCAGAATTGATAAGAAAACCCCAATTCTGCAGCCAAAAATAGGCTGCAAATACTTCCCCCATTGACTTTAATGGCAAAACAAAAAATGAATGAAACTAATAAACAAATTGGTTTTTCCCCCTATGAAACTAATGAAACAAATTTGGGTCCCGGTGAAATGAAAAATGAAACGACACAAATTTTTTCCTTCTGCACATCCCTAGTGTTCAGTGCTGCACATCCAATGGGTCTCCCCTTACACAGGCAAAAACACAAATAACAATAATACTAAAATTGTTTGAGGCAGTCTCTATTCCAATCAATAACCTTCTCCTCTGGTTTAGGCTATGACATTCCAGCACCCCTAATGTTTCCATGAGCATCAAAGGAGTCCCACATCCAACAGAAAACAATTTTTTTTCCACAGGTTATATTAGTGTTTATTTAATTCAACTATCTTTTAGTGGAAGGAAACCCATGAATCCATTATACAGTTTACATTTTTCTCAGTTCTACAGATAGAGCACTAATTCCAAGTAATAATGATTTGTGAAACTTAAGTCTAGTAGCAAGGTATGTATGCAAATCAAATGCATTACAAAAGCAATCTGGCATAGCTATAATTTTCTTCTTTCAATTCACAAGGACAAAAAGGCAAGCAGTCTGTTGCTCTGCAAGGTGAATATGTTAAAGTAATTAAGCATGAAAGTCTGCATTTAGCTAATTTAGTCATGCTCTGCAGTACAGTTTAGAATCATATTTAGGTTTCTTTTATTTAGGGAATATAGGAAACTATAATTTTAGATAGCTTACATTTTTCTATAGTACAACAGAAGAATTAAGAAGTTGCACAGAAACATAGACCATTAGATGTTACGGAGGCAGTAGAACAAATAATATTTATATGTTTGTTTAGAAAAAATGTACATATATAAAACACTATGAAGTAACTGTAATCAGAGAAAGTGTCTATATATTTCCTGATTTCTATATGCAGATTTTAAGAAGGTCATCAAGAAATTATTTAGGAACAGATTTACCTATTATATCAAGAGGGTGTTACACGTGGTGTCCATGGCAGACCTGCGGCACGGCCCCCTCACCTCTCTACAGTAACTCCAGTACCCGGTTTCTAGTCTCTGGCGGCAGTGGGCCACCAGCTCTGTCCTCAGGCCTCCCCTGGTGCCTCTGGCTCAGCTACAGACCCTGGTGTTCCCAGTCCAGCTACCTCTGCTCCACGTCAGGCCTCTCCGTGTGGCCAGCAGAGAGACGCTGCTCCTCGGCACCACGCCCCTCCCTATGCGCATGCACTCATCACTAATGCTTAAGTAGGGCATACGGCGGGAACCGAGCTGTAGCCCCGGATGATGACATCTCGGAGCACCGGTTCTTAAGCCCGGGCTCTGCTCTCTAGCTTTGCCTTTGCAACAGGTTCCTTCGCCGGTCGAGTACTTGTTGCCTCCTGACAGATTTGTCTCACTCCCGTGTTCCTGCTCCTCGCTGATCCAGGTTCCTGATTCCTTTACTCCTATGTTCCTGCTCCTCACCTTTCCTCAGCTTGCCTACATGGACTTTGACTCTGCTTTGCCTGATCACGCCGTTGACTCTCTCCAAACATGGACCTCTGCTTTGCCTGACCACGCCGTTGACTCTCTCCAACCCCAGACCTCTGCTTTGCCTGACCACACCATTGACTCTCCCCGAGCCCGGACCTCTGCTTTGCCTGACTACAGCACTGCCTCTCTCCAGACCCAGACCTCTGCATTGCCTGACTATGTCATTGCCTCTCTCCATACCCAGACCTCTGCATTGCCTGACTACATCATTGCCTCTCTCCAGACCCAGACCTCTGCATCATTTGACTATCTCCATGATCAGACCTCAGCCTTGTTTACTACTGCTTCCAGATTGCCGCCAGCCCTGACTCAAGCTTGTTCTATGGGAGACCCCTGTCTGTCTTCATTCTTTTGGTGCCTGAGTCTCCAGGACATTACCTTGTCCAGTGCAAGACTGTACCATCCCTCTCCTGCTGTTTCTGGGCTGACCTCCATCTACTCATCAACAACACACAGAGGCCCACTTAAGTCCAGCTGGCCCCAGCACCCAAAGGCTCAACCCGAGGGGAATGAGTGCTGGTATTGGTGAAGCTCCAGCCGGCCTCTGTTCCAGCCCACTCCACCTGGGGTGGAGTGGGCTGGAACAGAGGGACCCATAGGTCCTTACCTATGGGTCAATCCCACCTCAGCCCACCTCAATCCCACCTCAGCCCACCTCAATCCCACCTCAGCCCAAGTGTTCACCTCCAGCGCAACAGTGGGTAATTCAATCAAGCAGCTAAATCCATGGCGATTCTGCCCACAACATAATACCTAAATAGTCCTCATCTCACTCATTGATTACATATCACTACTCATGGATCAAGGGGGTTTAGGAATATTGCTTTCTTGGCCACTTTTGATACAATCAATCATAACATTCTGCTTACCAGATTGGCCATCTAGGTGTCTGAGGCAACATACAAAATTGGTTTAAATCCCCCTTGTTTGGCATACCCCAGATAATAACAGGGAAGAAAGCCATTTACATTCCCTCTCCCTTTGAATGGCTTGTTTCCAAAAGCTCCCCCATTCTCTTAAATGCCTAACTTCAACCCCTCACCTCTATCATAAGAAATTTTGGTTTCAACGTATAAATCTATACTGATGATAAACAGATCCTCCTCCCTCTATGAGGCACCTGGGTCAATAAGATAACACTGCATAAATTTACTTCAAAATGATAACAAACTAAATGTTTGACAATTGACCAGTCAAACAAAAACAAAGCAGAGTTCCTGTGGTTCAATTGTAAACCAAGACCAGACAATTTCCCTCTGCACCTGACTCCCCCTCCACACACACACACACCTATTCTGAAGAACATCAGTCTGTAACCTCAATATGAGATGAAAAGCTTAGGAGTTATACTCACCCTAACCTGGAGAGCCAAATAGCAGTAAAAAAAATCTGGTGCCTCTACTTGGTGAAGCAATCATGCCCCTTTCTACAATCAACAAACTCCAACAAAATCAGAAGTATTTACTTTTCTGGACTATTGTAATGCCATATATGTATGCAGGACTACCACAAAAGAAAATCATCAAACTACAGACATTCCAAAATGTAGCTTCAAGAACAATCACTAACCATAGAAAGTGGGAATGGGCGTCCTCCTCCTAAACTCACTATGCTGACTCCCAATTTCTGCTTATCAAATTTAAAATCATGTCCCTTCCATCCAAAGCAGTGAAAACTGCATTGACTCCACCTACTTGGTAGACAAAGTATGTGATAATCATCCCACCTGAAACTTTTGATCAAGTCAAAAGCAACAACTATAATCTTCTCTCATATTGCTCAGACTGAAAAAGAAAACAGATCCAGCATCTTCAGTGGAGTGGCACCTGACCCGTGGAACTTTCTCCCACTACTGTGCAGGTCAGTAATGGCTACATGACATTTTTCACCAACTGTAAATGTGGCTTTTCACTTATCAAGGCCACAGACTTTACAGTCCTGCCCTATAATCCAACCAAGAAGAAAAACAACCTTGGCCATTGTCCCCATGTGACATAACCCAAGGACATGTATTGATTCCCCTTGTTACTCACTGAAACAACATACATAGATTTCTGGTCTTTAATTTATAAGCATATAACCCCTCCCCAACTTTATTCAGTAGTATATTTATTATAAGCCACTGCCACTGACTTTCTAACCTTATTAAAATCCACTTTGAAATCATTATCCAATGATGAAAGAAATATAAACATAAAAATTAAATTAAATTACTAGTAGGAAAGAGAAGCTAATGCTTCATTTGTATAGTTAATGGATGAGAACCCACCTTAAATACTGTGTTCACTGTTTACGAAAGGACATAATGGAAGTGATCAACAGGAAAGCTAACCTTTAAAAAGGAGATAGAGCAGCTTTATTAATTAGAACAATGAGGAAAGCAGACAGTCACTCAGCAGTGCTTGGTTTGGAGGGAGGTATCTTCTAAGAATACTAATGAAGCAGGAGAGGTAGGGCATCCCAACAGAAAGGTTCCAATAAAAGTAAAAGTAGCCCATGTGCCTATAAAGAACAACTTGAGTTAAAAGATTCCAGTTATTCCTGTCAACTGATAAGCAGGTTTTTAATACCAACAAAACACACTTTGAAATGTCTGTATGCCAATGCCAGAAGTCTAAGAAGTAAGATGGGAGAGTTAGAGTTTCTAACACTGAATGAAGAGATGGACATAATTGGTATCTCAAAGACCTGGTGGAAAGAGGATAACCATTGGGACAGTGCTATACCAGGGCATGAATTATTAGGGATGGGAATTCTGGAGAAACAAAATAGGAAAGTAGATAAAATGTAATATTTTATTTCATTTATGATGACATTTTGTTGATTTTCACATTTCTTATTTAAAACAATCCTCTGCTACTTTTCCACTAAAGCCAATTGTGAGGCATGACTCCATCAAGTTCCTTTGCCTTCTTTGCTGCAAATGCCACCAGCGAGGCCTGATTCTACTGAGCTCCCCTCACTGCTCTGTTCCAGTTGTTGAAGTGAAACAGAAAGGGGAGGTCAGTGGAATCAGGCGTCACTGTTGGTGTTTGACAAATACCACCACTGAGGCATAACTTCACTGACTGCTCCTGCCTGCATCACTCCAAACAGTTGTTGAGGGGAAGCAGGCAGGGGAAGTCAGTAGATTCATGCCTTAGTAATGATATTTACACCACCATTGAGGCATGACCCCCCCTGTTTCCCCTTGCCTGCTTCATCCCAAGCAGTTGTTGACGAGAAGCAGACAGAGGTATTCAATGGAATCAAGACTCAGTGGTGGTGTTTGCCAAATACCATAACTGAGGCATAAGTCCATTGACTTCCCCTGCCTTCTTCACTCCAAAGAGTTGTTGAGGAGAAGCAGGCAAGGGGAGACAGGCGAGTCATGCATTAGTGGTGTTGTGTGGAGAAGCAGGCAGGGGAGTTCAGTGGCATAGAGCCTCAATGGTAGTGTTTGCCAAACACCAGGGATGTGCAGAGCAAAATTTTATGTTCATATTTCTTATGTCCGAAAGGGGGTCCCACTTGCGGCCAATATGGACATAAAAAAAATCCAATGAGTTGGGTATATGTACATATGTGCAAAAAAAAAATTTAAACCCCCTCACCCTCCTTAATCCCCCCCCCAGACTTACCACAACTCCCTGGTGATGGAGCGAGGAGTGAGGACGTCATTTCTGCAATCCTTGGCGAGAAGCATGTGACGTCAGCGGCACGTCGAGTGACGCCGGCGTCACGTGATTCCCGGCGAGTTCGCGCCGGACGGCTCGTTCGGCCCAAAAAGAACTTTTGGCCAGCTTGGGGGGGCCTCCTGACTCCCCCAAGCTGGCCAAAAGTTCCTCCTGACTCCCCCAAGCTGGCCAAAAGTTCTTTTTGGGCCGAACGAGCCGTCCGGCGCGAACTCGCCGGGAATCACGTGACGCCGGCTTCACTCGACGTGCCGCCGACGTCACATGCTTCTCGCCAAGGATTGCAGAAATGACGTCCTCACTCCTCGCTCCATCACCAGGGAGTTGTGGTAAGTCGGGGGGGGGGGGGGGATTAAGGAGGGTGAGGGGGTTTATATTTTTATTTTGGCTCAACAATCGCGATTTCCCACATATCCAACATATCTATGTTGGATATGTGGGAAATCCGATCGTTTATGTCGAATCAATTTTTTAAGTTAAAAAAAAATATGAGTAGCGTTTTACTAATGCGGTCAATCCGAATGCACACCCCTACCAAACACCAGTGAGGCATGACTCCACTGAGATACTCTGCCTCTTCTATAAAATTCACCACTTAAGAATAACGTATCCTTTATCAGCTTGCCTTACTTCAGCCCTAACCACTGAGGCCTGTCACTTACAGCTACAGCTTGCCATGTTTCAGCGATTACAAATGAGGCCTGTCACTTACAGCGATGGCATGCCATGTTCAAACCATTACCAATGAGGCCTGTCTCTGACAGCTACAGCATACCATTTTTACAGTGGTGGGGTACTTTGCAAGAAAAAGGAGAGGGATTTGGGAAGGGGGCAGGCCATTGTCATATGGTTTCAAAGGCAATATTTTTGTTTTTGAGGGGGGGCAGAGCTGACTCAAAAGGCTGCAGAGGGGCAGGGATCTCAAAAGAACCACAGGGGAGTTTTCTCAGGTTTGGGGGATGTGGGTTTCACGCCTCTTGGAATTTTAAATGCTCTCATGGGAGAATCGGGGACCCCCACTAGCATCCCGGTGTTGCCACAGGCAAATAGTTACTTACAGCTCCCTCAAATAAGATAACATAATGGGACTGATTTTTTCTACATCAGCCGTGTTATTTTATTAGCATAGGCTTAGGTAAGCATGAACTACTTTGTCTAGATTTGCAAAATCCCTGCATGCAAATGCCATGCACGAGCAGCTCACTGTAATAGGGATGGATTTCAGGCCAAACATCATGTGATATCGTTGCAGTATGGATGTAATGCATGATAAACAGTGCTTATCACATGTTAAACGCTGTTACAACGCGCGATGTAGCCATGTGCAGGTTTTGTGAATCTAGGCCTTAGATTGTAAGCCTTCTGCGGATAGGGAAATACCTACAGTACCTAAGCAATGCAAGAGCCTGGAGATGTAGAATTATTTTTGTTTGCTTTCCTTACTGTTGAAATAAAAAATGGATTAAAATGAAGAGAAAAAAAAGTGGGGGGAGGGCGGGGGTTGTCCCAAGGACCCATTAGAGGCTTTGCATAGAAGGTGGGACAGGGACCCCTGAGGTACCTGTGCAAGCAGATAGCAAGGGTATAGATATCTTCTCCCTTTGCTC